>NW_004444186.1:1891378-1931995 GCF_000243295.1 Trichechus manatus latirostris
CAGATGACACAACCTTGCTTGCTGAAAGTGAAGAGGACTTGAAGCACTTACTGATGAAGATCAAAGACTACAGCCTTCAGTATGGATTACACCTCAACATCAATAAAACACATCCTCACAACGGGACCAATAAGTAACATCATGATAAACGGGAGAAAAAATTGAAGATGGCAAGGATTTCATTTTACTTGAATCCACAATCAACACCCATGGAAGCAGCAGTCAAGAAATCAAACGATGCACTGCACTGGGCACATCTGCTGCAAAAAACTTCTTAAAGTGTTAAAATGCAAAGATGTCAGCTTGAAGACTAAGGTGTGCCTGACCCAAGCCATGGTGTTTTCAATTGCCTCATACGCATGCAAAAGCTGGACAATGAATAAGGAAGACTGAAGAAGAACTGATGCCTTTGAATTATGGTGTTGGTGAAGAATATTAAATATACCGTGGACTGCCAAAAGAACGAACAAATGTGTCTTGGAAGAAGTACAGCCAGAATGCTCCTTAGAAGCAAGGATGGTGTGACTACATCTCACATACTTTGAACATGTTACCAGGAGGGACCAGTCCCTGGAAAAGGACATCATGCTTGGTAAAGTAGAGGGTCAGTGAAAATGAGGAAGACCCTCAACGAGATGGATTGACACAGTGGCTGCAACATGGGCGCAAGCATGATAACGAATGTGAGGACGGCACAGGACCAGGCAGTGTTTCCTTCTGTTGTATGTAGGGCCACTATGAGCCGGAAGCAACTTGACGGCACCTAA
This sequence comes from Trichechus manatus latirostris, assembly GCF_000243295.1. Lineage (NCBI taxonomy): Eukaryota > Metazoa > Chordata > Mammalia > Sirenia > Trichechidae > Trichechus > Trichechus manatus. Next base: position 1,892,146 of record NW_004444186.1, read on the forward strand.
CACCAACATACATCTGTTTAAAAGAAAGTGCTGATAAATTAAGCTATCCAAGAGGTATTATTAAGTTAAAAAAAAGCTAGGTACAGAACAGTATGATCTCGTTTGTACTTTTAAGGATATAAATATGCAATATATGTTTTACATGCATAAATCTTCCTTAGAAGTACTAATGCAACAACAATAATAAAACCTAACATTGTGTGCTAGTTCTGTTCTGAGCATTTTATACATTTTAATTCATTTAATGCCCACAATAACACCCTATGAGTTAAATACTATTATTTTTCCCATTTGACAGATGAGGAAATCAAATCAAAGATGATATATATAATTTGCTCAAGGTCACACAGCCAGTCAAGTGAAGAAAACAAAGGTTTACTTTCGGGAATAAAATGGGGGCTCGGAGCAGGGGATTAGCAAGGGTAACAAGCACCCAGGGGCAATCTCTAAGTTGCACACACCCCCAGTTTCAAGATGTAGGGGTAAGTCCTTCCCCCTCTACCCCCTCCTCGCTACACTTCTGACTTGGAGATAGTGTTGTTAGGTGCCACTGAGTCTGTTCAGACTCCTGGTGACCCTACGTATGACAGAATGAAACCCTGCCTGGTCCTGCGCCATCCTCACAATCGTTGCTGTGTTTGAGCCCATTGTTGCAGCCACTGTGTCAATCCATCTCGTTGAGGGTTGTCTTCTTTTTCGCTGACTCTCTACCAAGCATGATGGCCTTCTCCAGGGACTGTGTCCCTCCTGATAACGCGTCCAAAGTGAGATGAAGTCTCGCCATCCTTGCTTCTAAGGCACATTTTGGCTGTAGTTCTTCCAAGAAGGTGGTTTTTACTTTTTATTTTGTACCCTTCTATACTATTTGAAGGAGCCCTGGTGGCACAGTGGTTAAGCACTCACCTGCTAACTGAAAGGTCGGCAGTTCTAACCCACCAGTGGCTCCACAGGAGAAAGATGCGGCAGTCTGCTTCTGTCAAGATTACAGCCTTAGAAACCCTATAGGGCAGTTCTACCCTGTACTATAGTGTGGCTATGAGTCAAACTCTACTCGATGACAGTGGGTTTGGTTTTATTTTATTTTTTGGTTTATACTGTTTGAAATTTCTTCAATCCACATGTATCTCTATAATGATAATAGTTTTCTTCAATTTCATAAAAAACACACATTTTATACTTTTTTTTTTGCAGTTACACCACCAGATTACCAGCCTCCTGGTTTTAAGGATGGTGATTGTGAAGGAGTTATATTTGAAGGGGAGCCTATGTACTTAAATGTGGGAGAAGTCCCAACCCCTTTTCATACCATCAAAGTAAAGGTAACCACTGAGAAAGAACGAATGGAAAACATTGATTCAGCTATATTGGCACCAAAACTGTCATTAAAAACACCACTTCAAAAAATCCTGATGGACAAAGATGATCTAGAGGATGAACAGGAGCATTATATAAACGTAAGCATTTAAAGAGTTATGAAGTATAATAATGACAAATGTTTGACTCAATTCTGAGGACTTTAATAGCTCTCATTAATATTTATATAAATAATGTGTTATGATCATAAACTCAGGGTTGGAAGAGACCTTAAAGAAGGTTAAAGCTTGAGGTTCTCAAACTTTTTACCTTGTTCCAAACAACATCACACTCAGAAACTTGAAAATACAACTGTTCTGACTGAAGCAGGGAATGGTCTTAGAGGCCCAGCCACTCCTGGCCTCACTTACCTTTCTAGTGGGCTCTGAGGAAATCCCTAGGACTCTGGAACACAATTTGAAAACCACTGAACTAGTCCATTCCCCCAACCAATGCTGGAATCCTTTCTACAGCATCGCTACTAAGTACTCATGTAGCCTGTGCTGGAAATTCCTCCGGGACCTGGAAAGTCGCTGTCCTAGAGCAGCCTGGAAGTTCCTGGAAGACAGGAAATCTGTCTTACTCATCTTTGTAACCCTCTTATGCCTAGCTAGCATTGAGATTGTAGTCAGTGAGTTCTCGATATTGCCTGAAAGAATGGATGAATAGAAGCATAAAAGAGTTTTTGTTTTTTTGCTTCACTCCCAGCAACTGTGAAAGCTGGCATTGCTTTAATCTTTCAGCATTAACATGATGTTCTTTAATCTCAGCTCTGTTGTTTTCTCTTGTCTCATTTTATTCTGAATCATGACCGCAGTACTAATGTACAGAGGCTGACTCTTCTGAACCAGGGATGCTGCTCTGTGGCCACATTTTCACAAATAAAAGATGCAATCAATTTTCAACCAACTCAGTCAAAGAAGAGAGCTTTTTTCCAAAACCTAAATCCTAGTCTTGCTTCATAAATAAATATAGCTGGGATTTATGTAGCATTCTTTGAAATATTTAAAGCTCTTTGACATATGTCACAAAAGGAACAATAATTATAACTAGACATTAAACCTGTTACTATTCCTACCCTACCATGACTGAGCTTCACTAACATCCTGAACAGAGTTGGGGTATATTCAGAGTGTATGCTAGCATCTGGACGGAAATCCCAGAAACCATAGAAGTGTTGGCTTGTTGGGTGAGCATGTCTAGTTCAATGCCCTCAAACAACAATAAGATCTAAGGGCTCTTAGAATCATCAGATATTTTTGAGAAAAGTTGTATATTTTCCTTATTTGTACTTAAAGCAACTCCACAAAGTAAAGAAAAACAATATTTTATACTTTGGATGGAGCCCAAAATGTCGGCAGTTCAAATCCACCAGCCGCTCCTTGGAAACCCTATGGCAGTTCTACTCTGTCCTATAAGATCGCTATGAGTCGAAATTGACTCAGTGGCAATGGGTTTGTTTTTTTTTTTTTAATACTTTGGATAAACAAGTTACTGTTTTATAGTAATTATTGGATCACTTTTATTTCTAACAAGCTTAAGGTAATTGTAGTGTTATGGTATAGTTAACCTTCACATAAAACAAATTCATTTATAAGTACTTCCCCCAATTGTTTTAATTTATTTTTGAAATGTGTCCGTTTTTTTCTTCATGTAATTATGTAGGAAGATTTTGACACTGAAACTAAAATGGAAGAGCAAAAAAAAAACCCTAGATCTTCTGAACTTGGAGGTAAGAAGCTAATGAAAAAATAGGTTAACTGACTTGCAATTCAATTTTATACCATCTTAATTTATATTGTCTTAATTTTTTTTTTCAGAACCAAACTTGATTTGTGAGGAAGATGAAATTATGAGGTCTAAAGAAAGTCCCGATCTTTCAGATTCTCATTCTCAGGTATAAACATTTTAGTTCCTTTTTATGTTTTTTAATATATGTTTTTTTATTGGGGTAAAGTATATATATCATAAAATTTACCACTTTAGCCATTTTTAAGTGCATGATTCAGTGGCGTTAATTATACTCACAGTATTGTGCAACCATCACACTATCTATTTCTAAAATTTTTTACCACCCCAAACAGAAACTCTGTACCCACTGAGCAATAACTCCTGATTCCTCCCTTCCCCTAGCGCCTCTAATCTTGTAACCCTCTCATCTTTGTAACCCTCTTATGCCTAGCTAGCATTGAGATTGTAGTCAGTGAGTTCTCGATATTGCCTGAAAGAATGGATGAACCTTGCTTGCTGTCTTTGTAAGTTACCCTATTCTAGATATTTCATATAAATGCAGTCAAATAATATTTGTCCTTTTGTGTCTGGCTTACTTCACAGCATAATGTTTTCAAGGTTCATCCATATTATAACATGTAATCAGAACTTCATTCTTTTTTATGGCTGAATAATATTCCATTGTATGTACATACAACATTTTGTTGATCCATTCATCTATTGATAGACATTTGGATTGTTTTCACCTTTTGGCTATTGCAAATAATACTCAATGAACTTTGGTGTTTGAGTCTGTGCTTTCAATTCTTTTGACTACATACCTAGAACTTTCAGCTTGAGAAACGCCGAGCGTGTTATTCCCTTTGAGTTTTCTAAAGGCCTGAGATACTCTTTAAATTTGAAACTCAAGCCACTTCCAAAAGTCACCTTTCAGCCAAATGACAGATTGGCCCATAAAATAAATAATATCATCCATGAATACTGTGCTCCTCAAAATAATCGTCTAGATGAAACCAAATGGTTAACGTTTAACTAGACCGAAGATGAGAAGGCTAAGGAGGAAAGGCCTGAGATACTCTTTAAATTTGAAACTCAAGCCACTTCCAAAAGTCACCTTTCAGCCAAATGACAGATTGGCCCATAAAATAAATAATATCATCCATGAATACTGTGCTCCTCAAAATAATCGTCTAGATGAAACCAAATGGTTAACGTTTAACTAGACCGAAGATGAGAAGGCTAAGGAGGACAGGTAAGCTAGATTAATGGAAACAGAAAACCAAAATGGAAATAATGAGAATGCTGATATATTGTGAAGAATGTAACCGGTGTAACTAGACAATATGTATTGTTAAATGAGAACCTAATTTCCTGTGTTAACTTTCACCAAAACACAGTAAAAAAATTTTTTAGTATTAAAAAAAAGGAAGGAATACACAGAGTCACTGTACCAAAAAGAATTGGTCAACGTTCAACCCATTTCAGGAGGTAGCATATGATCAAGAACCAATGGTATTGTAGGAAGAAGTCCAAGCTGCACTGAAGGCATTGGTGAAAAACAAGCCTCCAGGAATTGACAGAATACCGAGATGTTTCAATAAACAGATGTAACACTGAAAGCACTTACTTGTCTATGCCAAGAAATTTGGAAGACAGCTACCTGGCCAACTGACTGGGAGAGATCCATATTTGTGCCCAATCCAAAGAAAGGTGGCCCAACAGAATGTGGAAATTATCAAACAATATCATTAATATCACATGCAAGTAAAATTTTGCTGAAGATCACTCAAAAGTGGTTGCAGCAGTACATCAACAGGGAATTGCCAGAAATTCAAGCCAGATTCAGAAGAGGACGTGGAACAAAAGATATCATTGCTGATATCAGATGGCTCTTGGCTGAAAGCAGAGAATACGAGAAAGATGTTTACCTGTGTTTTACTGACGATGCAAAGGCATTCAGCTGTGTGGATCATAACAAATTGTGGATAACATTGCGAAGAATGGGAATTCCAGAACACTTAATTGTGCTCATGCGGAGCCTGTACATAGACCAAGAGGCCGTCATTCAAACAGAACAAGGGGATACTGCCTGGTTTAAAATCAGGAAAGGTGTGTGTCAGGGTTATATCCTTTCACCATACTTATTCAATATGTATGCTCAGCAAATAATCCCAGAAGCTGGACTATATGAAGAAGAGAATAGGGCATCAGGATTGGAGGAAGACTCATTAACATACTGCAATATGCAGATGACACAACCTTGCTTGCTGAAAGTGAAGAGGACTTGAAGCACTTACTGATGAAGATCAAAGACTATATATAGCCTTCAGTATGGATTACATCTCAACATAAAGAAAACGAAAATTCTCACAACTGGACCAATAAGCAACACTATGATAAACGGAGAAAAGATTGAAGTTGTCAAGGATTTCATTTTACTCGGATCCACAATCAACACCCAAGAAGTAGTGGTCAAGAAATCAAATGACGTATTGCATTGGACAAATCTGCTGCAAAAGACCTCTTTAAAGTGTTAAAAAGCAAAGATATCACTCTGAGGACTAAGGTGCGCCTGACCCAAGCCGTGATATTTTCAGTCACCTCATATGCATGCGAAAGCTGGACAATGAATAGGGAATAATGAAGAAGAATTGACGCCTCTGAATTATGGTGTTGGCGAAGATTATTTAATATACCATGGACTTCCAGAAGAATGAACAAATGTGTCTTGGAAGAAGTACAGCCAGAATGTTCCTTAGAAGCGAGTATGGCAAGACTTCATCTCATGTACTTTGGACATGTTATCAAGCGGGACCAGTCCCTGGAAAAGGACATCATGCTTGGTAAAGTAGAGGGCAATCGAAAAAGAGGAAGATCTTCAAAGAGATGAATTGACACAGTGGCTGCAACAATGGGCTCAAACTGTGAGAGTGGTGCAGGACCAGGTAGTGTTTAGTTCTATTGTTCCTAGGGTCACTATGAGTCAGAAGACCCTACTGACTTGAGGGAACCTAACAACAGCAACATATACCACAAGTGGAATTGCTGAGTCATATGCTAATTCTGTGTTTAACTCTTTGAGGAACCGTCAGCCTGTTTCCCACAGAAGTCCATTTTACTTTTAACACTTTTTTTTGAAAGACTGTTTCTTATATGCTTGCTTGGTTATTTCTCCAAGTTTCTTATTCTATGTCATTAAGAAGAAAACAGTGTATTTAGAATGCTTTTTACTAACAAAATCTTGCAATTACGTGTTGAAAAGTTTTGATTATATTACTGGTGTATTTGCTTAGGAATAAACTTAAATACTATTCACAGAATCTCAGAATTTCAGAGCTAGATAGAATCTTTGGGATTATCTGTTCCACCCACTTTATATTTACAGATGGAATATATTATACATTTTTGTTGCCTTGTAGCAGAACTTGTTTAATTTTGCTTTCCATATACAGTGAAATCCTGCAATAATAGATTTAGATAAAATTAATTTGGAAATAATGGCATTGATGATGGTCTGACTTCCTCTGCCCAGCTCCTTTCTCAAATGGCAGTGGGCTAAAGTTCTTATCTTCTGCAAACGTAGTACCTGGTGATCATTTGGGACTTGCCCAGTTCAGTGAATTGCCAATTTTGTATAATGTCCGTTTCACTATCTTTACTTTTGTGTTTTTTATGTTACTTGGTTTTGTATAATTATTTTCTTTTCTAGTTTGAGCAGTTAGTCAATAAAACATCTGAACTTGATGTGTCTGAAAGCAAAACAAGAAGTGGAAAAATCTTTCAGAATAAGATGGTAAGTATCTCCTTAGGTTTGTTCTCCATTCTAACCTTGTAATTTTCTCCCATATGTGACTTTATATTGCTTTTTAATACTTCATTTATTGAACCAATATTTATTAAGCACCTATTATGTGTCAGGTACTCTGTGAGGTGCTTGGGATGTAAGCGGAATAATCCATAGTTCCAGGTCTTAGCTAAACATTTAGTAACTGGAGGTAAACAAGCAGTGATATAGAGCTATGATAGAAGTCTGGATGGGCTCCATGGAGGCACAAAGGAAGGAACGGTTAATTTTACTGAAGGTGCAGAAGAGAGGGGAATCCAGCAAAGGCTTTGAAAAGTGACAATATTGACCACGGTCTCAGGGGACATCTAGCTAAGCTGGCATAACAGAGTTCATAAAGAAAATGTTCTACTTTCTACTTTGGTGAGTAGCTTCTGAGGTCTTAAAAGCTTGCAAGCAGCAAGCTATGTCTATTGGTCCCATCCCATCTGAAGCAAAGGAAAATGAAGAAACTAAAGACACAATGACAATATTAGTCCAAAGGACTAATGGCCCACATAAACCACAGCCTCCACCAGCCTGAGCCCAGAAGAACTAGATGGTGCCCAGCTATCACCACCAACCGCTCAGACAGGGATCAGAATAGAGAGTCTCAGACAGAGTGGGAGAAAAATATAGAACAAAATTCAGATTCACAAAAAAGACCAGACAGACTGGTCTGACAGAAACTTAAGGAACCCCTGAGACTGTGGCCCACGGACACCCTTCTAACTCAGAAGTGAAGCCACTCCCGAAGTCCACCTTTCAGCCAAAGATTAGACAGACCTACAAGACAAATGGTAACATAGGTGGGAAATGTGTTTCTTGGTTCGAGCAAGTCAATGAGACCAAGCGGGCAACACCCCCACAAAAGCAAAGAGGAGGAGGCAGGCAGGGACAGAAACTGGACGGATGGACACAGGGAACCCGGGGTGGAAAGGGATAGGGGGAGAGTGCTAACACATTGTGGGGATTGCAACCAATGTCACAAAACAATTTGGTATACATTTTTGAATGAGAAACTCATTTGCTCTGAAAACTTTCACCTAAAGCAAAATAAATTAAAAAAAAAAAAAAAGTGACACTATCATCCAGACTCCCAAGGAAATTTCCTAGGATGCCAAAATATTCCCATGTTCAATCTTGTAAATTGATTTATCTTGTTAATAAGATATTGTAAATATAATGTGTTGTATATAACTTGCATAAAATGAATCTTATGTTCTCAAACCAAAAAAATCACTTCTTTCTTTTAGTTTCTGGTATGACTTAGTATTTTACTTTAGACCTTTAAGTTACTCTCAAAATTCAGGGGTGAAGAAAAAGCATAATGTAAAATATATAAAACATTACATACAAAATATTCCTATCAGTGGTGTGCTGGAGCTGGATTTTAAGAGCCAGTTGTTAGCATTTCTTCCCAACTCCTCATTCAGTGACTTCATGTTGATAGCTAGAGATTTGACATGGTCAGAGTATTCACAGCACAAAAATCAGCAAGTGCCTCAGACAGGGTTTGTTTTTTTTCTTCTTTTCTCTCTCAGGGAGCTAGTTGCTAAACATTTGCTAGCATACCACTGATTATAGTGCCATTTTAAGGTGTGTCCTTTTTTCTACATTCTCAATGAGAAATTAGAGCTGGCAAGAAGGCAGCATTCAAGCTAGTGTATAGATGAAAACAAGAGATAAACAAATGTCAAGAATTACTACCTCCAGCAGCAAAAAGTCTCCCTAGCCAGCTTCTGTTTAGGATGAATATTCTTTACGAGGATATAGGGAGGAAGGCAGGCAGTAAAAAATATATTATTAGGCAAGATTTCCTTGTAATGTAACATTAAAATGCTTTGAGAACATAAGTTCATTTCTGAAAATTGCCCATGGTTTTGGTTAGGAGTTCTCAGCCAGGGTGCTCTTGATTTTGAGAAACATGACTGCATTACAGCGAGGAAAGGGTAAGAACATAAAAATATTAATAGTATATATACTATGGAAGTGGAGCCCTGGTGGTGCAGTGGTTAAGAGCTGCCGCGAGCTATGGCTGCTAACTACAATGACGGCAGTGGGAATCCAGCAGCCACTCCTGGGAACCCCTGTGGGGCAGTTCTACTCTGTCCTACAGGGTCGCTCAGAGTCGGAATCGATTGGACGGCCGCAGGTTTGGTTTTTGGTACACTGTGGAAGGAATCATTGATAAGGGCGTTTTAAGTGTCAGAAAAGAAATACTTCCTTTTAGAGGATAATAATATGATAGCTAATAGTTTGTCATCATATAAAATTCATTTAAAACTGCATATGGTTGAAGAATCAAGCATTGGCTCTTGAGATATAACCAGTTAGTAATTATTTTGTCTTTATGGAGGCTAATGGAAATCAACCAGTAAAATCTTCTAAAGAAAATAGGAAGAGAAGTCAGCCATTACCAGTCAAAACAGTAAGTCTCATGATAATGTATATGTTGAATAAAATGGCAAATATCAGAATATTATCAATATAGATTAAGATTAAAATGATAAATATGATAATATCCTTGGATATACCTCAAGCTCTGATATTCAAATCTTGTTTAAATATATTTGATTCTTAAAAATGAGGTGATTTTTAAATAAGATGAACTAAGTTGGTTTATTATTTTTTTCCTGTAAATTTTTACTGCCTCATTCCATGAATGATTCGAAGTAGTTAGAGGAATTTATAAAATAAAAATCAGTGTCAGGAAAAATATGAGTCAAATGAGAAAGTTACAATGCAAGAATATTCAGGCCATTCTGTTACTACAGAGGTGAAATTGTGCCAGAGTCCCGGGGTGATACAATCGGTTAAGCACTTGACTCCTAGCCAAAAAGTTGGGGGTTCAAACCCACCCAGAGGCTCATCGGAAGACAGCCCTAGTGATTTGCTTCTGAAAGGTCATAGCCTTCAAAACCCTGTGGAGCTGTTCTCTGCACACATGGAGTTGCCAAGAGTCAGAACTGACTTGACAGCAACTAACAACAAAATTGTACAAATTGGATCTGAGCTTTCTAGAGGCCAAAACTAAGGTGGAAACAAGGTAAACTGCCAAATCCATGTGTTCCCCAAAAGTATAGCGCCTCCTCTGTCAGCCCAGAACTAAAACAATTTCCGAGGCCAACTCTTCAGACAGGGATTGGACTGGACTGTGGGACATAAAGTGATACTCGTGAAGAGTGTGCCTCTTAGTCGAGTAGATACAAGAGACCAAAGGGGCAGCTTCTGTCCAGAGGTGAGATGGGAAGGCAGAGAGAGTTAGGAGCTGGTTGAATGGTCATGGGGAATCAGGGGCGGAAAGGAGGAGTGTGCTGTTGCAGAATGGGGTGAGCAATTAGGGTCTCATAACAATGTATGTAAAAAAAAATTTGTATGGGAGACTAACTTGAAATGTAAACTTCATTTAATTACAACAATTAAAAAAAAAAGTATAGCGCCTCCTTCTAGTACCTCAAGAGAAAGAAAACTTTCCCTGACCTAAGTCCTATGACAGATAATGTATTGGGTATTTCTGAGATAAACATTCATTTTTCTGACTTGAATTTTTAGTATTATTAGTAGGTTAAAATTAGATGATTCAAACCGTAATATTCTTTTAAAATCAAATGTTAAAGAAGCAATCTCAATAACGTAATTGGTTAATACTATTTTCAGTTGTATAACTTAAGAAGGGAGTGGAATAACCTGATGTTCCATTAACATTTTAGGTTGTTTAAATATCCCCAATTATTAAGCCTTGATTTATTCTGCAAAATCATAATCCAATTTGTAATCCCTAGTGAGTTTGACTTTTTCCATCAAAATCAAAATTCAGTAGCCTAGGGAATCTTATTAAGTGTTCCCTAATTCATCCTCCCATTCATTCAGAAACATGCATTGAATTTCTAGTATGGATCAGGCATTACTGAGCACCAAAAAAACAGGAAATGATCTAAACTTACATGGTGCCAAAATAGAATGTTTTTCTATTTGTAGTTGATTTTTTAATCTTTTTTCCTTTCTCACACTCTCCGAATATTTGACTGTTGTGAGGACATAGTGTTAAATCTCTTTGTAAGTGCTTCAGCAACCCTGATGAAGACCTTATATTTTGCAAGTACCTACTTTCAACAGCCATTGGAGGATGTAACTATGTTAATAATAAAATTTACCCTACTTTTAAAGAATCCAGGCATTCTTACCTTAGCAGGAAATAGTTCTGCTATGCATAATAATAAAGAAACCTCAGAGACATTAAAAAAGATCTAAAATTAAAGACATTTAACCTGGAAAGTATCTAAGCAGATATCTTCTTTTAACAGGTCCTCCATCACTTTGATTCTTCTAGTCAAGAGTCAGTGCCAAAAAGGAGGAAGTTTAGTGAACCAAAGGAACATATCTAAACATTCTTTTCTTTCTGCACCTTTGCAAAGTTGTTCTCAGCATTAACTAAAGGACACTGTATTACTATTTTAAGGTGTGTTTTCTATACCTCTGAAATTTTATATATAGTCTTAAGCAGTTCATACACTAAAATGAAGTTCTTAGCTGACTATCATATTGTAGTCCTTAATCTTATCTGAGACTAATCCAAGAAAATTTTTTAATAAGACCAAAAGTACCCATCTCATACTTGATTCAGTTCTTTATCTACTTAGTACTGATGTGTCTTCCACTTTGGTGGACAATTTCTTTAAGCATATGTTAACTTTTAAGGCCCTCTAAAACCATTTTTTAAAACAAACAATGTTTTTTATGCTATTAAAATTTGGTAGGGACTCACTATTTATGTTAAAACTATACCAGCTGTGTTTGTCATTGTGTTGTTATTAAAAGTGTTCTTCAGTACTTTAATAAGTGTATTAACATAATGCATGATGTCCAATAAAAAAATTGGTGCTTTACTTTTTTTTTTTTTTTTTTAACGTTTTTTACTACAGGAAAAAAGATGACTAATTTTTAAGGTCTTGTATTTTTAGCAGTGTAAATAAAATATTGTTCAGCATGTAGACTCTTTCATGTCTTTTAATTTTTAATTAGAAAACATTTAGGCACTAAATAATTATTAGATCATTTCAGTAGATGTTACTTTGCAAGAGTTGAGCACACTTTTGACTGGAAATGTGAAATACTGTGCTTTTAAGTGGAAACCTGGGCCCTAGTTCTAACGTTACCCGTTTCCTTTGTTTTAGAAAACAAGACTTAGAACTTGGTCTGTGCGCCTCTGGCGTTTGCAGCGGCCATGTTCTAAAAACATACATTGCCCGTTGCTAAGCGGTATCGCGAATGTTGGGGTGCATGCCGTGGCAGAAATGTCCCCAAATAAACGGTTTACGGGAACCAAATAAACGTCTCCAAACTGACCCATCCGGTTTCTCTGGAACAGACAATAAGGGATAAGCTCCCTACCAGAAACAATATTAGAATGTTTGTTTATTCTTTGCATGGTTGCCTGGACCCCAACACATGTCACCTAATGTCCCCGTACCCACCGCTCCAGTGACACAGCCGCCGCTCCGGGGCTGAGACCCACGTCTCCGTAGGTCGCGAGCCCGAGTTAGCCCACTGGACGCTTTGATTGGCCGGTGTCATGGAGGTGGGAGCGCGGCCCCTTCCTCTCTCCAACCAAGGTTCCTTCATTGGATTGACCAGCTGTCAGGTTGAACCCAAACCTGCCTCCGTCTGGTGGTGTTTGTCTGGATCGCAACACAATAGCCGGGGGGAGAGCCTCCCCTCCTAAGCTCCGATTGGCTGGACTCAACCTTGGTGGTTCCTGATTGGCCCAATGAAGAAACACCAAGGTAGGTTGCCTAGTGATCCTGAGGAAGCTGATGTGTTATTCCTCCCCTGCATCGAAGGATCAGGAAGTTTCTGCTCTACGTGGCTGAGAAGTTTTTCACCCACTAGGACCGGGGAGGGGTGGGGTGGGGACAGGTGTCCACCTATGAAACAGCGCAAGCAAGCAGTCTGCGTCCAGCTGTAACCCAGGGGTAATATCAGGTAAGCAGCGGGGAAAATACATTGTCTAACGTCCAAAATAATAATAATAATAAAACCTCTAAATTTTTTATTTCGTGGAGAGAGGAAGATTTTTGTTTATCTATTTGTTTTGGCCATTTGTTTTTTCAAGTAGGATTTTTAACTAGTAAATATCTGGGGCGAGTTAATTCCTCAAAGAAAATTCCTCTTTGATTTTTTTACCCCAAAGGTTTAAAGTTTCTCAGTTTGGATTAAGAAATCTGTTCTATTCACAGTGCCAGATAGGGTTAGTGCCCGTCAGTGTTTATTTCATCGCTGTCTTCCTCCTCCACTCTCCTTCCCGCCTCCCAAGAACTCTATTTGAACTATGTCCTTGTACGACAATCTTTTGTAAGTCACTTCATTTGTATTTCTATTTCAAATATTCACATGCATTTCTGAGTATTCATTTTAATCTATATATTTATTGAGCAGTTACAACGTTAAAGAGATTGTGCTAGTTGCTATGGAGAATATAAAAACCAAGAAGACAATATCCCTGCTCTCAAGAAGTTGACAGTTGAGAGACAGCCATACCAAAAGAAAGACTATAATAAATACTTTAAAGGAAGTAAGTATAAAGAAAGTTCCATGCAAGTACAGCCCAGGGAGAGACCACTTCTGACCGTGAGGCATATGGGTAATGGAGAAGGGAAACGCATCTGAGGCTTCACAATGGGTTTGCAGTAGGCCTTTGAAGAATGGGCAGAATTTAGAGAAGGGAAAAGGGAGAGAACCCCAGCGTGACCAAAGGAGCAGAAAGCACAGGGGGTATTTGAGACATGGTTTGACAGCAGTGCAGAGTTGGGAGTAAGGGGAAGTATTGCTAGAAGGTACAATGGGGTCAAGCCTCAGAGGCTCTTGAGTGCCATTCTTCTGACCTTGAAAAAGATACTCTTTTAAATAATTGCTAATTAAAACTATTTATTGTATGTCATCTTAAAAGCACACTGAGATATATCTAAAGTATGCTAACTTTTAATTTTATCACAGATGATTTAGTGAAGTTTCTTTTGACTGTAGATTTTTTTAAACAGCTGTAGTGCATGATATAAAAGGGCATATGCTTCAATACTTTTTTATTTTTGGGAAAGGATCTCCCAATCTATTAACACTCTGTTGTCAGTACACTTTGTTGGCAGCTGTGTGTATTTTCAAGATGACTAGTTGAGGTCTGGAGATGCATAGTTTACTGGCTATGTGGGATTACTTCACATGATCTTTTCTAGACTAGTAATCTCCAAAGGGAGTGCATGAAATAAGCCATTAGTGTATGAGACGGAAGTATTAGAAAGTGCGTTCCTATTTAATTTTTCTCATCCTTTTTTATTTTCTATTTTTTTGTATTTTTTATAATAATAGTATTATTGAATGTCTGTAGAAATTATATATAGTGTTATATACACATCTGGGGGCTGGAAGCTCATAATTTTTGCTGCCCCATATTTAACTTAGGGATCCATTTTGTGAAAGAGGAATTACTGTGGTGGACACTCACTCCTGGGTTATAGATTATGCACAAGAAATAAGGAGATTTAAAAGATGATAATTCGTTGAACTTTAGAATTACTAATTTGATCTCTTGTCAGTGCTGTCTGTGGAATACAAGCTATTGTACTTTTGAAAAGAAATTGTGTTTCCCATGCAACTTTTCTGATCATTTCTCCTTCCTTTCCTTCTCTGTTTGAGTTACTAAATATTTCTTCTGTATACGTTTTTAGTATGCATGTATGAATATCTATATGTGTTTCTGTACCTAAGCACACATAGAGATGCTCTTTCACCACCCCCTCCAGAAACAAGTGAGAATGACCACTTTAACTCACCGGACCCGTCGCGCTGAAGTAGGGAAGAACTTTGAAAAGAAAGTGGAAAGTGACGATGACACTAATCAGGAGAGGAATCCAGACACTGAGGACTCTGGAGACTCTAAGGATATCCGCCTCACCCTTATGGAAGAAGTATTGCTCCTGGGACTGAAGGATAAAGAGGTACTGCTGCTGGGTTTGCTACACTGTCTCAAAGACTTCTAAATACTGGAATGTTTTTAGGAAGTAATCTGATGAAATGTTTTCCTTAATGCTGTGTTGGACTTAGAATTGTGCTCCAGCCATCTAGGGATGGAGAGGTTTGAGGGGCTGACTGATACTTGGAGAGTAAAATCCAGAATATAATTATGTGAGGTGTAATTTAATTACAAAGTTGCTCCAGAGTTTTAGAGGATACAGCAGAGGATAAGATGATGTAAGGCGTTTGTATTTGCAATTTCCCAAGTCAGAATTGCTGGTGAAATAATTCTTTCTCATTAAAGTAAGAAAGAGGGCCCACACTGTGAAGTCTTCTTGTGCTTTGGAGGGGAAAAAGTCTTTTTAATGAAAAGACAAGGAACAAGGGTGATTACCTTTCTTACAGAAAGAAATGGTAGGTAGATTTCTTATAATATAGCGGAAATAAATTTTTTATTGTCTTCTGTGGATCTTTAGAAGTTTAAATATCAACAGTTGATGAGGAACATTTTAATTTTAGAAAATGTTTTTAAATTGATTTCAGCTTTCCCTTTCTAAATTTTTTCTTTATATAGGAACATTTATAGTAGAATAGTCTTGAGATACCAAGGCTTGCCTATAACCAGATATTTTCTTGGCATTTCTACTATCATATACATTATCGTTCGTCTGTAATTTAACTTTTTACTGTCTGCTTCCCTAGCACTTTCCTCTCTCTCTAAAGAGTTTGAGGGTATATGAATGTAATATTTGAAACAATCCACTTCCTTTCCAAGAAAGTCTTTAGTACAGAGCGGGAGAAAAATGTAGAACAAAATTCAAATTTACAAAAAAGACCAGACTTGCTGGTCTGACAGAGACTAGAGGAACCCCAGGGACTGTGGCCCCCAGACACCCTTCTAACTCAGAACTAAAGCCACTCCGGAAGTTCACCTTTCAGCCAAAGATTAGACAGGCCTGTAAGACGAACCATAACAGAGGTAAGGAATGTGCTTCTTAGATCAGTCAGGTTTATGAGACCAAATGGGCAGCACCTGCCCAAAAGCAAAGAGGAGAAGGCAAGAAGGAACAGGAAATCCGTATGAATGGAAACGGGGAATTCAGAGTGGAAAGGGGGAGAGCGCTGATGCATTGAAGGGATCGCAACCAATGTCACAAAATAATCTGTACATAAAATTTTGAATGGGAAACGAATTTGCTCTGTAAACTTTCACCTAAAGCACAGTAAGAAAAAGTCTTCAGTAAATACAAAAAAAAAAAAAAGATATATTAATTACTGGCGTTAGTTTTGAAAACATATAAAATTAAAATGTTGCTTTGTATAAACAAATACTACATTCGGCCTTGCTAATTTTTGCCTTAGCTAGAAATGAATTAGCTATATACATCTAGCAGTACCTCTACTACATAGTTTCCTGAATTTGGGAATACCCTTGTTTCTTAGACTTTGCATTTTACTTTCTTTACTATTTTCCCTTCTTTATTTTTCTTATGTCAAATTATCAACTTGAACAGAACTTACAAGACCTGTTACAGCCTGTGTATTATTAACTAATATTAGAGACATGTCCATAGGTACTCGGCCAAGACACAGATGTATTAGAAAATTTTTCCCAGATGTGTATTTTCCTGTTTGCCGAGAAAGTTGAAGAGGCTCCGGTTTTGTAAAAGGCAAATAAATGAAAAAGCAAAACTGAATGTCAGAGTAGAACTGAAGATTAGGTGTAAATATTTGTTTTGAAATGTGTATGTCATGTGAGGAAGCGTTCGCTGTAGAAAAGAATAGTAGAAGAAAAAGCCATTTGGTTTGCTTCAGTTTGGAATTAGGAATGATTTATTTCCTGCTGACTTTTTAAACGTTAAGTAACCCAAACATCTATCAACAGCAGAATAGATAATCAGTTGTCCATTTTTATTTAAATGAATATAAATACATTTTCTATACACAGTGATCATGAGCATTGTTATACAACCTGTATGATTCTCACATAATGTTTATCGAAGGACCAACCAAACCAAACCCATTGCCATCGAGGCAATTCCAACTCATAGCAACCCTACAGGACAGAGTAGAACTGCCCCACAGAGTTTCCAGAGAGCGGCTAGTGGATTCAAACTGCCGAGCTTTTTTAGCGGCCGAACTCTTTACCTACTACGCCACCGGGGTTTCCTTACTGAAGGAAGCCAAACACAAAAGGAATATATATTGGCCGATTCCGTTTACATAAAATTCAGAAAACTAAACTGTACTGTTTGGGGTTATATATGTAGTTGGCAAAACCATAAAGAAAACCGAGGAAGAGGTTGCCGTCGTTGCTAGGGTAGTGGTTACCTTTGTGTGGCAGTGATTGGGGTTTGTCATTAAAAAGGAGCGTGAAGACGACTTGTGAGTAGTAAGAGTTTTCCGACGGAGCCCTGGTAGCCCAATGATTAAGCAATCAGCGATCGGTGGTTTGAACCCACCAGCACGCTACGGGAGAAAACACCTGGCGATCTGCTAATATTTCAAGAATTATAGACCTAGAAAGGAGTGGCAGTAGGCGATGTATTCAAATCAGCAGTGAAAAATTATGCCATCTTTTCCTTAAGATTCTTCTGGGGAGTCGCTGCCCCAGTAACACAGTCACTGTCGAGTCAGTTCCAACTCATACTGATCCTATGTGTGTCAGAGTACAACTGTGCTCTGTAGGGTTTTCAATGGCTGGTTTTTGAGAAGTAGATTCTTCCATGATGCCTGTGGATGGACTTGAACCTCCACCCTTTTTGTTAGCATCTGAACGCTTTCGTGGTTTGCACTGCCCAGTGACTCCATAGCTGCCACAGCCCGGTTTTAAAATATTAAGCCTCACTGTCTCGTAAAAACAACCAAAAAATTTAAATGTATGTAGAAGAGTCTAACCTTTCAAGCACATTTAAAACTAGATGTTTTCTCAGTTCAATAACACTGACCTCAACTGAGAGAATTAAACTTAAGCACCAGCCTGACCAAAGTAAACTAGATTTATTTCCTGTTGAAATGAGGATTCTGTTTGTCACTATTGCATTTGTTCAGAGTTTTGATGTACATGTAATTGATTCATGGACAATTAATGCTCTAATTTATTTCCTAGCATATTTAAAGGCTCTTATTTATTAGACTTTTTATTGCTAAATTATTAATACCTATGAGAGGTATTAATGCTTTTGACTTTTAGGGATAAACTTTTAACCTCTCACCCTTTCAGTTCATGGAAGTGCTTTTCAATCCTCCTTTCTTCCTTGCAGGGCTCCCCTAGTACCATTTACTGAACACTTACTGTGTGCTGTGAAATAAAAGCATTGCATCAAATTCCTTACATGTCACTGGAATAGAAATTGGCAATAAGTATTGTTCATTGGCATTATGAAAATATATTTTCATTCGTTTGGTCCCAAAAATTTATTGAATGCCCATATATGTCAAGTGCTGGATATACAAGGAGAACAAAGACAGTAATAGTCTCTGCTTTTGAGATCATTTATGGGTTAGTGGCATGAGGGTGTCTGGGAAAGTCGGGAGTGGGATCAGAAGAATCATACCATTGCAGTACAGTATGATCTATGCCTAACTATGTTCTGGGTACTGAGAGACCAAAGAGGAGAAGCACCTAACTCAGCTGGGTGGTGGGAAGAGGCGTTGTGGGAGAGAGAAGGGACCGAAGAGAGAGATTAGGAAAGACTTATGGGAAGTGATAACTTTTAACCTGAATTCTGCAGATGAGATGAACAAGAGTGAGCCTATGAATAGAGACAAGTTCTAGGCAAAATGAACATCAGTTGGATGTGTGTGATAATTTTCAGTGATTTGCAACTGGAATAACCACAGATATTTGAAAGCATCCCATCTCCCTTAAATAAATTCAGGTGTTTTGAAATTTAAGTATCAAATGGAGCTGATGCTTTATTGGTTTTTCAACCTTTTTTAAATTGTGAAATATATCCAGTAAAGTGTATAAAGCAAGTGTATACAGTTTAACAAACAATTATAAAAGAGACACTCATGTACCCACCAACGACAGACTGTGTTCATCCTAGAAGCTGCCTCCTTGGGCCCTTTCCTGATCACACACTGCCCCACATCCCTGTACCTTTAACGTGTGTGTGTATCCCTAATCAATAGATTTCAGGTTTGCCTGTTTTTACACTTTATATTATTGGGATAATATTGTTATGTATTCTTTTGTTCAGTATAATATTTATGAGATTCATCCATGTTGTTGCTTATTATTTAATTTAATGTAGTTCTTGAGCTATACTATTTCATTATGTTAATATAACACTATTCATTCGTTGTGCTGGTTGATGGACATTCAGGAATTCATTTTGAACAGTACTGCTAAGAATATTCTTGTACATGTTAGTTATGTTATTTCAAACAGTGTCACTATTTACACATACAGAAAAAAATGATAAATCAGACTGAGTAAAACTTATTTTAAATTATAAAGTATGTTAATACTATGCTTTTTCAAGCCACTGATAATCCTCCATCAGATGTAATTCATTCATTATAATGAATTAAAAATGGGAGACTGGCAAGTAAAAGATTTTTTAAAGCCGATAAAAAAAAAAATTCAGTGAATGAATTAATAAACCAAAAAAAACCCTATTGCCATCAAGTTGGTTCTGTCTCAAGGCAACCCCATGTGTTACAGAGTAGAACTGTTTCATAGGGTTTCCTTGACTATAGTCTAAACAGAAGCAGTTCACTAGATCTTTCTTCCTCTGCCAATCTTTAGGTTCACAGCCAATCACAAATTGCCTGTACCACCCAGGAACTGAACTAATCAATAACTTAAAAAAAAAAATCAGTCAAAATAAGTCAGTACGCAACTTGTTAATGAATTGCTATAGATGAAGAAAATTGCTACTTTCCGAAAGTGACTCGGTCCTGTAACATTTTATTGTTAGATGAAAAGTCTAATTTAGGTTACTACCTGGTCTTGCCGTTTAGTTTCCCGATTGCACATAAAGAACAATAAGTCTTTTGTCAGTAGTTATTGCCACTGTGAATGGGGTATGTATATCAGAAGGACAAGTATATCAACTTTTGTTTGCTTTTTTTTTTTAAACATAGGCTATAAAAAAAAAAAAGGTAGAAGAATTTCTGTTTTGTTTTTTATTAGACCTAGCCATATAACCCCAAAGAATTATTTACTATTGGGATAAAAGGAAATTAACTGGGAGAACAAAGTCCTGTTTTAACAGTAGGAAAGTACAGTTTAAGCTGTTTCATTAAGAGATTCTCCCTATCCTCTTCACCCCCCAAATGCATGCTGTTTTCTTATGAAATATCTGCTATTGATGTTGACACAGAAGCCACCCACATAAATTTGGGCTTTTGACTATAACCACTGAACTTACTGTGAACCATTCCATCACTTTTATCTCCTTCTTCATATCTTGTATTTGTATAACTTAGCAAAACCAACAACTGATTCATTGCAGATACCTTTTTTCAACAACATAAGTGGCAGCTATACACATGGACCTCGCCAGATGGAATACACAGGAAAGAAATTGACTACATTTGTGGAAAGAGACGATGAAGAAGCTCATTATCATCAGCCATAACAAGGCCAGGGACCGACTGTATAACAGACCATCAATTGCTCATATAGAAGTTCAAGTTGAAGCTGAAAAAAATTAGAACAAGTCCACGAGAGCCAAAGTACGACCTTGAGTATATCCCACCTGAATTTAGAGACCATCTCAAGAGTAGATTTGACGCATTAAACACTAATGACCAAAGGCCAGACGAGTTGTGGAATGACATCAAGGACGTCATACATGAAGAAAGCAAAAGGTCGTTAAAAAGACAGAAAAAACCAAAATGGATGTCAGAAGAGACTCGAATATAGAGCAGAGCAGCTAAAGCGAATGGAAGAAATGATGAAGTAAAAGAGCTGAACAGAAGATTTCCAAGGGCGGCTTGAGAAGACAAACTAAAGTATTATAATGAAATGTGCAAAGACGTGAAGTTAGAAAACCAAAAGGGAAGAACATGCTCAGCGTTTCTTAAGGGGAAAGAACTGAAGAAAAAATTCAAGCCTTGTGTTGCAGTATTGAAGGATTCTATGGGCAAAATAACGAACAACAGAGGAAGCATCAAAAGAAGGTGGAAGGAATATACAGAAACACTGTACCAAAAAGAATTGATCAGTGTTCAGCCATTTCAGGTGGTAGCATATGATCAAGAATCGATGGTACTGAGGGAGGAAGTCCAAGCTGCACTGAAGGCATTGGCGAAAAATAAGCCTCCAGGAATTGACGGAATGCTGATTGCGATGTTTCAACAAGCGGATGCAGCACTGGAGGTACTTACTCACCTATGCCAGGAAATTTGGAAGACAGCTACCTGGCTAGCCGACTGAAAGAGATCCATATTTGTGCCCATTCCAAAGAAAGGTGATCCAACATAATGTGGAAATTATCAGACAATATCATTAATATCACATGCAAGTAAAATTTTGCTGAAGATAATTCAAAAACAGTTGCAGCAGTACATCAACAGGGCATTGCCAGAAATTCAAGCCAGATTCAGAAGAGGACAGGAAACCAGGGATACCATTGCTGATGTCAGATGAATCTTGGCTGAAAGCAGAGAATACCAGAAAGATGTTTACCTGTGTTTTATTGACTATGCAGAGGCATTCAACTGTGTAGATCATTACAAATTATGAATAACATTGCGAGGAATGGGAATTCCGGAACACTTAGTTGTGCTCCTGAGGAACCTGTGCGTAGACCAAGATGCAGTTGTTCAGCAGAACAAGGGGATAGTGTGTGGTTTAAAGTCAGGAAAGGTATGCATCAGGGTTGTATCCTTTCACCATACTTACTCAATATGTATGCTGAGTATGTAAACCAAGAAGCTGGACTATATGAAGAAGAACAGGGCATGAGGATTGGAGGAAGACTTGTTAACAACCTGCAATATGCAGATGACCAGCCTTGCTTGCTGAAAATGAAGAGTTCTTAAAGCACTTACTGATGAAGATCAAAAACTGTAGCCTTCAGTATGGATTACATCTCAACATAAAACAGAAATCCTCACAACTGGACCAATAAACAACATCATGATAAATGGAGAAAAGATGGAAGTTGTCAAGGATTTCATTTTACTTGGATCCACAATCAACACCCATGGAAGCAGCAGTCAGGAAATCAAACAACGTATTGCATTGGGCAAATCTGCTGCAAAAGACCTCTTTAAAGTGTTAAAAAGCAAAGGTGTCACTTGGAGGACTAAGGTGCACCTGACCCAAGCCATAGTATTTTCAGTCACCTCATATACATGTGAAATCTGGACAGTGAATAAGGAAGACTGAAGAAGAATTGGTGCCTTTGAATTATGGTGTTGGCAAAAAATATTGAATATACCATGGACTGCCAGAAGAATAAACAGATCTGTCTTGGAAGAAGTACAGCCAGAAAGCTCCTTAGAGGCAAGTATGGTGAGACTCTGTCTCATGTAATTTGGACATGTTATCTTAGAGGAATGGGTCCCTTTAGAAGGGCATCATGCTGGTAAGGTAGAGGGTGAACGATAGAGAGGAAGACCCTCAATGAGATAGATGGACACAGTGGCTGCAATGATGGGCTCAAGCATAGCAAGGATTGTGAGGATGCGCACAGCACTGGGCAGTGTTTCGTTTTGTTGTACATAAGGTCTCTATGAGTCGGAACCAACTGGCCGACACCTAACAACAACAGCATTTCCAAAACATTTTACACGTTCTCTTGCTTGATCCTGTGAGGCAGATATCATCCTCTCTATAGGAATCAAAGTTAAATGGTTACTTGGCCAACAAATTGTGGGATTCACATTCAAACTGACTTTTAAAATGTAAGATTTTTTTTTCCTCTGTGTGATAATCCCTGTATCCTGAGGTTAAAAAAGAACATGCTTGCAAAACAGTATCCCATATTTTTTTGTTTGCTGGTTTCTTGCTAAGCTAAAGAGAATCGTTTCGTGTGTTTAGTGTTTAACTATTTAGTGTGACCCCAAGAATTTCATCTCTGTGAATAGCTTCATATAGAGTTTAATTTATGCTTTATATTAAGATGAAAGAGTGTAATGCCCTGCGTTGGCACATGAGCTATTTTTTTGAGTCTTATTCTTGTCTTTTGTTTTAATGGTTACTACCCTTAGCAAAGCTCACTCTTGGAGAAAGATTTAGGGGTTCATAAAAAACATTAAGTTGGCATAGATAATGTCAGAATAATAGAAAGTACCACCATAAACAATTCTGAATGATGTGATTTTATTAGTTTTATTTTTACTTCAAATTTTCCACCCCATTACCTCAAATTTTGAGGAATTGTGAAGTTATATACCTTATTTTTCTCTTCTTTTTCTTCCCTCAAACACCATATTCTGGTCAGAAGGAGCAACAGGTCCAAGACAGTAGAGAAATTTGAATAACTCAATTTGCAAAAGGAAGAATGTTTAAAGAGGCAGTAAATAAATAATATTATTAATTATTATAACCATATCTTTAGATGGTCTGGTGTAGAAATACATAGACATTTTATTTTTCTCCTCAGTTTACCCTGACAGCGATAGATAAGAACCCATGTCACATATCCTCCCTGTGGAAGAAGAGGAGACTACTATGCTAATAAGAGATAAATATGAATAGATAGTATTCTTTTTTCTTGTATCTTAAAGCTTCAGACCAAATGAATAGACGGGGCTCTTCTAGATTTTTCTGTGGAGGAATGAAATAGAAAGTTTTTAAAGGACATAGAAAGGTTTTGGAGATAATTACATAATTTGCTATGTCTACTTGGAGTGCGGGAGCGAGCTTGGCTGCTAACCAAAAGGTCAGCAGTTTGAATCCACCAGCCATTCCATGGAAACCCCATGGGCAGTTCTACTCTGTCCTGTAGGGTCACTATGAGTTGGAGCCGATTCAGTGGCACATAACAACAACAACTACTTGGAGGGCAGTTCACCCTCAGGACGTGTTATTAAAATATATAATTGTGTAATTTTTCCTTCAATTCAAGTCAGCCAACATTTATTGAGCACCTGTTCTATGCAAGACACCAGGGAAGACAAGGAAAATACAGAATAACTAAAACGTGCTTATCGGCCCTCAAGGAGCTTATGGATCTAATCAGGGAGAAAAGACACATAGATGCGGTGCAGTGAATTACTTAATATGGCCTTTCTAGCCATAGTCTTTGTGACTCCCACACAATGATTGGGTGGGACTATGCAAATAAGGTGCTTGTGGCCCACCAAGGGAATTGGGCAGCTTGCTAATAATGCAAATAGGGTGCATGGAACCCTGGGTGGTGGGACCATGCAAATAAAGTGTATGTAACTCTAATGAGGGGATTGGTCAGTTTTGCCATCCCACTAGGCTTAAAAGAGAGCCAATCCCAGAGCAGAGGGGGACCTCACTCTTACCATGAAGAAAATGGGAGCAGAGCATGTCCTTTGGATCTGGGGTCCCTGTGCTGAGAACCTCCTAGACCCAGGAGACAGAGAGGGAGAGTTGTAACACTGGAGACAGCGCAAGACAGCAAGAAACAGCGGCAAAGAAACAGTAGCAGCAGAACCAGGAGACCTTGTCCAAATGGCGAAGTGGGCTTCCCAGCCCACAGAGCAAGGTGGCTACAATGGGCATGCAGACTCACTGAGCAAGAGAGCTGAGAGCCTCCAGGCACTTGGTGGAGCTAGGCTGACCAAACTAGGCTTGCGGACCTGTGGGTAAGAGAGACCTATGGAGGTGCCTCCAGGCACTTATTGGTGGAGCTAAAGAGCTTTGTAACACTTGCTGGAGCAGGCTGGAGGCTGGGCCTAGGGGTCAAGAGAGGCCTGCCTGCAGGCATGCCCAAGAAGCTGTCCTGACCACGAACTGTATCCTGAGTTGTTTGTGATCCTGAATTGTAACCTGTTACTTCCTTCATAAACCCCATAACTGTTAGTATGGTCTGTGAGTTCTGTGTGGCCATTGCAACGAATTATCAAACCCAGCAGAAAAGTAGATATGCCGTGGGAGGGATGGCTGGTGTCAGAATTGGTAAAAAAGGTTGGAGAGAAGAGGTATGTCTGACCTCCACCTCACAGGATGTTGATCTTGATTCTCCCCCTTTGTGAAGTTAGAAGAGGTCAGACGTCTGCACCACCATTCTTATGGTGCATAAAAACTAGTTGCCTCAAGTGGATTCCAACTCATAGTGACGCAGATATTAGTATATATAAGTGGTGTGAGTAAGGTACAAAAAAGGACTGTAAGGACGTAGAAGAGGAAGAAATTCCTTAGAGGTTACTCTTTACTTTCTCTGTGTGCCCTCACTTATTCACAGCTGTCCCAAAGATTTGAGGTAGGAATGGCAAATAGAAACAAATACTAAATCAAAGGTTTTGAAGTTTCTGTGAGAGACTGTGCCCTCTTTTTTGGTGTCAATAGTCTAATGAAAGCGTTGTCTTTTTAAAAGTAATATTTCTCACACACACATCCCAAGAGTGAGATTTTGAGCTTCAGATTCTGGCTTCACTATCATGTGACTTTGGACATGTTAGTTTGACCTCCCAATGCCTCAGGTTCTTTGTATGTAAAATGAGGATGAAAATGCCTGGTAATTGTAAAATGTTACTCAAGAACTATTCACTTTATGACTTAAAAAAAATGCCTAAAAACTATTCACTTTATGACTTTAAAAAAATGCCTAAAATATAAAAATAGCTTTATTTTATTATTTTAAAAGCAAAATATATTTATACTGAAAAGTTCCGACAAAACATAAAGATCTACACGAGTGAACTTCACTGGGGTGATAGAAATGTTCTGTGTCAGGATTAAGGGTGTGAGATACGTGAATATATGCATTTGCCAAAACCGATTAAACTTAACTTCTGTGCATTTCATTCTATGTAAATTATACCTCAATTAAAAAAAAAAGTGTAAAGACAAAAATGAAAATAACCCATAATCTCACCACCCAGAGATAACTGTTAAAATTTTGAAATATGTCCTTATACACTTTTTCTGAACATGTATCTACACCGATGCATAATTTAAAAGAAACAATCATACCAAACAAATTGTTTTGTAGCCTGGTTTTTTTTCCTCATTTAATTCACATTTTATGTCAATAAATATAAACATACTCCATCCTTTTTAATGGCTTCATATGATTCCATTGAATAAATGTATATTATTATCAACTTTTAAGGCTAGTCTGCAACCTCCTTGAAGAAAGGGTAATGTTTTCCTGACTTTCAGCCTCAGACGACTCCACCTTATCTGTCTACCCTTATCTCTCACTGCTCCAGTGGACTTGCCACTCCACTACCATCTGTCTTTTTTATATACCTCTGCCATGTTACCTTCCTCATACCAAAAAAAAAAAAAAAAAAAACCCATTGCCATCGAGTGGATTCTGACTCATAGCGACTCTGTAGGACAGAGTAGAACTGTCCCATAGGGTTTCCAAGGAGCGGCTGGCGGATTCAGCTGCCGACTTCTTGGTTAGCAGCCGAGCTCTTCACCACTGTGCCACCGGGGTTCCCCATAAACCAAAAACCAAACCCGTTGCTGTGGAGTCAGTTCCGACTCATAGCGACCCTATAGGACAAAGTAGAACATAGGGTTTCCAGGGAGTAGCTGATAGATTCGAACTGCCGACCTCTTGGTTAGCAGCCGAGCTCTTCACCACTGCGCCACCGGGGTTCTGCATAAACCAAAAACCAAACCTGTTGCTGTGGAATCAATTCCAACTCATAGCAACCCTATAGGACAGAGTAGAACTGCCCCATAGGGTTTCCAGGGAGTAGCTGGTAGATTCGAACTGCTGGCCTCTTGGTTAGCAGCCAAGCTCTTAACCACTGCGCCACCAGGGCTCCCCATAGTTTGTTTTAATTTAAATTCTGCATTTCCTTTCAAAGCCCATCACAAATCCAGCAGCGACCTTTCTGTTCTCTAAATTTCCTTGCATTTTATCATACTTCTCGATGTTAATTTGTATTTTCTAATAAGCCCTGGTAATGCAGTGGTTAAGTACTCAGCTGCTAACCAAAAGGTTGGGGGTTCAAACCTACCAGATGCTGCACAGGAGAAAAGACCTGGTGATCTGCTTCCGTAAAGATTACAGCCTAGGAAGCCCTATGGGGCAGTTCTACTCTGTCCTGTAGGGTGACTATGAGTTGGCATCAACTCAGTAGCACACAACCACAACAGTGCTATTATGAGAATTAATTAATTATAGAAAATGTTTAATTCAGAACCCGACATGCAACTGTTCAATGTAGTAACCATTATTGTGTTGTGTTGTATTGTGGTTTTTAACTCTATTATAGTCTCTGGCTCTCAACTACATGATAATTTTCTTGGATAAATTTCTACCCAGCCACCTTAGTTGAATGCTAGGCATCAATAGCCACTTATGCTTTAAAATAAACATCTGTAGGGTAGCCTTAAGTTTTCAAAGCAGTAGTTTCTCATTTACTAGACTTGAAAATAATCATTTGAGTCAAGCCTTACAAATAGAGTAAGTATCCTTAGCGTCAGAACAAGAGAGAACTGGAAAATCTGTTTCCCTGGACAGAACCTAAACTAGTCTTCTCAGGAATCTTTGGCTTTTGGGTTTCATTGGCCTCCCAGATATGGACAGAAAAAAGTAAAATTGTTCACTGTTTCTTACTTGATGTACCATACCTCAAAATAACTAATTTATTTGGGAATGTAATGCGAAAGACAGAAAACTCACTTGATACCTGAACTACTTTTATATAGCCATAGATCTGAATCAGTGCTATATGACTTCTAGAAGTTTTAGCTGAATCACTGAGGTATGGAGGAAAGAAACCCTGTGGGACAGTTCTACTGTGTCCCATAGGGTCGCTATGAGTCGGAATCGATTCAGTGCCAGTGGGTTTGGTTCTTTTGGTTTGGAGGAAAGGGAATAGTTTGATTTATTTTGCTTTTGTATACATTTGGTCTTTGTACTGGTGACAACTCCAGATTTGGGAAATACATAAAAAGGTTTCTTGCCCTCCTAGTTTTGCACATTTTCCTGTTGATCTCACTTTTGTTTCTAATCCAAACTGTTGAAGAAGCATCATATTGAAACTCCCTCCTTCTCTGGCTTTCTTTTCCCCTCTATAAAATAAAGAACTAAATAATCTCCGTGGAATCTTCTAGCTGTTAAAATTAATCCGATTAGGATTAAATGAAAATTTACCAACAATTACTTTATTATTTCTTGCCACCTATTTACTTTAAAATAATTAACTTTTGAGATAAGAGTTGTAGCTGCATATAGTTAATTTTTGGGTTTTTCATTGTAGTAATAAGTGAGGAACTTAAGTGTCTCCCCAAAATATTAAGGGATCAGGGGGAAAGTGTGCAAAACTAAGAGTATAAGAAACTTTTCATGTATTTTGCAAATTTCTTAGATTTTGTTTTCAACTTCCGTCTAGAATTTCTGCTTGGTGGAATAGAACAGTGTGCTCTTCTTTCCGAGCCTGCATACATTACTGTTTTGAGTGGGGCTTCGGGACAGTGGAGTAGAAGACTGGAGATAGACCACCACTGGGCGTTCTGTGTGACATGTAATTGCACTAATTATGTTGTCTGTCTGTAGCAGTTAGGTCTTTCCATTACAGTAATCTTTTGTCATTGGAAGTAATGCTGTTGACATTTTACTGGAGTCGTAAGAAAGACTTCAAGGAGTGATGCAGGACTTGAAATTGCAAAGGTTCACACAAACCTATTATTTTTCCTGTTTTAGGAAAAAAAGTGTGTAAATATAGTACATGCTCTTGATAAAGAATGTAAGCAATAGAGAGAACTATAATGGGTAAAACTGGAAGAAAAAAAAAGGATAGAAATCTCACTTCCCAGAAATAACCATTGTTAACATTCGTGGATATTACTAGACTTTTCTTTTAGTCTAAAACATTCCCTTTTTCGAAATTACGAGTAATTCAGACATACAGAAATGTGTAAAGACGCCCATGTCATCAGCATTGTTCTCTGTGTATCCATTCAGGTAAGCCAGAACAGGTCTGGTGAATTACGGTATATGAATAACAAGTAGACATGTTATAAATCTGGACGACATACAAATTATAATTAAAAAATTGAGAGATGAGGGAGTAAAGATGGGAGAAAGTGTGAGAGGGATAATAACTTTTATTTTTTATGTGGTGGTTGTTAGGAGCCATCGAGTTGGTTTCAACTCATTGTGACCCTATAGGACTCATTGTGACCCTATAGGACACAGCAACTGGTGGATTTGAACTGCTGACCTTTTGGTTAGCAGCCGAGCTCTTAACCACTACGCCACCAGGGCTCCTATATTTTTTACAGCAAGGAGTTAATTAGATATTGTCTAAAATGGAAACATTCAGTTAAAAAGAAATGACTCGAACTTCTTGTTATTTTTTCAAAAATCTCTTGTGGGAAAGAAATGTTTAAAGCTCAGTAATTCCTTCAGTTTCACTTAATTTTCTTTTTCCTGTGTTACATTTTTTTTCCTGAAAATTTTTCTAATAATCTAAGTAATTTCTCACTGGAGAAATTTTGGAAAGATTAGAAAATCATTTTTTAAAGTAGGCGATAATTTACATAATTGTGATAATCTTGAGTATACAACTACGTGTCTGGCTTTTTTTTTATTCATCTTTACCATAAGCATATTCTAACGTTATTTTTTAAAACTCCTTATAGGTATGGTTTTTAATGTTGCTTTAGGTTTCTTGGAGCCCTGGTGGTGCAGTGGTTAAGAGCTTGGCTGCTAACCAAAAGGTCGGCAGTTCGAATCTACCAGCAGCTCCTTGGAAACCCTATGGAGCAGTTCTGCTCTGTCCTGTAGGGTTGCTGTGAGTCGGAATCGACTATGACAATGGGTTTGGTTTTTGGTTAGGTTTCTTTGTTTTCTTTCCTCTTTTTTTACCCAAGCAGGAAAGTTTAAAATCTTTAACCTTAAGACTTGTTTTAGTGAGCGGCTATCTAAGATGTATCTATTGATCCCAACCTGTCTGGAGCACAAGAAAATGAAGAAAACCAAAGATGCAAGGAAAATATTAGTCCAAAGGACTAATGGACCACATGAACCACAGCCTTCACCAGGCTGAGCCCAGAAGAACTAGATGGTGCCCGGCTACCACCACTGACCACTCTAACAGGGATCAAAATAGAGGGTCCTAGGCAGAGCAGGATGAAAATGCGGAACAAAATTCAAATTCACAAAAAGAAGACCAGACTTACTGGTCTGACAGAGACTGAAGGGACCCCCGAGACTATGGCCCCTGGACACCCTTCTAACAGAACTGAAGCCGCTCCCAAAGTTCACCTTTCAGCCAAAGATTAAACAGGCCTATAAAACAAATAATAACACACTGTGAAGAATGTGCTTCTTAGATCAAGTATACGAGACCAAATGGACAACACCTGCCCAAAAGCAAAGATGAGAAGGCAGAAAGGGACGGGAAAACTGGACGAATGGAAACAGAGAACCCGGGGTGGAAAGGGGGAGAGTGCTAACATATTGAGGGGATTGCAACCAATGTCACAAAACAGTTTGTGTATAGATTTTTGAATGAGAAACTAATTTGCTCCATAAACTTTCACCTAAAGCCTAATTTAAAAAAAAAAAAGTTGTTTTAATCAACCGTATGAGACCAAACAGTCAACATCTACCCTTAAACAAAGAAGAGAAGCTAAGGAAGGACAGGGAAGCTAGATTAGTGAAAACAGAACCAAAAGAATGAAAATAATGAGAACGTCAACACATTGTGAAAAATGTAACCAAGTCATAGGACGCATTATATAAAAATTGTTAAATGGGAGTCTAATTTGCTAGGTAAACTTTCAGTTAAAACACAATAAAATATTTAAAAAAAAAAAGTTGTTTTAAGTGTGTATTTGAGGAAGTTTGAATAAGGAATGACACTATGAATACTTGATTAAGCAGAAATTTAGTATAAAATGTTAACTGTCTGAATTTATTGAAATATCATTGCCTAACCTTTAGAAGAACAAAATTTTCAGTATATGTAATCTTTCACCCAAAAATTTCTCCCAAGAATTTATTTAGCAGACATACTACACAGATGACTGTTTCTTTATAGCATTTTTTTTTTTAATAGCAAAAAACCATAAGCAACCTAATTGTACATCAGTAGAGACTTGGATAAATAACTTATAGTCCATCTAAAATGTAATACTACAAGGCCATTACAAATAATAGATAAGTGAAAAAAGTTGGCATTCAGCATGATCTCATTTCTGTAAGCAATAATAACAAATACGTAATGGAATATGTATGTAAAAATCTAGAAAAATATACACTAAACTGTTAATAGTGGTCATTTAGAGGATAGAGTAAGATTACAGGGGACTTTTATTTTCTAAATAAATATATTTTGTAAAGTGAACTTTTCTCTTTTTTTTTTTTGCAATCACATATTACTTTTACAATCAGTACAAAACACAGTCCACTATCCAAAGATCTCATTCTGCCAATTCTCGAAGATTCTTTGTTGGTCATGAGACAGTATGTCATTCAATTTGTCTTTAGCAGGTCCTAAAATTTTCCTTTTCATGTGTTTATATATATATATAGAGAGAGAAGAAGCCCTGGTGGCGCAGTGGTTAAATGCTTGGCTGCTGACCAGAAGGTTGGATGTTTGAACCCACCATCTGCTGTGTGGGAGAAAGATCTGGCAGTCTCCTTCTATAAGGATTTATAGCCTTGGAAACCCTATGGGGTAGTTCTTCTCTGTCCTATAGGGTAGTTATGAGTTGGAATTGACTCGACAGCAGTGGGTTTGGGTTTTTTTTTTGTGTGTGTGTGTGTTTATGTGTGTATACATATGTATATGTATGTTTGTATATAAACATATATACATGCTAAGGTTCACCATTCAGTCATTAAAGTTAATTACCAAAGGATATTTAATTATATGTTTACTTAATTATCTTTTGATAATTAAATTTAATGATTGAATGGTGAACCTTAGTATGTATGTTCACCTGCTCAGATATACCAAAGCATTGACCCTTTAATACAGAAACCTTATTTAGATGGTCTATGAGAATTCACTAAGCCAGATATATATATTTAGAAAAAAATGGATCTTAGAAATATAAATAACTACATCTTCCTTTGCCCCTAGGCTATTCTACACCTGGACTTGTGTCATAAATCTATTCTGATATATCAGTAGAGATGGCGATACCATACTCTCCATCCGTCATTTACCCTCATAGCACGTACCGTCCTCTCCTCTTTGTCAGTGATCATCTTTACCTAAACCCAGTTTCTTTCTTGTAGTTGCTATTATTTTTTATAATAATTTTTTTTAACTCTACATGTTTTCATACCTTTTTCTATTATGGCATATTACATGATAAAGAACGTTGAAAAAAAGTAACTTGGAGAGTTTTACATGTTTTGAGATGCTATGTTGAGAAAGAGTGATATTCAAGGAGGTACAGTTTCTGTATCCTGGTCTGTATTTACAGTGCTTCTCATTTATAATTCTCTTGGCAATCTGATATTATTGTCTCTGAAACAGAAGTTATATGGTCAGGAAGAAGTGAGCACACAAAGGAGAACATTTCCTCCTAAGTGCTTTAATATTGGCTGAAATGTTTGCACACCTGTGGAGGTTTATCAAGTCATCAAAATCCCTGGGATTATGTACAAATTACGCCTAAGTAAATTATGTGTTCCGAAGTAAGTTATAGTTTAACCTTAAATAAAAAGTTGTATAAAACAATTGTTAATCTCAAAAAAAAAAAAAAAAAGCTCACCCCACTATTTTCATAAATATCACTCTTGGAGTAGCCACGAGTCAAGTAGGGGAGGGAATTAATCCCAACTTTGAACTGAAAATCAGGCCCTCAGAAATTTGGAGATGTCTAAGGGATGTTTATGGTTCAAGTTGAACTTTTGCCAAGTTAACATATTCATTTTCGATCATACATTTATGCTTTCAAGAAACATTTATTGAGCAGATATTATATATTAGTCATAGAAAATACTCTCTCCTTAGGGAATTTATAGTCTAGTGTAGACAGTTGATTGCACATTCAGGTGAGGAACCTAACGTAGAGGGTGGGATGGAAGGGAAGACAGTGTTAGAGAAGGCTACATGGAAATTGGGACATCTGTACTCAACCCTTAAGACCTGCAAGTGGGAGGAGTTACAGGGAGGAAGAGAATTAGCTGGAGCAGAATGTGCAAAGGGCAATAGGCAAAAATGATGCAGTAAGAGTACTTCAAATAGTTGAGGATAGCTAGAGCATAGTGTTCTACGGGAAAGAGGCCAGAGGGAGACTAGTAAGCAACAGCCTGGTTTGGGTACTATACTAAGGAATTTTGACTTGATCCTGAAGACTGGAAGGAGTATTTGAAAGATTCTTAAGTAGAGGAGAAGGGAGTTACATAATTAGGTTTGAGCTTAAAGATCATCCTGCTTATAGTGGGAAAAGCTATACTGGGAATAAAATTATTTTTTAATGTATTGCTGGACCCTTGGAAAGTAAAGGAAATCTTCAAGGGCCCCCAAATGCCAACAATAAAATCTGAGAGGTGAGCAATAAGCATGAAAACCAGATTGCCCTAGGGCAAAGGACCAGATCACTCCTGAAATTCAGGGGTGGTGTGGTCAGGAATGAACTTTGACCTGAATCAAGTGGGGAAGCTAGGTTTAAATGCGGTCCTAGTTGTATGGACCCTCCCCCGGCCCCTGGCTCTGAGCAGAAGCAAATGCAGATCTTCCTCTCTGGAGGAAGATATCTTCAACTTAGGCCTCCAGAATCTCACAAATTCACAAAAATTAAATATGGATCACTTAATCAAAGAACATCAAACATACAAAGAAACAAACTACCATGAGAAAGAATCAGCAAAAATAACAAATAATAGACTTAGTTTTCTAAGAACCTCAGATGTTAAAATAATTAATATAAAATATCTATCACATTTTTAAAGAAACGAAAGAATAAAAAATGAACAGCAAAAATAAATGATCACATAGAACTCCAATAACTCAATAAAAAGAAAGCAACTCTGTCAAAAAATGGACAAACAACTAGAATACACATTACTGCAAAGAAGATTTACAAATGGCCAACAAACACGTGAAAATCTGTTCGACATCATTCATCATTAGGGAAATACAAATCAAAACCACAATGAGATACCACTTCACACCCACTAGGTTGGCTATTATTTAACAAAAAAAAACAAGGAAAATTAGTGTTGGTGAGGATGTGGAGAAATTGGAACCCTTGTCCATTGCCGGTAAGAATGTAAAATGGTGCAGCTGCTGTGGAAAATGGTTTGGAAATTCTTCAGAAAGTTAAACATAGAATTACCATAGCGCCCAGCAATTCTATGTATATACTCAAAAGACTTCAAAGTAGGCACTCAGATACCTGTACACCAGTGTTCATTGCAGTATTATTTGCAAAAACCAAAGGGTGAAAACAACCCATGTGTCTATCACAGATGAATGGATAGATAAAATGTGGTATGTATGTACAATGGAGTATTATTCACCCATAAAAGCAGTAAATTAATACATGCTTTGACATGGATGAATCTTGGAAACATAATGCTGAGTGAAATAAGCCAGATACAAAAGGACAAATCTGATCCCTTTTATATGAAATATATATAGACACAAAAAGTAGGTTAGTGGTCACCTTGGGCTGGAGAGAAGGGGCATGGGGAATTATTGCTTAATGGATACAGAGTTTCTGTTTGGAGTGATGAAAAAGTTTTGGAAACAGTAGTGATAGTTACATAACATCGTGAGTCCAGTTCATGCCACTGGGTTGTACAGTGGAATTCCTTTGTTTAGAATGCCCTTTCAAAGAATAGGTAGAATTTGGATAGTTTCCCTCATCTGGAAACTTGAAAATGGTTAAAATGGCAAATTTTATGTTGTGTATGTTTTTATCACAATTAAAAAAAACATGATCACAGATGGCCAGGCAAATTTGAAGAAAAACTAAATAGAACCTTTAGAAATGTAAAATTATTGAAATAAGAAACTCAACAGATGAGTTAGTCTAACGTATTAGATACAGATGAAGAAAGAATTAGTAAATTGGAAGGCAGATGTGAAATAACTCACCAGAAAACAGTCCAGAGAACAAGGGAACGGGAACTAAAAGAGAGGTTAAAATAAGAATAAAAAATGGAGGAGAACCAAAATTCTTAGAGATAAGGGCTCAGAATTGTTGAGACAGCTGCTGACAACAACAGTGAAAGAAAGGGATTCACAAATACCAGAAGCACAACGTATTCCAAACAAGATAAATAAATTCACAGAGTCAAGTTGTAGTTAAACTGCAGAACACCAGGAGAGAAGATCTTAAAGGACCAGGGAAGAAAGATCACCTATAGAGAAACGGCAATCAGTGCGAATGATAGATTTCTCATTGCAACAATGGAGGCCAGAAGAGGGCATGATACCTACAATGTGATAAGAGAAAACTGTAAACCTAGAATTTATGTCAAAACATATCTTTCAAGAATGAGGGTGAAATAGAGACGTTTTAGATAAACAAAATAGAGTTTGCCTCCAACAGACTTCCACTAAAGGAGATTCTGCTTTAGGAAGAAGGAAAATGGAACCAGAAGGGAAGTCTGAGATGTAAGAAGGAATGGTGAGCAAAGAACTTGGTAAGCATCTGAGTAAGTCTAAACAAGCACTAGCTGTATAAAATAATAATAATGATGTCTGATTTGTGAGAAGGAAAAAAAGACAAAATATTGGACAACTAGGAGAGTTGTTAAAATATTGACTAATTTTTTTTTAATTTTTTTATTGTACTTTAGACGAAGGTTTACAGAACAAATAGTTTTTCATTAAACAGTCAGCACACATATTGTTTTACGACATTGGTTAACAACCCCACAACATGTCAACACTCTCCCTTCTCAACCTTGAGGACCTTTTTTTTGGTGAAAATATACATATGTTGACTAATTTTTTAAATAAATTAGCTTTGGGGAAAATTAATAAATTAGTCATGCATGCTAAATTTCAAGAACAACTTCTAAAAGAAAAGAAAGCATGCATAACTTCCAAACCAGCGAAGAGGAAAATGAAATTAAAAATTTATTAGCCACTGATTATTGTGACTTCCGTCATGTTACATAACTTCTGTAAGCCTTAGTTTCTTCATCTTTAAAGTGCAGATAGTAGTCATACCTCCTATAGGGTTGTTATGAGGATTTAATCAGATAATGCAATAAAAAACCTTAACACAAATATAGTACATAATGTGTAGTAAATATTACTAAATGTTTTCTTACATATGTACATACATACATATGTAAAATATATCTATATTTATTACATATATGTAATTTCCATGGATATATATTTCATATATACACACACACACACACATATTCCTATTTAATCCTTACAGCAAACTTAGGAAGGTAGATCTTAGCATCCTCATTTTTCAGATGAGGAAACTGAGCTTCGGAAGGGTTAAGTAGCATACCCAAGGCACTTCAGCAGTCGGTGGCGGGGATGGATTTCTCTATGCCACCCAGCTGGCAAGTAGTACATATCTAAGAGGAATAAAATGTTCAGATTATTTATACTTTTGTCTACCTGACTTGTTCATACTGCACTGAAATTTAGGGTTTCATGGAAACAGATTTCAAAGCCAGAATTCCTCTCAAAAAATAAAACTTGACACGCCCATTATTAGCTAACAGCAGAACATAGGAATCCATTAAATCGCTTGAAGTCAGGCAGAAACTCCTGTTCTGGGAGATTAAGGGGATTCAAGAGACATTCTGTTCTGTTTTTCTGTCCTCTGAGTTCACATAGTGTGATGTGAAATGAATCAAAACGAACTGGACCATCCTTGGGGTGTTTGCTGCAAGGCAGATAGCTTTCAGAGCATACCTTCTCTTTTCTTCTCTCCTTTTCAAGGGTTATACATCTTTCTGGAATGACTGCATCTCCTCGGGCCTGCGAGGGGGCATCCTGATAGAACTGGCCATGCGGGGTCGGATCTCTTTGGAACCCCTCACCATGCGTAAGAAGAGACTACTGGACAGAAAGGTACAGAAGCCCCTGTGACAGCCTCTTGTGGAAGGGCAGATACCAACAGTCCATTAGCACTATTGGAAGAACAGGAGTATTTGAGCAATGAGACAATCAAAATATCACCGTCTCAGCTGTCCCACTGACTACACCAAACGAAAAGCGAACCCCTTGTCGTCGAGTCGATTTCAACTCATAGCGACCCTGTAGGACAGAGGAGAACTGCCCCCATAGGATTTCTAAGGCTGTAAATCTTTACAGCAGCAGACTGCCACGTCTTTCTCCCACAGAGCAGCTGGCGGGTTCGAACCGTTGACCTTTTGGTTTACAACTGAGCACTTAACCACTGAGCCACAAGACTCCTTATCCCATTGTCTGGACAAGAATATTTATCTTATAGCGAAGGGGAAATCTAAGTACCAGGAGTCTAGAGTTCTAAGAAGTTCATGTTTTTGTCTTCCTTTTTTTTATGCAGAAAAGTCACATTTAAGATGCATGCTGTGAATTATTTCTCCTTCTATGTTTATAGCTACACCATTATGAAATAGAGGCTTACATAGAAGGAGGCATATATGTGGGTTATACTAAAGTTTAAGTTTCTTGAGGACAGGGACAGTACTTTATGTTTCGTTGCATTTCCTGCAACACCTAACCACTAATGTGTATGTGATTTGCTGGGAGATTTTAACTTGAATGAGTTGAATGGATCAGGATCCCTTGTTTCTTTCTTCCTGAAAGGTACTGGTAAAGTCAGACAGCCCAACAGGTGATGTCTTACTGGATGAGACCCTCAAGCACATTAAAGCAACGGACCCCACAGAAACTGTCCAAACGTGGATAGAGCTACTTACCGGTAAGGTAATTCCAAACGTATTCCATGCTTTGTTACCTTAAACCCACCCTTCAAGCTGAAAAAAGAACTCTAGAAGTTCAGGGTGCTGAGTAAGATCTATATGGTCCCCTATTTAACTGTCCTAAAGAGAGACAGAAGAAGCGTGGCTCATCAATACCTGTAGTTTTCCATAAGGTTTTCATTGGCTGATTTTCAGAAGTAGGTTGCCAGGTGTTTTTTCTTAGTCTGTCTTAGGAAGCTTTGCTGAAACCTGTCCACCATGGGTGACCCTCCTGGTATTTGATATGCCAGTGGTATAGCTTCTAACATCACACGGACGGGACCGTGAAGGGGCAGTGACTGGGCAGTGACTGGGCAGTGTTTCATGCTGTTACGCACGAGGTCACCGTGAGTCAGAGCCAGCATGACAGCAGCTAACGACAGCAACCAAGTTCTCCCCCCGGACGCTCTGTTAACCCAGAACTAAAACCATTCCTGAAGCCCACTCTTCAGACCAAGATTAGACTGGACTATAAAATATAAAAAATACTCACGAAGAGCGTGCTGCTTAGTTCAAGCAGATGTTCGAGACCCAATGGGTGGCTTCTGTCGGGAGGCAGGATGAGAAGGCAGGAAGGGACAGGAGCTGGTTGGATGGACACGAGAAACCCGGGTGGAAAGGGGGAGTGTGCTGTCACATTAGAGGAACTGCAACCAGTGTCACATAACTGTGTGCGTATAAATTTTTGTATGAGAAATTAACTTGAGCTGTAAACTTTCACCTAAAGCACAATCAGATAAATAAATAAATAAAGGATAATCACTTTCCCATTGTGAAAATTTAACCTACAGCCATCCCAGTAAGATGAATAACCAGTTTTGTCTGTGGTTAGTCTCAGAGAAGTGGCATCCTTACAGTGTACCATCTGCCTGCTTAGCTGTAAAAAATCCTCTCCAACCTTACATACCTTCAAACTATACCCTATACCTCTCCTCCCTAGAAAAATTTCTAAAGAGTTCTACATATTGCCTGTGATAGGCAGAATAACGGCCCCTTAGAGATGTCCACATCTGTGGTGGATAGAATAGTGGCTCCCAGAAGGCTATATCCAAGACCTAACCCCAGGAACCTGTAAATGTGGCCTTATTTGGAAAAAGAGTCTTTGTCGATATAATTCAGTGAAGGGTCGTAAGATGAAATTATCCTGGACTTTGAGAGGGTCCTAAATCCCATGACAAGTGTCCTCATAGTGGAAAAGCAGAGGGAGATGTGGGAGGCAGAGACACAGAGGGGAGGCCCATGTGAAGACAGAGGCGGAGATTGGTGGTGTGCTGCCACAGCCACGGAATGCTCAGAGCCACTCAGAGCTGGAAAAGGCCAGAAGGATTCTCCTTTAGAGCCTCCAGAGGGAGCGTGGCCCTGCTGACAACTTCTTTACCGATTTCTGGCCTCCAGAACTTAGAGAGAATACATTTCTGTTGTTTTAAACCACCAAAAAGAAAAAAAGCTTTCCAAAGCTTCACCTTGCCTTCAGCCATCCCACCCACTAAGCTCTTCAACAGTATTCTTCACAAGAAACGTCTTTAACATCTTTATGGAGATAAAATTCACATCACATACCCATTTAAAGTGTACGACTCAGTGGCTTTTAGTATGTTCACAGAACTGTGCAACCATCTAAACAGTCTTAAGTTTAGGACGTTGCCATCAATCGACAAAGAAACCACGTACCCATAAAGGAACCACTTACCCATAAAGGAACCACTTACCATAAAGGAACCACTTACCCATAAAGGAACCGCGCACCCATAAAGGAACCACTTACCCATAAAAGAACCGCGCACCCATAAAAGAACGGCGCACCCATAAAGGAACCGCGTACCCATAAAGGAACCGCTTACCCATAAAGGAACCGCGCACCCATAAAGGAACCGCGGACCCATAAAAGAACGGCGCACCCATAAAGGAACCGCGCATCCATAAAGGAACCACCCATAAAAGAACCGCGCACCCATAAAAGAACGGCGCACCC
>NW_004444186.1:1932095-1976394 GCF_000243295.1 Trichechus manatus latirostris
CGCACCCATAAAGGAACCGCGCATCCATAAAGGAACCACCCATAAAAGAACCGCGCACCCATAAAAGAACGGCGCACCCATAAAGGAACCGCGCACCCATAAAGGAACCACTTACCCATAAAGGAACCGCGGACGCATAAAGGAACCGCGGACGCATAAAGGAACCGCGGACCCATAAAGGAACCGCGGACCCATAAAAGAACCACTTACCCGTGAAAGAACCGCGCACCCGTAAAGGAACCGCGCACCCGTAAAGGAACCACGTGAACCGCGCACCGATAAAGGAACCGCGCACCCATAAAGGAACCGCGCACCCGTAAAGGAACCGCGCACCCATTAGCAGTTGCTCTTATTTCCCCCATCCTTCTCCTCTGCCCTAGGCAACCTCTAGCCTGCTTTCTGTTTCTGTAGATTTGCCTATTTTGTATATTTCATATAAATGGAATCATATAATTTATGGTCTTTAATGACTGGCTTAACTGGAGCACTGGTGGCACAGTGGTTAAGAACTACTGCGAGCTGTGGCTGCTAACCAAAAGGTCGGCAGTTCGAATCCACCAGCTGCTCCTTGGAAGCCCTATGGGGCAGTTCTACTCCATCCTATAGGGTCACTATGAGTTGGAATCAACTCAGCGGCGATGGTGGTTTTTTAAATGACTAGCTTCTTTCATCTAGCATAATATTTTGACATCCATCTTGTAGCATGTGTCAGTTCTAATATGAGTAACCCGATCTATGGTGTACAGTTTTCGTGAGCGTCTTCCAGGGAGCGCCCTGAAGTCATAGCCAGTGTCACCTTCTGGAACAGTTTTTTTGTTTTTAATTGAAACTTTTATTGAGATCATTGTAGATTCACATTCAGTGGTAGGAGATAATACACCAGGACCCACTTTTAATGTTATTTTTGTCTCCCCACAATCACTAGATTTTAAACTTCTTGAGAACAGGGATTATTTTCCAAAGTGGCTGCACCATTTTACATTCCCATCAGCAATGTATGAGGGTTACAGTTTTTCTGCATCCTCGCCTACATTTGCTATTGTCTGTCTTTTTTATTTTAGCCATCCTGTTGTTGTTAGGTGCTGTCATATTGGCTCTGACTCCTAGTGACCTTACGTAGAACAGAAGAGAACATTGCCCAGTCCTGCACTGTCCTCACGAGCCCATTGTTGCAGCCACATTTATTTACGGGATGAGGTGGGATCCAACTTCATCCGTCTCATTGAGGGTCTCTTTCTGTTTCACTCACCCTTCACTTTACCAAGCATGATTTCCTTCTCCAGCAGTTGGTCCCTCCTGATGACATGTCCAATTGGAATACAAAAGCTGGCTATCCTAGTGGGTAGGAAGCGGTATCTCATTGTGGTTTTGATTCACATTTTCCTAATGACTAATGATGTTAAGCATTTTTTCATGTGCTTATTGGCCATTCTTTGGAGAATTGTCTATTCAAATCTTTTTCATTTTTCAATTGGGTTATTTGCCTTTTTATTAATGAGGTTTTTTGTTATTGTTGTTTACATAGTCTAGATTCAAGTCCCTTATTAGATAGATGATTTGCAAAAATTTTCTTTCGTTTTATGAGTTGTCTCTTCATTTTCTTGATGGTGTCCTTTGAAGCACAAAAGTTTTTTATTTTGATGAAGTCCAATTAATCTGTTCTTTCTTTTGTTGGTTGTGTTTTTGGTGTAATATCTAAGAAAACATTGCATAGACGCAGGGTCATGAAGAGTTAACTCCTGTGTTTTGATCGAAGAGCGTTATAGCTTTAGCTCCTTCGTTTGGGTCTATGTCCATTTTAAGTTAATTTTTGTTTATGGGATGAGGTAGGGGTCCAACTTCATTCTTTTACATGTGACTATCCAGTTATCCCAGCACCATTTGCTGAAAAGACTATTCTTTCTCCTCTGAATTTTCTTGGCACCATTGTTGGAAATCAGTTGACCATAAATGTATAGGTTGATTTCTGGACTCCATTTCATTGACCTATATGTCTATCCGTATGTCAGTACCACACTGTCTTGGTTTTTGTAGCTTTGAAACCCATTGCCATCAAGTCGATTCCAACTCATAATGACCCTGTAGGATAGAGTAGTCCTGCCGCATAGGGTTTCCAAGGCTGTAATCTTTAACAACAACAACCGCCACATCTTTCTCCCGCTGAGCGGCTGGTGAGTTCAGACCGCTGACCTTTTAGTTAGCTGCTGAGCACTTAACCACTGAGCCACCAGGGCTCCTGTAGCTTTGTAGTTATTTTGAAATCAGAAAGTGTGAGTCCTCCAACTTTGATCTTCTTTTTCAAGATTATTTTGACTATTTTGGGTCCTTTGTATTTCCATATGAATTTTAGAATCATCTTTCAATTTCTACAAAACAAGCTAGCATTTCAGTAAGAATTGTATTGAATCTGTAGATCAATTTGGGGGGTATTGATATCTTAATAAGGAGCCCTGGTGGCACAGTGGTTAAAGCACTTGGCTGCTAACCAAAAGGTTGGCTCTTCAAACCCACCAGCTGCTTTGCAGGAAAAAGATGTGGCAGTCTGCTTCTATAAAGATTAACAGCCTTGGAAGCCCTATAGGGTAGTTCTACTCTGTCCTGTAGTTCTACTCAGAATCAACTCAACGGCAGTGGGTTTGGTTTGGTTTTGGTAAGATAAAAAGTTGTGGCTCAAGTAAGGCGGTGACTTGACTAAGGGTATGGCTTGGGTAAGGCAGTGCAATTCAAGGTACAGCCCACCCTAATCCCACCTCATAGAGGTTTTGGGATTTACAACACATAAAATGGAGAATAGTTACATAATATCACAAAATGGAGGATGGTTACATCAGATCACAAAATGGAGGACAATTACACAATACTGGGAATCATGGCTTAGCCAAGTTGACACATATTTTGGGGGGACACAATTCAATCCATGACATATATATTACATCTATATATGTTATTGACCTAGTAATACCCTGGTTCTGCCAGTTTCTGCTTGTTTTTTTTTTGTTCCTCCAGAGAGGACAGAAGCGTGAAGCTGCTTACACCACCATCTTGCCGGTGCCTCTCGCCTGTGATTTTATGTTTAAACCTGGCCTTCTCGGAGTTGCCCCTGGGTTAGAGTGACTTGTTCAGCTAGTGTTTGGTCCGAGGTTGTTCTTAAGCCCTTGTGCCAGTGATATTTCCACGCTTTGTTAATGGATCAGTGTGTGACCTGGGGAATGCTTTCAGGTCTGTCCCCCACCCCTATCCTGCTTTGACTCCTCCTGAGTGGGTGCAGCCTAGTGCGTGCACACAGCCTTCCCAGCCTCCAGGGTTGGCTGTGATCCCAGGAGGGCTCTTCACGGCTTTCTGTTTCTCTGGTTCTCTTTGTTAGACTTCCAGCTGCTGTACCATTTGACTTGTTGCTACCAGTATCATGACGCTACCAGCACCCTCTGAATTGTTCTCCACCAAGATCTCCATGTTTTTAACAACACTTGTAGGCATAGAATTCTCCACACTATTTTCCCAGTAAGGTCAACCCCCTCAGGCAGAGCTGTGGAAGCCTTCATCGTTCAGGCCTGCTGCCCCTCCTGGGAAGAACCTGGTGTACAGGAGCTGGGGCAGATGCAGTGGCCCACTTCTCCCAGACTGACACCTCTGCCCTTTGAGTGGGTACTGGGAGGAAGAGACGGAGCCCTGGTCTTCTTAGCTTGCCCCTTCCAGTGTGGGAAGGGAGCCTCTAAAAGCCAGCTGCAGTGGGGACAGTCAGGTCCCCAATATTCTTGGCCCGCCCTGCCTGGGTAGAACTCATGCCCTACCAGTAGGGGAAGGGAGCCTCAGTCCTCTCCGCTGTGCCCGCCCAGAAGAGAACTTCTGGAATACGGGGTAGAAAACATGGAGGAGACACTAGTACCCTGAAGAAAAGTCCAGAAATACAGGAGTGATTAAGAGTATTGCAGAGAGGTCATAGAACATGAGAAGAGCAATAAAGTCCATAAACTCTAGCAGCATGGAAGTCCTTGGTGACACTTTTTGAATCTGCTTTAGTGTGAGATATGGTTGGAATCAAAACCAGAATATAAAGGGCTAAGGAGTAAATGAATTGAGGAACAAATGGAGACTAATCTGTTTAAAAATTTAACCATTCAAGTTTCCAAATAACTAATTTACTTTTTCACTTCGTTGTCCTCTTTCTCTTCACAATGTCCTATTTCTTTCCCCCATAGGTGAGACCTGGAACCCCTTCAAACTGCAGTACCAGCTGAGGAATGTACGAGAGCGAATCGCAAAGAACCTAGTAGAGAAGGGCATTCTAACCACTGAGAAGCAGAATTTCCTTTTATTTGACATGACCACTCACCCAGTGACCAACACAACAGAGAAGCAGCGACTAGTGAAAAAACTGCAGGCCAGCGTCCTAGAGCGGTGGGTGAATGACCCCCAGCGAATGGACAGGCGGACGCTGGCACTCCTGGTGCTGGCCCACTCCTCCGACGTGCTGGAGAACGTCTTCTCCTCTCTGACAGATGACAAGTATGACATGGCCATGAATCGAGCCAAGGACCTGGTGGAACTGGACCCTGAAGTAGAGGGGACGAAGCACAGTGCCACAGAGATGATCTGGGCTGTGCTGGCAGCCTTCAATAAATCCTAAAGCCAGCCAGTAGGTTTCTCCTTTTCCCCTGCTGGCTGGTGCCTGTCAGAGACCGCATCACTGAGTTCTGTGTGATGAGATGTTTTCACATCACATGTTTTCCTTCTCTTAAATCAGACTTCGTGGTTTGAGGCAGTGGCAACATCAGGGTTTCTCCGTAGACTGTGACGATTCTAAGTAGACTTTATTTCACCCTATACTTCCACTCCAGAGGGAAAGAGACGGGTGAACACACACCCAGTAAACATCTTCTCCCATTTCTGGGCATAGTTGCGTCCAGTATGCTTTTGGACAAGCAGGAATACCTAATGGGGTTTAGACTTCTCAGCTACAGAA
This sequence comes from Trichechus manatus latirostris, assembly GCF_000243295.1. NCBI lineage: Eukaryota > Metazoa > Chordata > Mammalia > Sirenia > Trichechidae > Trichechus > Trichechus manatus. The sequence continues at coordinate 1,937,059 of NW_004444186.1, forward strand.
TGAATGAGATGAACAGCAAAGCAGTTATTACATTTTGTAAGTTTTTTGTTTTCTGTCTTAAATACATGGTGGTTTCAAAGCCTTTGTCTCTAAGACTTTGCGAAGTAATGTACTTTATTAAAATAATCATCTCTTTAAATAAGGGACAGTGGAAACAAAACTAATTTTTGGAGCAGATGGTCTCTGGAATTGTGTGTCCTGCAGGTGATTTTCTCATCTTCCCTTTTCTAATCCAATGAGAATGTCCCAAATTTGATTACCTGATTCTCACATCTTAGAACCAAAAAATAGATTCTGTGCTCCCTCTTAACATCATCCTGTTCCCTCACTCAGCAGGACAAAAGTCTAATGGAAAAAAAAAAATGGTCTCTCTCAGCCACCTCTTTCACGCAGTCAGCATTAGAATTTGTAAGGGAGGGAGGTCGCAGGAGAACGTCCACCCTTCAGCATGTGACCGTCCTGTTCCCCAGACTACATTCCATGTCTCTGCGCTGACTGAACTGAGGGGGCTGTAAACCTCAGTTGGCGAATAGCAGCACCCTGAGTCCAGACAGTGTATCTGAACTCAGGGCTATTGTTGCCTGCTTTTAGGTCTCCCACACAAGCTGAGAAATTCTGTCTATATTTAAGGGTTCTGGGAGTAGTTTTGTGTATACTTAATCCACAGAAGAGTCATCAGTCCTGGTTTAACATAACCCTCTTTCTGGCCAAATCTCTAAAACGTTTTCACTTCAGTAGTGAGGGCAGAGAAAAGCTTTATTAAGAAAGATCCCATTTAGAGGGGCAACTTGGTGTCAGAAGCAGCCTAATGGAATTTGCCAGTATAACTTCATTTCCTCCCCCAGCCCTACCCACCCTCACAAAAATGCCCCAGCGCAATTAACCTTTTTTTGTTTTTCACTTCAGGTATCTTAGCTGACTAGAGGTACAAGTTGTACGTGTGAGGCTGAGGAGAGCTCCAGTGGAAAAGTACAAAAACCAGGCCATGAGTCGCCTCTCCCTGACTTAGCTTTTCTTTCCGTTTCAACAATTCAGCATGAATTGAAACCAGGTTTTCCTGTGGAAAGTTTCAGCCTGATTGGGGGATAATAGTTGAGTTGAGTTCTTTCTTGCAACTCTTAGTCAGCTTTTATATCGTATCTCGAGATTAGGTTGTCTTCAGTCTGAATCCGCATAATGTTGACTGCCAAACGTCCTCTCGTTTAATGCGTACGGCCCTCACACCTCTGTACAATAAAGATCAATTCTTGGCTCTCTGGTCTCTCCATGCAGTTTTACAACTTGAGTTATTTTACTTGGAAATAACAACTTTCTGCCTAAGGCCAGGAATGCCTCCCCCTTACACTAGCATACTAGCCTCTGTTTCATCCTGTGTGGAAAAAGATTAAGGGCCCACAGATTTTATAATTGTGAGATGTATAGGCTGGGGGCCAGGGCACATCGAGGTTAGGCTGAATACCAGCTGATGTGAAGACTGAATTCTGTCTCCATCTCAGTTAAAGTAACAGCTACCCCGTTTTACCATTGTTCCCACGAGGGGAATGACTATGATCTCTCCTATTAATACCTACTCGCAAGTGACACCTGAATGTATCTAAGACCTAAAAGTCTTAAGCTCTAAATTTCAGTACCATACCTAACCGTAACACAATTAACAAAACGTAAACACATAATTGTACTGATAAACTTTGTAAGTGTTTATTGTCCTTCCCTTCTTCAGAATGTCTGTAGCACAAGGGACAATAAGAAATGTATTTACTAGGGCTGTTGATACTTCTCGGTTCTCTTTATTTAAGACCAAGTACTGTTCCCGTAAGTCCTCCTTTACTGTGATGCGAAGACCACCCGTACCAAAGTCACCTGGGGGCGGGGGAGGAAAAGGAAGGGTACCTTGCTAAAAAGGAAGGGTTACTAGTAAATCGGCGTCGGGTTAGGGGCTTAGGAAGCTGAGATTTAAACAAATTCTCTTAAAGCCCGCACGTTAAACTTCGAGAGCACTGCTATAGTTGTTGATTATCACAACAGCACATTCCATCGGCTATACCTTCAAGACAGATTCCACATCCAGCCACTTTCGCCTTCTCAGTGGCCGCTACGCTCTAGGCCAAGCCACTACCATGTCTTACTTGAACTGTTGTAAACGACTAATTGGTTTCCTGCTACTTCTTCCTCTCTCGGCCCCCACATAGCAGCCAGAGTGATCAGTTTAATACCTAAATCATCTTGTGTCACTCCCCTGCTCAACACCATCTACGGACTGCCCATCACACAAAAAATAAAATCCAAAGCCCTTACCATGGTTGAAAAAGCCAAAAGCGATCTGATCCTTGCCTACATCTCTCTTACTCTGGTTCTGGTTTGCGATTTCTCGAATAACATCAAAATCGTGCTACTGCTTCAGGAGCTCTGCATCTGCTGCCTGGACCAGTTTCCCTCTAGATGACTGCTTGGCTCCCTCCCTACCTCATTCAGACCCCCTCACTCAACTAGCTCAGAGCAGTGTTCCCTAATCCCCCTACCTAAAACACCATCTCCTCCTACCCGGTCACAATTAGACTAAAACGGAGTACATCTCTGCCTTTTAGAATATACGTACAGAAAAGTGCACATATCATAAGCATACAGCTCAATTGTCACAAACTGAACACACACGTAGCCAGCATCAAGATGAAGAAACAGAACTTTCCCAGCACCTGAGAACTCCCCGTGCTCCCTTCTAGTCACTACCCTGCAAGGATAACTGCCCGCCTGACTTCTGACAGCACTGATGGATTTGAACAGGATTTTTGGAGATAACTAGGGAGAGCTTAGATGGAGAAACATTTGAGGAATAGCAAATCTTAGAAGTCTGAAACGAAAAGGAAAAGCAGTTGGAAAGGAGAGGTCTATCCAATCCAAAAGGAAGAAACAAAGCGAAGAAGGGGGAGGAGAGGAAATAGAAGCTTAAAGGGAGATGTGTTATCTGGGTGGCTGCCCAAGAAACCCAACTATGACACTCTTCCCCAGCGTGCCTTCTCTCTTCCCCTTGCCCCTCCAGCCTCCTACATCCTCTGTTTGCCCTCTCCCCTGCAAAACTCACCCACCTCAGAATTACTTGTAAGTGGAGTAGTCGGTCACTTATTTGACATGATTTTAAGGGTGGAAAGTCCTCTGCTCCAAGTCTACCTCACAAGTCCATAGATGGCACATTTAATTTAATTAGTGATCTATTCTTTTGGGTTAATAATTGCCCCTTTTGCTTGAATACTTTTAAAATACAAATACTGCAGAAAGGAGTGAGCTGCTTTCACAGTACCTGACACATACTAGATGCTAAGGAAATTTTCTTGCTCTTTCTCCAATTTTCCCCAGGGCCTTCCCTGGGCCAGTATTTCACAGTGTGACTTAAGGCTGATCTGAATACTTAATCCAAGTTTAAAATGTCAGCTGATAATGTTGATCTGGTATCTTCTGGGTAACATACTTACATTTTAACCAGAAACTGAAATGCTATGGAGGCAGAAATAAGATATTTATGGGAAGAGAGGCTTTTCTGTTGTCAGGAAAAATTGTAACAGACTTTAAAATGGTCATAAAGATTACCAGACTTCAGAAGAGCCTTTGGCGTTGTCTGCTCTGCCTTTCATTGTCTTTGAACTATTTCACAACTTTTTAAGTTGAGAAAACTTATGGCAATACAAATGATCCTTGTACCAAAACCAACCCGCTGCCATCCAGTCGATTCCGACTCATAGCGACCCCATAGGGTTTCCAAGGCTGTAAATCCCTGTGGAAGCCGACTGCCACATCTTTCTTCCACGGAGCTGCTGGTGGCTTCGACCACCGATCTTTTCGGTTAGCAGTCGATCGCTTTAACCGCTGTGCCACCGGGGCTCCTTGATTCTTGTACAGAGATGCAAATTAATTTTGTCCAGTGAGATACAATTAATTTCTACCCCGTGGAAGACAGAATTCTAAGCATTGCATTTTACAAGCTTTGTAGATATTGACCAGTTTTGCATTTATTAGCAAATTCTTTTCGGCATTCCTAATTGCCTATTTTATGTCTCTCTTTAGATTCTGGTTCCTTCATTAATGAGATGAATTTCGATCTGTGTTAATTTTATATTTATGAGTTATGATATTACCTTCTTAAAAATTATCTTGAACACTACCCTATTCTGATCACTTCGGTCCTTTCCTTAGACTACACTTTACACCAGTCCTGAGAGTGTAAATTTATAAAGGAGCAACTACAGGACAGGACTTGCTTCATTCCCGGAATTCTCAGTCTGGCCCATCAGAGGGTGCTAATGGCATGTCTCAAACCCAGCTATTTCTGCAGCCGCAACTTCTTTTTTAATGGTCATTCTTCTATAAAACGTTGCGTGAGCACTAATGAATTTTACAGTGTTATTCCCAGACTTTTCGTCTCATACCCTGGAAGGATTTAGGTTTACAGCCTCTGGCTCTTGAGTCTAACGCGCAGCAAACCCACTCCGCGCGGGGCGGTGGAGCCTGAGGAAATCTGCGCCCACCCCAGAAGCAAAAATGCCAAAGCGAGCAGCCCCGCCTCCTAACATTCCCCCTAGGCTTCCAATTGGTCCTTGTCGCTCACTCTCTCTCCAGATTGGTGTTCCAGCTAGACCCCACCTTTGGCCAGCGACTACTGGTTGAGGGTTACGTCACTGTCCTAGCCACCTCACTCCCATTGGCTTCCACAGGAAGGGATGGTCGCAACGTCACTGGCAAGGGCCGCCATTTTGACTGAGCAACCCCAGTGACAGGAGCCGAAGCAGCAGCGCAGGTTGTCCCCGTTTCCCCTCCCCCTTCCCTTCTCCGGTGGACTTCCCGGGCCCCCTACACTCCACAGTCCCGGTCCCGCCATGTCCCAGAAACAGGAAGAGGAGAACCCTTCGGAGGAGACCGGCGAGGAGAAGCAGGTGAAATGGAGGGGGTGCGGGCTGGGGAGCCGGGGGCGACCGTGGGCGGGAGACGGTCTCCCACCAGTGCGGATTGGTCGTCGTGGTCTCTGGGTCTGCAGGGGTTGGTCACTTCTTGCGTCACGCAGGGTGAGCCTCTACACGGCCCGCTGCTTGGGCGCTGGTTAGTTGAGTTGATTGTCAGTCAGCCCCGTACCGTTCCTGATTGGCCAAGGGGCCTACCGCTCAAAGCATTGACGCTGTGCTGTAATTGGCCGAGCTTGGGCGCGGGGCGGGTATTTCGGTAAACTGAATGAAGGGGCTGAGATGCAGGGGGCTGGTGGGCCTGGGGTGCGATGTGTGTTTTTGGTTAGTGGGGGGTCTAAATGACGCGACAGCCCGACTGGGGCCCGCATCCTCCGTCCGCAGAAAGATGTAGGTCAGATAAAGCCGTTTAAAAAGGACCAGCACTGGGGGAGGCGAGAAGAGTAATTATCCTGGCTAGTTTAAGGTGGCAACTTTCCCAGGAGACCTATTTTGGCGGTTGGAAATGGTCGGTTGTCCACCTTCAGTACGGACCGAACAAGAGTAACGGTGGTTAAACCTAGAAGATTCTGAAAAAGTGGTAAGAAAGGCACCACCCTATTCTCCCAGACTTCCAAGACAGTGTGACTTAGTCCACCCACGATTTTGCGATGAAAACATCAGCGCCAAAGAAACCCCTTCTAGGAGCTTGTATTTGACTTCTAGCATTTAGTACTGGGTTGAGGGACTAATGAAATACACCTAGTGTTATATCTGTGCCTGATTTTCAAGGGAGGAGAATGTAACTGTACTAAAAAGGGCCACAGATTGGCTTCGGGTTCATTTTTAAAAGTCACTAAAGGAAAAGGTAACGGGGCCCACAGAAAGCAACAGTGAGCTCCCCATAACAACAGAGAGAGCCCTGCAGGCCAATTCAGCCCTTGGCGTGTTTCCCATACTCCAATCCTTTGATCCACCGTTAATTTTTTGGTGGAAGCTGGCAGGTAAATACTAGTGAATCTACTATATCTTAATTTTTCTGAGGTTGAAGACAGTGTCATTTTCATCTCTGTGTACCTGTCACCTTCCTGCTACAGTGTTTATGGAAATGTGGGAGCAGTGCTGTCCCCGTTGCTCTGGTGGAGGTCTTTGGAGAAGGCCACGTAGCCTCCTTGACAGGAAGACTTTCTTAGACTCTGAATAAGGAGGGAAGATCTCAGCAGCATTACCCCCTTGATTTCCTATCTCGCCTGCCCTGTATGTTAGGGACAGCCTAGGGGGCCCTCCTGCACATCTTGTATCACCAGAAGCCCTAGCTAGCTTTTGGTGTTTCCCGGCGTCTGTGCTGAGTGAGCTCTGCCCTGCTCTGTGATGGCAGTACTGTGTTCACTGGTGCTGCCTTTAACCCAGTGCTCACAGGTAACGGGTGGTTCCCTGGGCGTAGTGTGAGAAGCAGCTTGTCTTTTCCTTCTCATGATACAGTCATCTTGAGCTCTGGGATTTGAACAAAGGTCTGGCTTTAGGAGCCGAGTGGAGACAGCGTGTTTACAAGTGGGTGGATCGCCAAGTTGATAGTATAAGGGTTATCATATTAGAAGCAGTTGCTTCTCCATCTTTAATTTTATTCGGCCCATTTGTTTCTTCCAGGACAAGCAGGAGAAGGAAGGTATTCTTCCTGAGAGAGCTGAGGAGGCAAAGCTAAAGGCCAAATATCCAAGCCTAGGACAAAAGCCTGGAGGCTCCGACTTCCTCATGAAGAGACTCCAGAAAGGGGTATGGGCACAGTCTCTCACCCTCTCACTCTGCAGCCTGAGGGGTCACTGAAGATGAGTCGGTAGAGGTTCTGCTGGACGGTGATCAGGAAGCTTTGCGGTTGGGCAGTCGTACAGAAGCTTAGAAAGATCAAGGCAAAATATTGTAAACCCCTGATCTGGTATCAATTCCCTTCTGAGTTCCCATATCGGAGATGAAGGCTAAATGAAGGGGCATTTGGATATTGGGCAGTGAGGGGAAGGGGGAAGGATGTTAAGAGACTAGAATGCTGACTGCCCTCAGGCATTTGCCTGTTTGGATTGCGAGGGAGGGGTTAGGGCTGTGCTTTTTGTTTTTTAATTAGAGTTAAATTTGGGGGCACATCATTTCAGAAAAAGATCAAGCCATCTGTCCTACATAAATCCTCAGTTTGCAATGAATAGTAGATTTTTTCAGACCCTCGAAGCTATGTAGCACCAACCATTAACTATACCCTCTCAAGTGACGTATTTTTCTTGTTCAGGGAAAGTCTATCTTCATAGCCACCTAGCTCCTGATCAGATTTCTCAGTCCCTAGAGGGAAGGATTGTCAGTCATTCAACTGCAGTGTGCTCCTCCGTGGGGATAAAAATGGAGAGGAACAGATCCTGTGGAGAATCCCAGCTACCGAGTCTTAGTCACAGATGATAATGTGATGCCGATTTGCAGCTTTCCTTGCTGCGGGCAAGGCAGGCGTGGGCAGGCTGTCACAGCCATGGAACATGTGTGGGAGCCGTGGGCGTCAGGGAGAGCACAGTGTCCTCACCAACAAGCCCAGCTCCTATTCCTGGTCTCAGAGAATCATTTTTAATTTCGAAGTTGTTGGCTGGAGGTTGATCTGATGATTGTTGTGCCAGCCCATTTATATGTCTTGTTCATTTCTCTTTGCCCAGCACTAAGCCCATTGCTTTTTGGGTCCTCAGTAAGCCTTTATGAATAAAGTCAATCATTTTACTTTATCTCGTATTAAGTAGGATACAGAGGGTGTGGAATATTTACTCTAGCTGGGAAACTGCTTCCATACCTGGAAAAGTCAGGACATGTTGAGAAGACATAAGTACACACAGTTCTTGTTAAGTGATGTATGTATGAGATTAATCAAGGAAGACTTCTCAGAGATCTGAGTGTGAATCTCCCTGCTTTTCAGGAAGGCCAGAACTTGCCACTCACTTGAACCTCCCTCTTGTCTCTTAGCAAAAGTACTTTGACTCAGGAGACTATAACATGGCCAAAGCCAAGATGAAGAATAAGCAGCTGCCGAGTGCAGGACCGGACAAGAACCTGGTGACCGGTGACCACATCCCCACCCCACAGGATCTGCCCCAGAGAAAGTCCTCACTCGTCACCAGCAAGCTCGCGGGGTAACCTGGGCCCTCTCTCCTCCCCTTCCTCACCCACTGGACTTCTGTGTATTGTAGGCAGGGATGGAATGGGCACTGGGTCACATCTTCCCAGCTTGCTAGCCAGAGTGGGCTGTGGTTCTGCTGGGGGCTGCTGAGAAGCTCGTGTGGGTTGAAGAGCGGTTCTGAGTTCATTTCTTTGGTTAAGCTGAGATTTCCATCCCCTCACTGTAGCCCAGGGAGGGGCCCAGAAATAGAAAAGACTAGGACTGGATAATGCTGCAGACTTTCTTTTGTACAAAAAACTGGGGAGATAGGATTTCTCCTTTTGGAAGAAAATACCCAAAATTGGTCAGGCTTAGCCTTGGGAATATGTCAGGTCTAACATCTCAAGGCTGACCTGACAGAGTTGGGGAAGTTAGATAGAACGAGACATGTTTTCTGTGCTTCTAAGTGTTTTCTGTGCTTCTAAATTCTCCAGGCCACTATTGCTTTATGTTTCCATTATGGCAGGTTTAAAGACTCCTCAAAAAAGAAAAACTGATTTGCTTGCTGAAAACTACAATGCCCACATAGCCCCTTTACTCAGCATCTCTTAAACAGTTTGCTCTGGCTCTCAAATAATGTAAAGGTTGATGCATATGATTCACAGAAAATGGGCACCTTCTCTCTCTCCTAGAATGTTGGTTTTAAAAGTTATTACGGGATAGTGGAAAGAGCACTGATTTAGGAGCCAAGATGTCTGGGTTCTAATCCTGCTCAGTCTCGTAGAACTGCTGGGTGACCTTGGTTAAGTCATTTAGCCTGTCTGAATTTCTATTTTCTCATCTGTAAAATAGAATATATGTAAGATGGATTCTGACTGTAAAATTCTATAACTACCAGCTGAAAAACTCTGCTGTTCATTGTAGAGCTAAAAGTGAGGAAGGCCCCATGGAGAGAGAGGAAGTTGAGATTTGGGGGGCTATAAAGTCAGGCAAGAGGACCTCAGAGTTATCATGATCTTAAGGAAAAAAACTCTTCAGAAGCTAGCCGTGGAATCTTCTTTCCTCCACCCCCACCCACTTTTCTGGCCTCCAGCTGGGCCTTTGCTGCTAACAAGCTGCTCTGGCAGCGGAGCTGTGGGCCTGCGAAAACATGCTCAGTCATGCACACATGGATGCATTTCGGATGTAACCAGATCCTAGGTGTGGTGTTTGGGAGACAGGAAGAAAAGGGATGAACTGTGCTGGCTCCCAGGGCTTGCTGCTACTGCAGGGCTGGAACAGCAGGTTTTTCAGAGATGATTCACTAGGGGGGAAACTGGGGAAAGTGGTTAGGGAGGGGAGGAAGGACAACTAAGAGGTCTCTGCCTTCCTGGAGCTCAGTAACCCAGCTTTGGGACAATGAGAAGTAGCAGTGCTGGTTCATGAACAGGTGGAGGGAAGGGATTGAGGTTGGCCAGCACCTTACGAATGCAGCCTGGCCTGCTAGTTACGACAGAGGGCCCGGGGGAGAACGGACTGTTCAGGAGAGCTCGCTCACCTCACAATTCTGACAGGCCAAATGTTTGGCCTGGGGAGAATGAGCGCCTGACGAACTTGCTGGTGTGTGTGTGGGGGGATGAGGTGTGTATCTGCTTCTCTCCCGACGGCCGTTCAGCTTTGAAGGCTGCCACTGAGGTTGGACAGGAAAATGCTGGTGGGGAAGGGATGGAGAGAGCAGGGTCCCTGACTCCCTGGCCCCCAAACTCCTTGACGGTCACCTGTAATTGTATATAATTTTTGTGTTTCTTGGTCCATTTCTTCATGCTGTCTTCCTTAGTCTAAAGTCCATGTGGGAAGGGGAAAATGCCGAACATCCTTGTATAGTTTCAACTGTCCGAGCCATGTTGTACATAGATATGTCATGTTATTATATATATAAATATATATATAATTTTGTACGTTTTCTTCATCTCCGATCCTCTCGAATTCTGTACTTTTTTTCTTTTCTGTCTGAGCTGCCTTCTCTATTGTCAGCCTGAGTCCTCAAGACTGATGATCACAGTGAAGTCTGGTTTTTAGGAAGGAATGGAAGGAATAGAAAAATTACTGGTCTCTCTTTGTCCACCTGGTCATCTTCAAGGCTGAGAAAGGAAAGAAACGAGCTGCATTCCTGTCTGCCGCCTGTTTCCACAGCATGATGTGCATAGCTTTCTTAGCGAGGAAGATCATCTCAAAATACAAATACAAATTGCTTCGATTAAACCTGGATTATCTTTTTCTCCACCCAAAGCAATGTGTGTTGTTTGCCCCTGGCCTCCAGGCAGCCACTACCTCATCACTGTGCTGTGCCCCATCAGTCTCCACTGCTGCTGGGGGCCGTGGCCGTGCCTCTGAAACCAGGCCTGCTCTGGGCCAGGCGGTTTACACCGCTGAGAACCTCCAGCAGTTGGTCTTTCTCTAAGAATTGTTTTTCTGTCTTTGTTTTCCATGGATATCTCCAAAAAGGCAAGAGAACGTTTTGTGGATAGGAAAAGACCAGAATTCTCTTTTTCTTTTGCTTGTTTGTTTGCAGCTCCCTTGCGGATAGGATTGAGGCATACGGCAGGTAGCTAATGGTGGTTCGGTTTGGAAGCGCCATGGGTTAAGGACTGGGATGGGGTTTAAGGCTCTTTCCTCTATTACTTGACGGTGTTTTATTTTCTTCTTCTGTGTTCGTCTGCAGTGGCCAAGTTGAATGATGCTGCCCGGGGCTCCCGCCAGATCCTGAGACGCTGCCCCCCTGGGTCCTGTGCTGGCTCCTGCCCCTCCCTGCTTTTGCAGCCAGGGGTCAGGAGGTGGCTCGGGCGCGGGCTGGAGAGGCAGAAGCCCCTGCCCGTCAGTGTCCCAGCGCATAGAGCCCCTCGGGCTGAGCACCACGACCTGAACCTATTTTGTTTTACCTTTCTCCAAATAACTGTTGGGCGAAATCTCAGTGAAATCTTGGGGGTGGGGTTGAGAGGGTAGGTGGGGTGGGGGACTTGGGGAAATATCAGTTAGGGCTTGGAATGGAGAAAAACATTCCTATCTTCTTTCTTAACCATGTGGCTGGTGTGGGGTGGGTGGGTATCGGGAGGAAGTGGAGTGGACTAAAGATGAGGGGTTCCAGTTCAGCTCTATAGAAAAATGCCTCGTTTGCTTGGATGTGGCCGGGGACTTGGTGTCAGATAAAAGACACTGTCCATCCAGATGGGACAGATGCAGCGGCTCCTCTGGTTCTGCAGAGCAGGCAGAGGATCAGTGTTAATTGTTCCTGAAAATGTGCTGTCCTCTGGAACCAGGTGTGCCGTGGGGAGGAGGGCAGTGAGCGTGGGGAGAAGGTTCTGGCCATGAGTGTGGGGAGCCCCACAGAGCCCAGGGAACTTCTTCAGTATTGAAATAAAGAATAAAAAAAAGAAGACCCACAAAAAAAACCCAACCCAGAAATATTCTGAAGCAGTTGGTATGTTTTATTGGGGCTTGGGACGGGGAAGAAGACAAGACTGAAGACCCCATTTAAGGGAGAAGCTGGTGTGGGCCCCTGAGTTCCTGAGGAATGGGGGTCTTAATATGGGTGTGGCAGGGTGCCTGCGCTGTCACTTAGGGGAGGGAGCAGGGATGTTGGCCTACGGGCCTGGGCTTTTCCTAACCCCGGGCCATTCCTTTTGTTCTGTAGCTGATACAGAAGATCCATCGGTCTCAGATTGTGGCTCACAAAATGAGGGATTTAAAGTATTTGATCAAAATGGTTTATTGACTGCTAACCAGCCTGGCCAGAAGCTGGCCAGCTTAGTCCAGGATAAGCCAGAAATGAAGCCCATTCTTCCTTTTCCCTTTCCTTTGCTCTTCCTTCTTGTTTCCCATATCTGTGAAGGAGAAACGTGAGCTCTAGTAATAATAAACCCAGAGGAACGGAAGCCTTTCTGGCCAGCAGGAGGCAGAGTGACTTCTTTCCTCCTCGTGTCCCAACCTGCAACGGGGATCCTGCCGGATAAAAGAAGCTTTACCAGAAAAGATGACAAGCTCCTGCCTGTCTCTCCCACCCCCTCAGCATTCACAGAGTAGATTAAAACTGCTTGCCCATTTTGCCAGAGTTTGATTAGGAGAGTTGGTGGTGGTATTTCCCCCATTGTGATTGGCTTCTCCATTGAGTATGCTTCAAGGAAGATAAAGACTGTGCAGGAGACAGGGATGTCCCAGAGAACTCCCCTTTGTAATGGGGGGTTACCTTCTCAAGTGGGGAGGGATTGTGGTTGTCAAAACATGTGACTCATTCCCTCCTTAATCAGAAGCTTTCCAACTAAATTTTCAGCTACTCGGGCTGTTGCTGGCCTGGCTCTCGGGAGTGGGGGGGGCGTGGTGCTGTCTGACCACCCGCCTTTCTGCACAGCATGTGAGACAACACCGAGGGAGCCAGGTGGCGGTCACTGCCTTCGGGGAGTTAACCGTCTAGTTGGGTGAAGACAGTATTGAAAAGGGTCAATATTTCAACAGATACAAATGCAAATTTTAAAGCTAGGAGAGAGAAGGTTATTTTATGTAAGGCATTTATTAAGGCAGTAAAATAACCTTATGTCTCTCCTAGCTTTATACTTTACATAAAATAACCGTATTCTCCTACCTTTGAAATATAGACATACATATTGGGGGACAGATTAGTGGAGTGGAGCCTTTATTCTGGTGAATAAAAAGCCTTCTCGTCCTTATTCCCACTTGAGCCAATCCCATGACTTCCTTTTGAGAATGGTGCCTCTGGCTGATGGGGAGTGAGGTCAGTGAGATCGCATGTGGGATTAGTCAGTCAGTGCAGCTTCGTTTTAACACAGGTGAGGAAGCTGAGGTGTAGAAATAAGTACCTTGTAAGGTAGCAGAGCTGCTTAGCTGAAAAGCTTGAGTTAGTATCTAGAATTTATATTATTTTTCCCCCATATTCCTGGCTTCTCCAATCCTTTATCTGTACAAACTGGCTTTAGGAATCCTGGGTGCCAGGAAACGGTGGTGGCTGTATTTCGGTTTAAAGTCTGCCATTCCTTCTCCTTCACTCCTATACTCTAGGGCTAGACAACCCAGGTAGACTGATTCTGCAGTGCTGCAAATGTGTATTCCTTACCCCTTATCTTAGCTAGATGTTTTCTAAAGTCTATTCCAAAGAGTCAAGGGTTCTTCTCCTCCTCCAACATGGAAAATGATTGTGCTGACAAGACGTGGCTGAGTCATCTGATACGCAGGGTGGCGGGTGAAATCAACATTATTATCGTCCAGTGGTATTTATTTTAACTTGGTGTGGCCTGGGGATGGCAAAGGCAGGCAAAACCAAACAACTCCAAGAATTACCATGTAGGACAGGCTATCCACAGTGGGCAAGCGGCTCCCATGGAGAGAGAGAGGGCGCACGTGGTGCCCTCTGCTGGGCCAGGAGGGAGATTAACGAGGTGGCTGAGCGCTCTATCACAGTGGTACACAAATAAAGGCAGATTCCCAAGAGCTGGGGTAATGAGAAGCAGGAGCTGAATTGTATTAGAGAAGGATGACTTGCTGATAAAGATGAGGTGGGCCCTCCCATGCTTGGGCAGCAATATTTGAATTCACAAGTGACTGTTGAGTGCTCACTTTGCTACTGAAAATTTCCATGTTGTTGGGCAGATAATGTGAGATGAGGTGTCTGCCTTGGAGGAGCCCGTAGCCTCACCGAAACAACACGTCTACACATAATGCAGGACGGCACAGGATTAGTCAGCAGCGGTAAGAATTCCGGGAGGGGAAAATTCAAAGGACTGGAGTCATTAGGTAAATATCAGTGGAGGAGGTAGCAGTTGAACTGGGCCTCGAAAGATGGGTAGTAGTTAAATAATCTGACTTGGTAAATGCCCATAATGTGCCAGGCACTGTGCTAAAATACAAGATAAGTAATGTACGCCTGCTTTTTTTTGCAAGGCGATTCCGCTCCGGTGGGGACTGCAGACGTGAACACGTCATGTCTCAGTGTTCCACCTGCAGCAGTGGAGGCCGAGCTATGTAGAGGAACAGCGAGAGGAGTAAGGACTGCTACGTTGTTTTGAAGGTTTATTGCGTGTCAAGCTCCATGATAAGCGCCTAAGTTACATCATCTCATTTAATCCTCACGATAATTTTGTGAAATAGGTACTCTTACTCTTTCCATTATGCAAATGAGAAAACTAAGACAGAGCAGCTTGCAGCGGGTCCACCCCGCACAGCTTCTGCGAGTTGAGGCGGGATTCACTCTAGTGGCTGCAGAAGGACAGGGAAGGAGGGAAGGAATGGTCAGGAAAGGCTTCATTGAGTAAGCTCTGAAAAATGAGCAAGATTTTTCCAGGAAGGTAAGATGTCAAAGGGCACTTTGTTGGAGGGGCCAGTACTTACAGAAGAATGAGACAGTGTGGATTCTGTGGTGTTCCTGCAGTAGGGAGCGAGTCCTGGGGAGTAGCTGGAGACAGGCCGGAAGGGTATACAGGAGCCAGATGACAGAGGATGGGTCTGCAGGCCTAGAACTACTGGGGGATAGAAGGGGTCTGGTCATGCTGACAGTATGAAAGAATGTAAAGGAGATGAATTCAGCTATGAACTGGTTCTAATGTCGGGCTGCCTGGTTTTAAATCCTGATTTTGATATTTTGTGATAACTCTGGACAAGTTTCTTAAACTCTCTTTGCCTCAGTTTACTTATTTGTAAAATAGGAATGGTATGGAATTTACCTTGAAGGGTTGCTGTGATGGTTAAATAAGACATGGTTCCTACCCTCAAGGAGTTCACAGCCTACAGGGAGTTATAATAAAGTTGGGTAAACAGGCAATTAGAATACAAGGATTCAGGGCTAAGACGGGGATCAGCACCAAATGCTCTAGAAGCACAAGGTAGAGGCACCTACCCAACTTGGGGAGACAGTCAGGAAAAGCGTTTCTAGAAAGTAGCTTCTAAGCTGAGATCTGATGGAGGACTAGGACTTAATCAGACAAAGGGATTAAATGGAGAAAGAGGTCTTCAGTGGGAAGGAACAGTATGTCCAAAAGAGTCAGAGGTGTTACGTTCCAGAAACTTAAATAACGATGGAGAAGGTAAAACTGATGTATTAGGGTCCTGTTAATGGGATGGAAAAGTGGGGGGGGTCTGGGCGCCAGTGTGAGGAGGAAGACGATGAGTTCAATTTGGGGCACAGTGAGTTTGAAGTACACTGACATAATCTAAATGGAGAATTTCATACTAAGTGAACTATTACCATAGGCTAGTTGAGTTAGGAGTAAGACAGACTTGTTTATGCTACCACAGTACTCCAGGTAAGAGCCCTGGTGGTGGAGTGGTCAAGAGCTCAGCTGCTAACCGAAAGATCGGCAGTTGGAAACCACCAGCTGCGCCATGGAAGAGAGGTGTGGCAGTCTGCTTCCGTAAAGATTATAGCCTTGAAACTATGGGGCAGTTCGACTCTGTTCTGTAGGGTCACTATGAGTCAGAACTGACTCAGTGGCACACAGTAATACTCCAGGGAATATATGATTAAAAACTAAGGAAGGTAGTGGCAGGGGGTTTGAAGAAGAGTGGACAGATGCATGAAAAGTACAATCAGCAGGACTTGCTATGGAAGGTAGGACTTAGGAAGAGACAGTAGTCTAATATAATTCCCAGGTTTGTATAGCGGGTTACTGGGTAAATGATGATGCCGTAACCCAGATTGGAATACAGCTGGGAGAGCAAGTTTAGCAAGGAAGATAATGAGTTCAGTTTTACACAAGGGTTGATTTGAGGTGTCTGTAGAACATCCAAAGGAGCCCTGGTGGTGCAGTTGTTAAGTGCTCAGCTGCTAACCAAAAGGTCAGCAGTTCGAACCCACCAGCCACTCCACGGGAGAGAGGTATGGCAGTCTGCTTCCATAAAGGTTTACAGCCTTAGAAACTGTATGGGACAGTTGCTGTCTACTGTGTCCTATAGGGTTGCTATGAGTTGGAATTGACTTGACAGCAGTGGGTTTGGGTTTTTTTGGTTTAGAACATCCAGGAGCCCTGGTGGCACAAGGGGTAAATGGTCAGCTGCTGACCAAAAGGTTGCTTGTTCTAACCCACCAGAGGCTCCATGAGAGAAAACACCCGGCAGTCTGCTCCCATAAAGATTACAGCCTGGGGAACCCGATGGGGCAGTTGTCCTCTGTCACGTTGGGTCACCATGGGTAGGAATCGGCTCGACGTGCATAGCAACAACATAGAACATCCCCAGGTCGAATGACCAGCAGAGTATTAGATATATGGGTCTAGAGGCTGGAGAAGAAGTGAAGATTTTTGTGGACTTCAGGATACACTAGTAAACCCATGGAAGTGAAAGCACATAAAGCGGGAGAACTAGAGAGCTGACCTTCGTGAAGGCCAACAGAGAAAAGGGCCCAATAGAATAGTATCAGGAAGATGGGGTGCCCAAGGACAGAGATTAAAGGAGGAGCTGGACCAGTCAATAGTGCAATGTGCTGTAGAGAGGTTAAAGGAGATAAAGAGTGAAGTTGTCTTAACTATGTAATAAAAAGTGCCAAAAAAATAGACGTGCCAAAATAGTAGATAGCTCTAGTTAGCAGGATTATGGGTTTGTTTTTGTTTGTGTGTGTGTGTGTGTGCGCTTGTGTGCACACATGCACGCATACACCTGTACTTTCCAAGATTTTGACAGTGAGTACGTATTACTTTGATAATCAGAGGTATTTTTAATTGTAAAAACAATAAAATCACAAAGTGTAAAAAAATACGGACTGAAGAGTATCCATTTGATTTGCAATTAGTGATGTTTTTAAGACCAGTTTCAATGGATTGGAAGAGGTAGAATCTGATTTGTAGAGGCCTTGTTGAACTGAATAATGTGGGAAGGTTTTGTTGTTGTTTTAGAATGGGAAAGATTTAGCCACATTTCTTAGCAGAGTAAAAGGAGCAAGTAAAAGCTGAAGCTCAAGAGAGAATGATCACCAAAAAGAAGGGCTCTGAAGAGAGGAGAGGGATGGAAACAGGAGCACAGGGGGATGTTCAAGTCCACAGCCCAGTCACTTCCTGAGCATTTACGACGAGCCAGCCACTGTAACAGGTGCTGGGGTTGTCTGCTTGGAAAGCCAGCTGAGTGAGAGGTTGTCTCAGGCAGGAGAATGTATAGCTCGTCCTGCTTGAGACTCAGGTGAAGTATAACAATGAGTGAACTCACAGCTGTTTGTGACTGGGGGCAGGTTGCTGATAGTGTGCTTGGCTGGTAGCTTCACTGTTGTTTGTGAGGGAGGATATGAGGTTGCTGGTTGAGAGGACGGTGAGAGGCAGAGGGCTTAGGAAGAGTGTCCATGGTTTGGAAGAGGGAATGAAGGAAAGGGGAATGAGGAGGGACCTGACCAAAGATACTAAGTAAAAGGGTTAGGGAACAGTGCTGAGGGCCTCACAGTTTGGACACCATTAAGTAATGTGTAGGGGCACCAATCCATGTATCTGTGCTATTTTCTCTTGCAGCACCGAGCTGTAGTAGAAGAGCAGAGCAGACTTATCATTGTGTAGATTCTGGGTCACGGTTTGCAGACACATGATGTGCTTTGGCAAGGGAGCACGACTGAAGGTTCTAATGAGAGATAGTTGAAGGGGTCCGCCTGGTAAAGGGTGAGTGAGGAAGGAGTCCAAGGAAGGTATGATAAACTCCAGTCATGAAAGTGTCAAAGAGCAGGTTAGGTAGACGTAAAAGAGGTGATTAAGCTGGAAGTGCAGGACACTAGTCACAGAGTGATGTTAGAATTTAAGATTTCAGAGTTGGAACTCTTCCAGGTAGTAACAAGGCAGTGGGAGTGGGTGTTTGAAAGGGAGTAGAGGGAAGAGGTGACTGGAGTGTTCAGGAACTAAGGGAGTTCCCACAGGCAGCCGTGAAGGTGGAGTGGCTCCTGTATTTGAAACTAAGGGACTTGGAATACTGTATCAGTAAATCCCGGTGTTTAAATGAGCCCAGAATTATGCAGGACTGAGGAGGAGAAGATGAAGCCAAGGGCCACACCTGGTGTAGAAGTGACCATAGCTCAGGATATGAAGGAATGTTTAGCCTGATGGAATGAACTCCAAAACAGGATGGGTTGCATGCAAATATTTTGGAAGAATAATGGTCTGGAAATGAAACTAGAGAGCTAGGAGTATCTCAGTTCCCCCACTTCTTGATATAAGAAGGGGGAAAAAACCTCTAGGGCTGCAAGTAAAGCAGTATACTGGGAGAAACCTAGGAGGCATAATTTGAATGAGTTGGTTGACAGGTATTGTCTAAAGGGGAATTTCTGTATGAGGGAAAGAGGCAGGGAGAAGCCATCAGAGAAATAAGGGGACCAGGAATAAAAGGTTAAGTGAGTAGGAAAGATTATAGAAATGGGAACCATGTGTGCGATGAGTTAGCCTTAAGGTTCCCAACTTTGGTTTAAAAGTTGTTTGATACCAGTCTTGACTGAAGGCCCCAGAGGGTTATGAAGCCCAGACTCCTCTGGGTGCTGAGTGGTAGGTTGAGTGTTCCACCTCTGAGAAGACAGTCTAGGGAAGAGGGAATGGGACAGGAGTTTGAGCAGTGGTGACAAAGAGGAACAAGGAAGCTAGACTAAGATAACTGGAAGAGGGACCTTCATTCACTCATTTAACAAATATTTACTGAGCTCCTGCTGTATACCAGGCCCTCGCTAGATTTGATGATAACATAAAGCCTCAAAACCAACAAATCAAGAAATACAAAACATAAAATCAGCTTGTGTGGCTGCAGAGGGCCTTGGAAGGCCTCTTGGCTTCTGTGCTGTTGGGTGTAGCATCTGCCCTCACACTCCGATCCAGTCCTGGACCAAACTGTCCTCAATGGCTTCTGACCTCTGTCTTCTCCCCTCCCCCCATGAAGGAACCAATGCCCGTTCTCCGTCTTTCCTCTTGAGATGATTGACCCAGGACTGCTTTTGTGGAGGTGGTATCCCCATAGGCAGGTTCTCTTTGTCTAGCCCTCTCCCACATGCCCTAACTTGGCCCCTCCCTTAGGGCTGAAACTTGTGTAACTGACCACTTGCTCATCTGTGTAAATGGCATCCCCTGGAGTACGGTTGTAGAATACAACGGGAACAGTGTCCTATAGAGTTGTGCAAAGTGGGCGGCTCTTGGCCTACTTTCAGCTGTCAAGAAGAATCAAATCAACTAAGATGCTAAAACTTGGTGAAGTGCCCTTTCTTCAACACATTGCTGTATCTCGGCCTTCCCTCTTTTTATCAGTGTTACTACCATTCACCTTGTTTTTCCTGGAGACACTCTTCACCCCTTTCTTGTCCTTACATCCAGTCTCCAAACCTTAATCCCAGTTATATCCGCTTCTCACTATCTCCATGCTCCCATGGACATCTCACTTCAGTCACAGCAGTGACCTCCTAACTGGCCTTTTCTTGCATCTTTATCCAACAGCCAGTGCACTTTTTAAAATGTTCATCAGATCACATCACTCCCCTGATCACGCCTTCCGATGGCTTTCTACTGGGAATCAAAGAAGAAAACCAAACTTGTTACCGTGTTCTCCAAGGGCCGTTGTGCTCTGGCCCATGTTCCTCCTCTGGCCTTATTTCCTCCCAGTCTTCCTTCCTCTGCTCTAGCCACACTGGCCTTCTTGCTCTCCAGACACACTGAGCTCATCCCTAGTTCAGTGCCTTTCCCTGGGATGTGCTTCCTCTGGGTTCTTTTCCACATCACTGAAACTCTGCTTCACTGTCCCTTCCTCAGAAATGCCATTCCGTATGTTCTGTCAAATCACCCTGCCCCCATCACTTTCTCTGTCCTCATAACAGTTAAATCACTACCTGAAATTATATTGTTTTCCTATTTATTGTCTTTCTTCCATGAGGACAGAGACTTTTCTTGCTCACTGCTGTACCCCCAGCATCAGGAATGGTGTTCAGTACATCATATGTGCTCAGTAAATATTTGTAGAATGAAGGGGTGAACTCTTCACTAACTTACGTTCAAATAAATCTGTAAGTATTAAGGCGGTTGGGGAGTTTGACCTCTAAAAACTCTGAATGGTAGGAGCAATGGATAAGCAGGGAAATGAAACCCCTGATGAGAGAATAGCATTGGAAAGTCACTGTCCGGACAAAGGTATGTCTCCATTTTTGGAAGACTTCGATGACTCACATGACTAAGAACGGGTAAAGGCCAAGTGCTCAGATTGTCAAGCAAGGATGATTTTTTCTGTAAGAAATGTAAATGTCTCCTAACAGGAAGAGAGAATTAAATACTAATAAACCACGTTGTGGTTTGGTATAAACGAAATTCAGTGACTAATGTACTTGGGGAGCCCCGGGGGCACAGTGGTTAAGAGTATAGCTGCTAACCAAAAGGTCAGCAGTTTGAATCCGTCAGCTGCTCCTTGGAAACCCCGTGGGGGCAGTTCGAGAATCACCTCGACGCCATGGGTTTGGTTTTTAATGTAGTGTATTTAGGTGGACTTTTTAAACCTTGTTCTGACTTGTATCATCGGTGGTGTGATGCTGCCTGTGTAAGCTGCACTCCAAAAGGGGCACAGTGGACAAGCCCATCTTCATCACAAACTGATGGTAAGGATCTCCATAAATCCACTTCCCACCTGGAAATGGATCTGGGCTTCACCTTTCCATGTCTCCATTCCTCGTCTCAGGCCACTTCTGTGGCATTTCCTCCCTCTGACCCTGACCACTCAGACTTAGGGCAGACTTTTATCCCCGGCCACCTGAGCCAGGTCATCGGGGACTAGCTATAGGCTGAGGGGTCTGCACACCCTTCTGCACTTAGACTAGCCAGCCCTCTGTCTCCCTCCCTCCCTCCCTCCCTCCAGTACTACAGGGCTAGTTCACAAGCTAGAAGGATAACCTAGCACTGGGTCTTCAAGATCGACTGAGTGCACAGTCCTTTCTCTGAATGAGCCACCCTGAGCTAAGTCAGAGTCTCATTGCTCCTGAGGGTTCGTTAATTTTTTATAATGGCTCACAAAATTCACGGAAACTATTACCTACACTGCAGTTACCCATTGAGTGTACCAGAAAGGATGCAAGTGAAGAGACTATCAGGCAGCGCATGGCGGGAGACCCAGCACAGGGCCTCGGTTGTCCCCGGGGAACCGCCACACCCTCTCCCATACAGAGGCCTTCTTAATCCAGGAAGCACCAGAAGCGGAAACAGGGTTCCTTAGTCACCGTGGCCCCTCCCTTTCGACATTAGCTCCATCCCATTTGCACATGTTTAAGTATTATCTGGCTATTTTAGAAAAACAAAAGCACCTTGATTGCCCGAGAAATTCCAGAGACAAAAGGCCAATTTGAGTTCTTTGTCCTGCAGGGGTAGATACTAGTGATTAGTGCAAACTGTGAACTCGGTTATTAAATCTTTGTTGGATACTGAGATTGAAAAGCTAAACTGAGTGGAATTTACACGGTACACAGACCTTCTCAGACTCTTCACGCTGACGGCTAGGACTGCGTTCCTATCAATAAGGATCCGTCTCTGTCCAGTGCCCGTTATCGACCTTACATTTCCAAACCTAATTAGTCACACCGAACTGATACCTAATCAGTATTTACATTTTTAACTGAAAACAAAATTCTCGTGGTAGAAATTAAAACATCAGCAGACCTATGGGGAAATTTTTTTTGGCAGAGGCAACTTATTGCTAAAATCACCCTATGTGGTGGATACCACCTACTCAGATGTACAAAGGAAAGCCCTGGCATCACTCAGTGGTCATGAGGGTGCTAGCCTGACCTTACGGTCGGCCTCTGAAATGCCTTTCATAATTAGGGAAGTCTGAGTCATCCCAGGTGTCCTCCACTGCATTTCTGAGTCATTTCCTTTTCTCTGAGTTGTTGCACAGCCCATCAGGCAACCCTGCCTGTCTCGGAGGTCCTCTTTAGAAGAAGCCAATTCCACATCAAATTTGGGCTCCAGCTTAGATTTATTTTTGTTAGAAATAAACTAAATTGGGCTGGAAATCTGAGAGGAATCTCAAGGCCCAGGGGGACTGGCTGGCATCGGTGGTGTCCCCTTCACGTAACTGGACCGGTCACTGGTGCTCCTGAATTGGACCAAGGGGAAGCTGCATGGAGGACCAGCGTCTCCTGACTCATCCCGGGTTTCTCTGCCTCGGCGTCACTGACATTTTGGACCAGAAAATTCCTTGTTGTGAGGTCTGTCCTGCGCATCTTAGGATGTTTAACAGCATCTCTGTCCTCTACCCACTAGACAGTACCAGTATCTTCTCAGTAGGGACAATCAAAAGCGTCTCCAGACATCACCAAATGCCCCTCTGGGGGGGAGGGGTCTTCCGGGTTGAAAACCACTGTGCTGACGTAGGAAGGGGTTCTCGTAACTGAGGCTGGGGCCCCTTTAGTCTTCACACCAGTGCCTCTCCTTCCTCCTGCACCCCCATGCCTGCATCTCCCACACCTTCCCTCAGGGGCTACCACCCCTTCTGTCAGACAGGGGTCCTCCAACCTCTCTGTACCCTCAGGGCTCCCGAAAGTGGCACCTGGGGTGAAAATGGGAAGCAAGAGCTTCTACTCCTCCCTCTTACACCTCGGGGATCCCCTGATTGACTACGAATTTACATAACCATAACTGGTAAAAATAAGACAAAATGTGTGCAGGGCTCAGCTCCTAACTGACTGCTGTGAATCCAGTAAAGATCAGGGCCCTAAGCCCTTTCATACCTTGGGGATAGGCTGGGGGTGACAGAGGAGGACACGCCAAAGGAATCTGGTTTTCTGCACAGTTTTCCCCCTGACTCAGCGGTCCCACTTCCCTCCTCAGCCCACAGCCACCCTCCCCATCGCCCATATTTAGAGGTGTCAAGCCTGTGTTGTTACAGAAACCAGAGGATGTACTGTGGAGATGTGTTTAAACACACGCACGCAGAACCAGAACATGGCCCAGGCTGAGTGGGGGCTGGGGTGGGGGAAGGAACTCGTCATGTGCTATTCCCCTGCCTCTTCTCTAACCCCACATCTTCATGCTGCTCACTCCCACTCCTGGGTGCCATTTCCCACTCATCAGCACTGTTCATAAACATTTGTGCCTCAGGAGGCCACTGTTTTAACAACAGAATTAATTAACCTTTTTGAACCTCAGTCCCTTCGTTTGTAATATAAGGGTAATGATAATACAGGCTTTGTATGGCTTTTATTAGAATTAAATACTATAGAGATAAACTTGTATCATCATCATGAGCAAAACAGATGCTCAACAAATGGAATTTGTTCTTCGGGTAAAATAAAATCTCTCTCCAGGGCACCTGGGAACCAACCATTGGTGCCTTTGGGAATTTGGGTTTGTACTTCCTTTCTGGCAGTATGAAAAAGCTACTTTGGGAGTATCCCTTGTCCTGTGGAGTGATGGAGGAGGTTTTCTCTTTTTGGTACTCAGCTAGAAAGCTGTTTTAGGGGGAAATCTGGGCATATGCTCTCCTTTTTGGAATTTGAAATGAAAGCTGCAGGGAACAGAAGACACAAGACTCAAAAATCAGCCTTTCCTAGCTAAAAGGAAAGAGACTAAAGGAGGCAGATGCTCCCTGGGCCTTTGGATCTGGCCGTTGTCCTCCAGCAGATCCCTGCCCAAGAGGCTGACTACTGGTGCACCAGGCTGGGCTCGTTCCTGTTGCAGAATCTGGGTGCGATGCCTGAGGTTTTTGCAAAAGAAGAAGTATTTTATAATGTTGCATAGAAAGCAGCTAGTTCCACCCCTGGAAATAGGTTAGACTGGTCTTCTTCAGCTTCATTTTAGCGTAGAGCTATGCACTACACAGCTCTACAGTCATATTACAGGCTTCTGGAGGAAGACTCAGCTCCTTCCCAAACCCTGAGAAATAGAAGAAAACACTGTGCACCTTGCTTTTTCTCCTGTTGTTTTCCTGTGAGATATTACTACTACCTTATTATTACAGTTCAAAAAACAGATTCCATTGAAAAAGGACTGGAAAGTAAATATTAAGCTGAGAATTATGGTTTTGTCTGGAAGGGAGTTAAGGAAATGGGATCAGGAGTGGTAATCCTCTGTAGTGTTGTGCATTTTCACAAGGAGAATGTATGTATTAACTCTATAATTAAAGATGAAATTAAAAGATAAGCATAGTTTACAAAATTTTAATGAAGCTCAGAAAAGGTAGTTTACTAAAGGTTACTTGGTAAATGGCAGACTCTAAAAGTTCGGGACCACTTCATCAAACAACACCCTCCTAGAGAAGTGAGTTTGGAACCAAGAGGGAACAGTGATCTTCCCCTCTTGGGGGCAGTGAGTTCACTGTGGCTAGATCTTGGCTTGGCTTTTTCCATACTACAGGAGACATGACTAGACTGTGTCAGGCCAACTGGATGACTACCCTGTGACTTGGCTTGTTAAGACTGAATCACACAGACTCCTTTGGACAGAGAAGGGGGAAGGAAGCAAAGCAGGATTGATAACAGATGGTTTTATACTTAACATCCCAATGCCCACTGCCTTCAAGTCAATTCCAACTCATAGCGACCCTGTAGGACAGAGCAGAACTGCCCCGGAGAGTTTCCAAGGAACAGTGGATTCAAACTGCCGACCGACCTTTTGGTTCGCAGCCGAAGCTCTTAACCACTGCGCCACCAGGGCTCTTTTTATAAGATTTTAAATTGGGTGTTTCAGTTGGGGCATCAGGATACAATTGATACGAAATTCCAAAGTGAGACACCAGATGGAAACGCAAAGATTGAAGGGAAATTACCAAGGACGGTTAGTTTCTCACAACTCTTAGACCCCTCATCTGTTTCAAGAGTATAAAAAAGTAGATTTACAAAAGGGATTTCTTTGGAGAGAGCTACTTGGTGCTGAGTCCCATCCCATCCCGAGGAAAAGAGGTGGGGGAGCACTCCTGTCTTCAAGCCTAGAGAGGGGCTTCAGGGAACCACTGCAGGGCTGAATACTTACCCCCTGGGTGAGGGTGATCATTAGACTGTATGAGTCATGGTAGAGGAATTTCAAGGCAAAGGCTGGCTACCAACAAAGCCTGAGGTAGCAAGGTAGACAGTTACATCTTGGAAATAACTGCACTCCCTTTTGTCAAAGGGTCAAATGGACGAGAATCGGAGAGATCAAGTATGGAGCCAGTTTAAATCTTACTCAAGAGAACTGCCTGGAAGGGTCCTATGTGGAATGGACCACCAGAAAACAAAAGGGTAGGGGAGTGGTGGCCATAGAAATAGGATCTGTTTATCTACTAGAATATATATAGCTTACTTTAGGGGTTGACATTGCCATTGGAGAGACCCAGTAGGAGAACATCTGGTGGATCCACAAAACGCCCACGAGACAGTCAGCTTTCAACATCAGCCAGGCCTGGAGAGCAGGAAGCCACTAAGTATGTTCCCCCCTCTTCCTTGTCCATGTCAGCAGCTAGCAAGAGGAGGAGGAAGGCTAGCCAAGGGAAAGGAACGCCAGCCGCCCCTCTTCCCCCTACAAAGGCGAGCTGGCAGGCTTTACTGACCTAGCTGTGGGGTGGAGAGATTCTTACCTATGATGAAGACTGATGTGTTTGTTAATATTATTTCCAAATCAAGAGCGTGTTTTGCTACTAAATTGATTGCAAGACTGTTACCTAAAGGTGATGAAAAGTTAGAGGGCCTTCTGGAGTTTTCATCCAGATTTAAGGAAAACCTCTCCCACTGAATGACTTGTATAGGCAAGAAGAGCCAAAATTAAAGTTTCATTGTTATTCCATCCCTTTGGTTGTCCTTGGTAAGTATTCCAGTTATAATCATGTGTATATTTTATGAGGCATTTAATTAAAATTTAATCCTTCTGGTTTGTAGTGTGTCAAAATACCTTTCAGTTAATATCCTTTCCATGATAAAACAACTCAAAAGACAGGAACTTTAGAGACGAGATGTAGGGTTTGGCAAATCTGGCTGGAGCCAGGGAATTTTGAATAGATTCTTCAAGTTAACTGGAACTTTGAAGATCATTTAGTTCCAACTACTTCCTCCTGCATACACATATATACAGCATACCTAGCAAGGGACCATTTAGTCTCAGTAAGTCCAGTGTCTTGAAATGTATGACCACTCTCGCCCTCATTACAACCCTTCAGATATTTGAGGACCACTTCTTTCTATATCTCACTTCACTGAACATTCTCCCTTCTTCCAGCCGTCTCTCCATGATGTGGTAACTCCTGGCATTACCCCGGCTGCCCTCTGCATGAGCTCAAATTTGTCAGTGTGACACTTTGTTTGATCCAGATGTGGTCTGACCAAGACAAGTAGAACTAACCCGTCACCTGCCTGGTTATCAACTTGAACACCTTAGATCTTCGTCACTACCTGTCCCTTCACGGCACTGAGTCACGTGAAACTGACAACTGAAACCTACAGGTTTTATTTTTCAGGTGAGGTAGGGTTGTTCTGATTTCATAAATAATATACTAATGCATTCTTTTTATAAAACAATCTTGATCCTTTCCTCCCAGAGATAAACACTTTTATTCTTCCAGACCTTTCAATTTACATGTAGAAATATGTAGTTGTGTGGGATTTTTTAAACATAAATGATATCGTATGGTATGTATTATTCTGCATTTTCTTTTTTTCACTTAACATGTTTTAGAAAGCTTTTCATATCAGTACATACAGAGCTATCTCATTCTTTATAACTGCTAAATAGTATCCCATAGTATGCATATAACACAGTTTAACCATTCTGCTATTGGACATATAGATTGTATCCAATTTTCTGCTATTACAATGTTTTTAGTGAAAATTCTTTATGCCTCTTAGTGTTACATGGGAGTATTCTCTAGGGTAAATATTGAGCAAATCAGTTGCTGGATGGCTCACAAGGTATGTGCATTTAACGTTTTAATACATACTTCCACTTCCAATTTAACACTTGCTATTTTGATGTTGTTGTTAGCTGCTGTCTGACTCATGGCAACCCCACGCACAATGGGATTGGACCATTGTGATCCACAGGGTTTTCATTGGCTTATTTTTCAGAAGTAGATCACCAGGCCTTTCTTCCTAGTTTGTCTTAGTCTGGAAGCTCCACTGAAATTTGTTCGGCATCATAGCAACATGCAAGGCTCCACTGACAGATGGGTGGTGGCTGTGCTTGAAGTACATTGGCTGGGAATCGAACCTGGGTCTCCTGCATGGAAGGCAATAATTCTACCACTGACCACCACTGCCCCCACTACATTTGATATCATCAGTCTTTTAAGTTTTTGCCAATGTGAAAGGTAAACAAAAATTGTACATACATATACATACATGTGTATATATATTCGCACACATACATGCATATATATGTATATATAGGTATATGTCTGTGTATATATATATTCGCACACATGCATATATATGTATATATAGGTATATGTGTATGTGTATATGCCATTCGTATGTCCTCTTTTATGTTTTAATTGCCTGCTTGGACCATATTTCTCTTGGGTCTCCTAAGTCATTTTCAAAACATTATGCTGTATCTTCCATGCCGTGTATGGTCGTGAGCTCCCCACCCCGCCAACCTTTGTGCTGCTTTAACCAATTTAAACTAAATCTTACTAGATTTGGTCCTGCCTGCCAAAATCTCTTTGTATTCTGATCCTGTTATCCAACATATTCATCATCCCTCTCATATTCTTGATAGCTACAAATGTGAATCTGTCATCAGTGCTCTGAAGTAAACCATTTGCACAAGCCTTGACTAGGACAGCACCCAGGTCCGATCTTGGTGGTAGGCTCCAGAGCTCTAATTGGGTCTGAATCCATCATCAGTTAATAGGCTCCTGGGTATCACTCACACTGCCTGCTCAGCCAATAGCGGTTACTAGTTTGGCTCACTTGGAACCTGCAGCGGCAGGCCCCACCGTCAGACTTCACAGAAGAGAAGTCTGAGTTCCATGTCCCAAGCCAAAAGGAGAAAAATTGAAATTGAGTAAGAAACCAAGTTTTCCACCCAACCCCTTTCCTGGACGTCTGTCACCTGGGTCAGCTCCTCTGTGGATCTGCTTTTTCCATTTCAAAACCCACAGGTTTTCTAAAAGATTATAAATTGTCATTTGTCATTCCTTCTTCACTTGTTTTATCACCTAGTTTGGGCCAGTTCCAGTTCCAGTCTACCAGATCCTCTGTGGCTTCACGTCCTTCCCTATCCACTTTGGATTGCACGGCCAATGATCTCAAAGACACTCTTAACCACGCCTCAGTCACCTTTGTTTCTTGTACTTTGGTCCCATCTACCCTACCACTGTCCAGTTCTAGAGCAATCTAACTTTTATGTTCATTAATTCATTCAAGAAATATTTATTGAGTGCCTGCAGATGTGCCAAGAGTTGTTCCAGTACTGGGTATACAAATGTCTCTGCTTCTGAGCGCTGGCTGTGTGGTTTCCAGCCTTAACTTGGCAGTCCTCACGGGGAGCCACATGCCTTTTCAATTCCCCACAGCTGCTCTCCTCAAGAAAGGAGCCCTAGTGGCGCAGTGGTTAAGCATTTGGCTGCTAGCCAAAAGGTCAGCAGTTTGAACCCACCAGCTGCTCCACGGGAGAAAAATGTAGCAGTCTGTTTCCGTAAAGACCCTTGGAAACCCTATGGGGCAGTTCTGCCCTATCCTATAGGGTCACTGCGGTGTGATGAATCGCTTTTATATGGCCTTTCTCACCATGGTTTTATAACTCCCACCAAATGATTGGGTGGGACTATGCAAATGAAGTGTTTGTGGCCCACCAAGGGGACTGGATAGCTTGTTAATAATGTAAATAAGGTGCATGGCACCCTTGTGGGGGTGGGACCATGCAAATAAGGTGTATGGAACCCTAACAAGGGGATTTGTTAGTTTTGCCATCCCACTAGGCTTAAAAGAGCAGTCAATCCCAGAGCAGGGCGACCGCCTACCACCAAGAAAGAAGAGTCAGGAGTGGAGCACATCCATTGGACCCAGGATCCCTGCACTGAGATCCCCTAGACCCAGGAGACAGAGGCTACAGGACCAGGGCAGAAAGATAGAGAGAGAGGGAGGGAGAGAGAGAGGGAGAGAGAGACAGAGAGGGAGAGAGAGAGAGAGACAGAGAGACAGAGAGGGAGAGAGAGACAGAGAGAGGGAGAGAGAGAGAGGGAGAGAGAGAGACAGGGAGAGAGAGAGAGGAGAGAGAGAGAGAGACAGAGAGGGAGAGGGAGAGACAGAGAGGGAGAGAGAGAGAGAGAGCTGTAACACCAGAGGCAGCGAGAAACGGTGGCAGCAGAGGAAACAGAACCAGGAGCGCAGCAGGAGACGTGGTGGGCTTCCTGGCCCACCGAGGGAGAAGGCTGAGCACCTTTGGGCAGGAGGCTTCCTGGTGGAATGGGGCACCCCCAGGCACTTACTGGTGGAGCTAAAGAGCTTTGTAACACTTGCCTGAGCAGGACAGAGGCTGGGCCGAGGGCCAGAGAGAGACCTGCCTGCAAACACAGCTGGGAAGAGGCTGTCCTGATGGCAGAACTACCCTGAGTCCTTTCTGATCCTGAATCGTAACCTGTTACTTCCCTAATAAACCCCACCATCGTGAGTATAGTCTGTGAGTTCTGTGTGGCCATCACAATGGATTATTGAACCTAGCAGAGAAGCAGCGAGTGCCACGGGGAGGACAGATGGTGTCAGAACTGGCACAAAGATTGGAGGGTGCAGGCATGTCTAAACCCTGCCTCGTAGGAACCAGCCTCGGGCTGTTGCTCTTGATTCTCCTTCCCCTGTGTGACGTTAGAGGAGGTCAGACACCCCTGCCACGCCATCTTTACAGCCACCATGAGTCAGTCGGCTGGATGCCAACGGGTTTGCGTTTGTTGGCTCTCCTCAAGCACTGGTCTCTAGTCCCAGCCTTCTGCAGACAGCCTTGCACTCCACCTCAAAAGGAAGGAGACCCTTGAGCATTGCCCCCTCTTAAAGAATTATCCGTATGAGATTCAATGGACAACAGTAACTCTAAAACACAGATGAGAACGTTAAGGGGCAGAGTCTCAGTAACGGTGGTGTGGAACAGCACGGGCAGAGAAGGGAGAACGGTGGCACAGTGTGACGTACGGAACCAGGGTCGATGAACGTGGCTATGGTTGAACAGCTGTATGTTCTCTCGCGTGTATTTTTGTGGAAACAAACAGGAGACAAGTACCAAATCCCCCAGCATTCCTCCTCGGGACTCTACACTGACCTGTGAGAACGCTGTCTGCATCTTCCCACCTGGCTAAAGAGGGGCCTCTTCTTACAAAGGCTTTAACTGGAACCTCTGCCCTCCCCTCTCTCCTCTGGATCACTGTGCCCTGTCAGCCCTCACTTCTCTTGCCTCTAACTTCTTTCACTCCCCAAGACCATTCTCCTTAACCGACAGACACATTCGACTCCCTCATTTTAAAAAATCTTTCTTCAACCCAACCACTCTTCTGCTTTCTCTTCACTCTCAAATTTCTTGAAAAAGACGCTATACTTTCCGTCCTCACTTCTTCAACTCCTATTTACTCTCCAACTCACTGCAATTCAGCTTCTGTCCTCATTATCTTACTAAATCCATTATCAATCTAATTGCTAAGGTCCAAAAACCAAACCAAACCAAACTGGTTGCCGTCAAGTTGATTCTGACTCAGGATGACACCATCTGTTAGAGCAGGACTGTGCTCCATAGGGTTTTCATGGCTGGGACCTTTCAGAAGCAGACCGCCAGGCCTTTTTACCAAGGCATCTTTGAGTGGGTTTGAACTGGCAACCTTTCGGTTTTTAGCTGAGCACTTAACCATCTGTGCCTCCCAGGGACTCCTAATTTACCAAACACAGTGGCCTATTTTCAGTCCTTGTTTTGAATTTTTTTACTTTCTTGTCTTCCTGGGAACCCCTGACTTTCTTCCTACCTTCATACAGTCAACAAATATTTACTGATCTATTGATCTGTCTTGCATTTTGAATGGATCTTTTACCCAAGTGTGATTTTGAAACATAATGCATCAGTCATTTGAAAAATAATTGATTCACTCAGTCAGTTAGGCAGATATTCCAAATGTTGGCACATTTCATTATCCAATTAAAAAAACATTCATTAATATTAAAACTAATCCCATCAGAAAAGTCTTTAAGTGTTGGGAAGCTGTCAAGCTCATTGTAGCTGATACGAATTTTCCAAAATGACAATTTTAGCTTGAAATCTCAAGTTTTATCATTGGCAACAGATACTGAAAGTCGTCTTCCTCGAAGTGACAGGCCCATGTCCATTTTGTTTTAAATTGTGCTTTAAGTGAAAGTTTACAGTTCAAGTTAGTCTCTCATACAAAACTTATACACACATTGTTATGTGACCCTACTTGCTCTCCCCGTACTGTGACAGCACACTCCTTTCCACCCGATTCCCCATGTCCATTCAACCAGCTCCTGACCCTCTCTGCCTTCTCCTCTCACCTCTGGACAGGAGCTGCCCATTTGGTCTCATGTATCTACTTGAGCTAAGAAGCACACTCTTCACGAGTATTATGTCCCACAGTCCAGTCCAATCTTGGTCTGAAGAGTTGGCCTCAGGAATGGTTTTAGTTCTGAGCTGACAGCGAGTCTGGGGGCCATGCTTTCTGGGGTTTCTCCAGTCTCAGTCAGACCATTAAGTCTGGTCTTTTTACTAGAATTTGAGTTCTGCTCTGCACTTTTCTCCCCCTCCGTCCGGGACTCTGTTGTGTTCCCTGTCAGGGCGGTCACTGGTAGTCGCCGGGCACCATCCAGCTCTTCTGGTCTCAGGCTGATGAAGTCTCTGGTTTATGTGGCTCACGTTGTTTATTTCTGAGAAAATGTCGGTCCAGTACCCAAGTCTGAATAACCATACCTTGACTATCAGTTGTTCTTTCAAGTTTAAATGGTTTTCCGTGAAAAAAGCAGCCAGTCCAGCTTACAATTCAAGAATTGGTCACGTGCTTTCCTGGAGACACCCTCATAGTTTGACGTAAAGCAGAAGTGCCTTGTACGTGCCTCCTATTTTGTCAAACAGAATATTAAAGAGCCATGTACTCGAGGGTTGAGATTTAATAATATTTACTGCTTCATCAAGGTCATTCTTAAGTGAAACTGGCTTTTCTTTTCTTTTTTCTAACTGCAAACGTATAGCAATAAAGGATACAATAACTACGAGTACAGCTTTGTGCTGCTGCCTGGATTGTGCTAAGATGCCACACTTTTACCTCCATTACTTTTGCATGATCAGTGCCAATGTCAACACACTGAAAAAGGCAAGCGTCTCAGTCCTCTTGTGAACATGGCTTTGACCTAAGGGACCCAGGGCTTTAGGGACTCCAGGAGTCTGCAGACCACGCTTTGAGAACTGTTCTCTTCCATCCTTACAACTTCATAGGCAAGGAGTAGTACTCTTACTTTATAGATGGGTATCTCAGTCATCTAGTGCTGCTATAACAGAAATACCGCAAGTGGATGGCTTTAACAAAGAGATTTATTTTCTCACAGTCTGGTAAGCTAGAAGTCCAAAATCAGGGTGCCACCTCCAGGGGAAGGCTTTCTGTCTCTGTCGGCTCTGGAGGAAGGTCCTCATCATCATCTTCCCCTGGTCTAGGAGCTTCTTTGCGCAGGAACCTCAGGTCCAAAGGACGCGCTCTGCTCTCGGTACTGTTTTCTTAGTGGTATGAGCTCCCCAACTCTCTGCTTGCTTCCCTCTCCTTTTATCTAAGATAAAAGGTGGTACAAGCCACACCCCAGGGTTGGATCAGGGATGTGACCTTAGCAAGGGTGTTACAATCCCACCCTAATCCTCTTTTAACATAAAATTACAATCACAATGGGAGACTAACTTGAAATGTAAACTTCATTTCACTACAATTAAAAAAATTACAATCACAAAATGGAGAACCACCACACAATACTGGGAATCATGGCCCAGCCAAATTGATACACACATTTTTGGGGGGACAAAATTCAATCCGTGACAATGGGCAAACAGACTCAGAGACTGCGATAACTTGCCCAAGGTCACTGAGCTGGTGAGTGGTAGTGCTGGGTGAGCTGATGGGTAGAGCTGGGATGACAGAACAGGAAAACCTGTGTTCTCTCACAGCCCCTTTCTTGTACATCTGACCACTTGGAGTTCCTTGAACTTACCACCCAGCTTTGGCTCTGTAGCTTTGCAGATGTTCTTCCCGCTGCTTACAATGTCCTGTCCCTTGTTCTCCTGGTGAACATTTACACACAGTTCAATACCCAGCTCACAGTCACTGTTCCCCAAGGCCGAGTTCATTGTTCTCCCCCGCCTGTGCACACGCATCTTGCTCCTGCAGCTAACTGCGGCCCTGACCTGCCTTAATTCTGATGGAGTCTTGTTCGTCAGTGTTTTCTTCTGCAGTTAATGCTTTCTCCATCTCGTCTAAGAAACTGCTATGCTTGTTGTTAGCTGCTGTTGAGCTGGCTCAGATTCGTGGTGACCCCACGTGTAACAGAATAAAACCCTGCCTGGTCCTGCGCCATCTTCCCGTTCAAGTCCATCATTGCAGCTCCTGTGTCAATCCACCTCACAGAAGGTCTGCCTCACTCCCCGTCATCACCAAACATGTCCTTCTCCAGCAACTGATGCCTTTGATGACGTGTCCAAAGCAAGCAAGTCAGACAGTGTTCTGTTGTGATCCATAAGGATTTCATTGGCTAATTTTTGGAAGTGGATTGCCAGGCCTTTCTTCCTAGTCTTAGTCTAGAAGCTCCAGTGAAACCTGTTCAGCACGGGTAACCCTGCTGGTATTTGAAATACTGTGGCATAGCTTCCAGCATCAGAGCGACACACAAGCTGTCACAGGAGGACAAACAGACAGGTGGTTGAGGTTTTTGGTGACATTCTTTTATTAGGTTAAAGAAGTTCTCTTCTTCGTTTGCTAAGTTTTTTTGTGTTGTTCTTTTCTATCATAAACGAATGTCGAATTTCATTGAATGCCATACCGAATTATATTGTTTTATAATTATTAATTTATGGACCATCGCGCTTGGGAAAGTAGAGGGTCAGCAAACAAGAGGAAGACCCTCAATGAGATGGACTGACACAGTGGCTGCAACAGGGGGCTCAAACATAGCAACGACTGTAAGGATGGCACAGGACCGGGCACGGGGACCTACTACCAATAAGCAAGGGACACTCGGACTTAATTGTGCTTCCTTCCTAATCTGTGGCGCACCGATCAAAGATGTGTGAAAACCAGGTGTAACTGTACATCACCAGTTGGTAAGTAAACACAGTCAAGCCCTGCTGCCCTGCTTACTGTGAGCCATGCGGAACGCGCTTACTGGGCAATCCGCCCCTGACCAGGCGGGGTTTCGTTCCGTTGTACACAGGGTTGCTATGAGTCTAAACCAACTCAGTGGCACCTAACAACAACCGTTTGTGTACCGAAGGGACAAGGAAGCATGTCTTACTCACCTTTTTATCCCCGGCTTAATAACTGCCAAATGACTGACAATCATTTACTCCTGCTTCTCTCCAAACCACCATGTCGCTTCACTACAAAGAAGTTTATCGACATTTTCAGGGTGGCAACGGAGCTCTGGAAAGCTGAGCGTGTTGTAACTCTAAAAAAAAAAAAAATGAATTTTGTCAGAAAGAAGGGAAGGATGAATATTGGGTAAGGCAACTAGGAATGTCTGTCCCATCTTTTAAGAGGCTACTGAACCCTAGTTATACGCTAGTGTTATCTGTGGAGACAAGGGCCCGAAGCTATGATTTTGTAGGCAAAGACAATGGGTCATACTATTGTGATGGGACGGGAGAAGATGCTGGTGCTGCAGGCACAGCACGAAAGGGTGTGGTGTGAAGAGGCCCTGGGAAGAACTTAAAGGCAGAAGAGCAGGCTCAGCTTAGAGGAAGACCACAGGGTTCTCCGGTAGTTCTGGAGATCTGTTAGCAGCAGAGCTGAGAGTCTCTCAAAGCTTGAGCTATCCTGAGGGGCTCAAAAGGAAGCACCACCACCACCGCTTTACCAGGCTGATGCATAAAGGGTTGAATCATGAAG
This sequence comes from Trichechus manatus latirostris, assembly GCF_000243295.1. Taxonomy (NCBI): domain Eukaryota; kingdom Metazoa; phylum Chordata; class Mammalia; order Sirenia; family Trichechidae; genus Trichechus; species Trichechus manatus. The sequence goes on from NW_004444186.1 coordinate 1,972,090, forward strand.
ACAGACAGTAGGGATAAGAGCAAGATTTTTTTAATTTGAGAGGAGAGAAGACAACATGAGATTTTAAGTACGCCTCATCTCAAGCCCCAACAGACTGTAGAACAAAGTCATTGGTGGATGTCTTAGTGCCCGCACCGGGAGAGATATATATATATGTATTTTCCCCCTCTATTAAAAGGTATGATGTAAATGAATTCTCTGACATTTGTGAAACAAAGGCACATTTTGAGGAGGAAATGTGCGCACAGCTTGGTGAAGCTTCAAAGGATCGAATGCCTGTGAGAACAATGGGCAGTCAGAACGTCAACAGTGCTCTTCTTCTGGGGTTTGGGACTGCCACCAGTATATTTATCTTAGAGCATAAGCCACAATTGGTGTGACGCGTGGACAGAAACAGAGGTTACTCCAACTCTGACTACTACTAAGGATCAGAACACCTTCTGAGTGAACTCAGCTTCCTTAGTGCCAGGGCCTCCCAGCAACCATGCTAATTCCTTGCCTCAGTACACATGTAAGTATCAATGAATATGTATGACTGACTCCATCAGGCCCCCCTTTCTGAGGTTTGCTGCCAGGTGATGAGTTGGGGGCTCCCAATGATTTGCATGTTTAAGTATTGCCTGGCTGTTTTGGAAAAACAAACGCATCTTGATTCCTGGGGAATCCCTAGGGCTATTTTCAGAAACCAGAGACAAAAGGCTAAATGAGTTCCTGGTCCCACACACACATCCTTGTCCTCATAGTCAAGTCCAATAGACATTGCCTCCGCAGTGCCTCTCCACGTACCTTTTCTCTTCCATTTCCACTACCGCCACCCAACCACAGGTCACAATTACTAACCATTACTAATCACAGTAGCCTCCTGATTTATTTGCCACCAGATCTTTCTCCCTTAATCCATATTTCAAAGCCCTCAATAATGTGGCCCATCCTGCGTTTCTAACCTTTATATGCCCCATGTTAGTAAATATTCACATTCATCCATTCAACAATGGAATGCCTGCCTTAGGTCAAGCACAGCTAGGGAAACAGGGAACCATCCTTATCAAGTGGACCTCCAGCAAAGATGAACAAAACCGAAGAGTCGGCCAGTGAGGAAGAAGGGAAACCAGGACAGTGTGGTGCCCTGGAAGGCTGATGAAGACAGTGCTTCGGGAAGGAAGTGATCAACTACATCAGCTACTGCTATGAGATCAAGTGAAACTGACCACTGGGACTTGAGCACATGAAGATCATTCATGAAGTTCAACAAGAATAGTTTTAGTGGAGTGTGAAAATGAAAATTTGATTGGGATAGGTCAAGAGAGAAAAGGTGAGGAAGTTGAAAGTTTGGCTGTAAGAGAGCATCAAAAAATTTAGAAGGGGAAGGAGGTTCTAGAGAAGGCTTTTTAACAGGGCTTCGAGCTGGTTCCTTCCGGTTCAAACCCCTGCTGAGAATCTGCATTTCCACCCCAGATATACTGAATCAGAATCTACAGTTCCACAAGGTCTCCAGGTGATTCTTACGTATGATAAAGTCTGAGAACCACTGCTCTACTAGTGGGTCTCGGAATTGGTCCCTAACCAGCAGCATTAGCATCGCCTGGGATCCTGTTAGAAATGCAGATTCTCAGCAGGGGGTTCGAACCTGACCCAATGGTTTGAAGCCTGATTTTTAAAGATGTGAGACAGAATATCAAGTTTTATGCTGATGGGAAGAGTTTGGCAAAGAGGGAGAAATTCATGGTGCAAGAACGTGAAGGGATCATTGTAAGTACCTGAGTAGGTGAAGATGTGACCCAACGCACCAAGTAAAGAGGCTGATGTTAGAGAGGAAGGAAGATGCGTTTATTTTAACCATATTGGAAAGGCAAAGGGAGTGGAAGCAGAAACAGTAAATTATCCAATTTAATGGTGGGAAATGAGGTTCTTCTCTTCTGATTGCTTCCATTTTTCAGTGAAATGTGTCATCAGCTGAGAGTGATGAGGAAGGAGAGGCTGTTAGAGGTCTGAGGACAGAATAGAAGGTTTGCCGTAGTCATCTTGGAGCAGACGAGTGAACTAAGGAAATGCAATAGGATTGCTGAGCACTTGAGCTTTCTGGCTATAGATTTAAAGTAAAACTTGCAGTGCATTTCATTTTTCAGAGGCTGAAGGCCTTTGCTCTTGCTATTACCTCAATCCCTCTCTCTCCACTCCCTAATACAATCGTATTTTAGAAGCCCAGTGTCTTAGTCATCTACTGCTGCTGTCACAGAAATACCACAAGTGGATGGCTTTAACAAAGAGAAATTTATTCTCTCACAGTCCAGTAGGCTACAAGTCCAAATTCAGGGAGTCAGCTCCAGGGGAAGGCTTTCTTTCTCCATCAGCTCTGGAGGAAGGTCCTTGTCATCAGTCTTCCCTTGGTCTGGGAGCATCTCAGCACAGGAACCTCAGGTCCAAACGACTTGTTCTGCTCCCCAGGCTGCTTTCTTGGTGGTTTGAGGTTCCCAACTCTCTGCTTGATTTCCTTTCATCTCTTGTAAGATCAAAGGTGGTACAGGCCACACCCCAGGGAAACTCCCTTTACATTGGATCAGGGATGTGACCTTAGTGTTATACAATCCCACCCTAATCCTCTTTAACATAAAATTACAATCACAAAATGGAGGGCAACCACACAATACTGGGAATCATGGCCCAGCCAAATGGATACACACATTTTTGGGGGGTACACAATTCAATCCATGACACCCAGAAAAAAAGCTACCACTTCCATAAAGCCTTCCTTTAGCTCTCTCAGCCCAAAGGGAATTTTCCAACCTCTCAGCGCCAATATTACTAAATTGTCGAGGCCTTGTACAGAGCATATATCCCATCTCACATTAAGGTTAGTTGCTGCGCTGGAAGTTCCTTGAGTAGAGAAACCATTTCTTATTCACAAATGCTTCTCTCCATCCTCTGCTACATATTATAAATTCCTACGCTTCTAGATCCTGCCAAAATACTAATTGTGTGGTATGTATCTCCTAATTAAACTGTCATATTTTGGGAAATAGGAAGCTTGCTCTTCTTTCCTGTATATGTCCCTCACATACTTTGCTCTTAAGTTTTAGCTATTATTTTTACAGACCGTTTTACAGAAAGGGAGTCCCTGGCTGGTGCAAATGGTTAAGCTGCTTGGCTGCTAACCAAAAGGTTGGAGATTTGAGTCTACCTAGAGACACCTAGGAAGAAAGGCCTGGTGACCTACTTCCAAAAAAATCAGTCATTGAAAACCCTACAAAGCACAGTTCTACTGTGACATATACAGGGTATGACACACACATGGGATCACCATGACTTGGAAGTGACAGCTTTTTATTTTTTTTAACAGAAAAAGCTTGCTTCAATTAACACTAAGTGGCATCTATAGCACATAAGAGGATCCTTCCCCACAAGGGGGTTACACCTGGAATCAACTGTGCCTTCTAATCAATATACAAAAATAAGATTCAGAAGAGGTGCTGAGGGAGAAAGGCTTACAGGTAAACAGAGGCAGGGACCGTGGGGCAAAGACGGGGGATGGGAAGAGGCAGATGGGGAGACGGGAATGGTTTAGCAAGGGCAGAACAGCTTCATTTAGTCAACTTGCATACAGGTTTTCAAGAGCAGTCCACGGAGCGGGTCCCCATTTTCGGACATGGTTGGAATGGGAGAGCTGATGATGCGCAAAATAACCATGGGGCCAACAGTGGCCTCTCATTTGCCTCTAACATCTACGACTTCCCACCCGTAACGGAAACTTTTCATCCTCCTTATCACTAGAGGTGGGAAAAAAACGCTCCGGCCCAAAGGCAACCGAAAGCGTTTGCACAAAGCAGCGCCGGGGACGCCCCGAACCGGGCCCGACCGGAACTACGCGCTAAAGTGCTCGAAGCGCCGTGACGTCACAGAGGAGGAGGTCGTTAGTGCCTTGTGCAACCTCCGGAAGCCCCCGCCCCTTTCTCCTTTTATGGACGGACGTCGGCGCTGACGCCATCGCGTAGTCCCGGCCTAAAGTCGCAGTCTAGGAGCGCCTCTTCCAGTCTTCACTTCCGCTTCCTCCAGGCGAGGTTCCCTAGGCTCCCCTACTTTCTGTCCCCCCCCCCAGGCGGCTGCGGCGACGGCGATGGCTGGGCTCGCGATGTTCGGTTTCAAGAGAAACGCGGTAATCGGACTCAACCTCTACTGCGGGGGCGCCGGCCTCGGGGCCGGCGGCAGCGCCACCCCACCGGGAGGGCGCCTCGTAGCCCCGGGGAAGGAGGCCACGGCCCGGCAGGAGGGAGAGGGAGGGGACGCCGGCGGCAGCCCCCCGGCCGCCCT
>NW_004444186.1:1976517-2003632 GCF_000243295.1 Trichechus manatus latirostris
GTCGCCGCCGGAGGAGATGGCCGCGCTGGCCGCCGACGCCATGTCGCCCGAGGAGGAGCTGGACGGCTACGAGCCGGAGCCGCTCGGGAAGCGGCCGTCCGTCCTGGCCCTGCCCGGGCTGCTCGGGGAGGTCGGCAGCGGCGCCGGGACCAGCGGGTCGCTGCCGTCGACGCCGCCCTCGGCGGAGGAGGAGGAGGAGGAGGACGACGAGTTGTACCGGCAGTCGCTGGAGATTATCTCTCGGTACCTGCGGGAGCAGGCGAGCGGCGCCAAGGACGCGAAGCCGATGGGCGCGTCCGGGCCGGCCGGCAGGAAGGCGCTGGAGACGCTGCGGCGGGTGGCGGACGGGCTGCAGCGCAACCACGAGACGGCCTTCCAAGGTAGGGCGGCGCGGCGGCGCGGGGCGGGTGGGGCGAGTGTCGTCCTGAGGCCGAGGTAGTCGGTCTGAGTCACTGGTCCCGCCCATCTTTATTCCTTGGGAAATGGCAGCCCTCTCCAAAGCCCGGAAAGCGGGGAGGGCGGATTCCCAAGCGGGGTCGGGCTGAGCTCGGCCGCGCGCGCGTTCGCCGTTTCCCCCGCGCTGGCTGGGCAGGAGTCGGGCCGGGTGTGCACAAAGGAGCCCAGAGCGTGAGAGCCTGCGTGCGCTTCTTCGTCTCAGGCATGCTTCGGAAACTGGACATGAAGAACGAAGACGATGTCAAATCGATATCTCGAGTGATGGTCCATGTTTTCAGTGACGGAGTGACAAACTGGGGCAGAATTGTGACTCTGATATCTTTTGGTGCCTTTGTGGCCAAACACTTGAAGAGCGTAAACCAAGAAAGCTGCATCGAACCATTAGCAGAAAGTATCACAGATGTTCTCGTAAGGACGAAACGGGACTGGTTAGTCAAACAAAGAGGCTGGGTAAGTTTGCCTTAGGGGGTTAGGGGGTGACGGGCTTGGAGTGGAAATGGAATGGAGAATTTTATAGATAAGGTGAGATAGATAGGTTTTTGTTTTTTTTTTTTTAAATAACGCACAACTCAGATTTTCAGTCACTTGGGAGATTGTCGGTTTTCAGCTCTCCAAGGTGCTTGATGTTGGTTTAGATAGTGGTATGAAGAAACGAGAGTCCAATAGAGATGATAGATAAAATACTTCCTTGAGCAGCCCCTCCCTGATGATAACTGATTGATAGGGTGGGACCCAGGAACCTGCGTTTCAAACGTACACCCAGGTGATTCTGGTGCAGGAGGTACTTAACTACATTGGGAAACACTCCGTCTATGCAGTGACTATATTAGATGGTGGCAATTTGAGGCTAAGGACTTGCTTGCAACTTTTATTGAGTTGAGGACTCTCAAAGATCCTTTGTTTAGGTTATTCTCTTACGACCAAGAGTCTGCTGCCCTGGCGGCACAGTGGTTAAAGCACTTGGCAGCTAACTGTGGTTTGAAACCACCAGCCAATCCACAAGCGAGAAAGATGCGGCAGTCTGCTTTCCTAAAGATTACAGCCTTGGACACCCTGCTGGGGCAGTTCTGCTCTGTCTTGTAGGGTGGCTGTGAGTCAGAATCGACTGACAATGGCAGTGAGTTTGATTTGGTTTGGAATACGACCAGGATTCTACTGTAAAGTCAAGTTTAACTATAGGCGGCCCACTTATGGAGTGTTGTCATGAACTGAAGAACTAGGGAAATGTCTCTCTTTCCAGCCCAAGAATGAATAACTGATTAATTGTTGTGTTTGGGGGCAACTTAGCTATTTTAATTCATTTTTTTTTTCTATAAATACCATTTTTAAGCCAGTGGAAACCCATGCTTGAAAAATGTGTGTGTGTTTTGTTTTCTAGGATGGGTTTGTGGAGTTCTTCCACGTAGAGGACCTAGAAAGTGGCATCAGAAATGTGCTGCTGGCTTTTGCTGGTGTTGCCGGAGTAGGAGCTGGTTTGGCGTATTTAATAAAGTAGCCTCGTAAGTGCAATAATTGACTCTCAACCAACTCCAGCCACCAACACCACACACTTCTGTGAAATCAAATGTATTTATGAAGACGGACACCAAGCTGCCCAGGCTGTTAACCTCTAAGAGCCCTACTCTAGCAGCCTAGCCAGAAAAGCAAGTGGCAAGAGGATTATGGCTAACAGGAATAAATACGTGGGAAAGCAGTCCTGCTTCCTTGAAGAGTCACTGAAAGGAGCAAAGTCCACTTTCAACAACAGGCAAACTTCGGGAGGCCTCGGAGGACGACTTTTAAGTTTAGTGAAAATGGTAGGGTGAAAAGGCTCGATTTCCTTGTCTAGAGAAGTGACCAGTAGCCAGGCTAGTCATAGAATTCATTAACTAGGCCCAGGGAGTTCATTAACTTGCCTCTAGTGTTGGAAATCATTAACAATGCTAGTGACCTGTGTAAAATGGATTTAAGCTACAAGGAGTTAAGAACGATGACTAGAAGCCCCAGAACTGTACAACAGTGTGAAGGGAAGCTTTTTCCTCTTTAATTAGTTTTCCCAGGTATACTTCTTGATGAATACAGAGCCCAAGTGTTTGGGACTTTTTTACCTGTTCCACTTTGGCTTGGGTTGAGTTTATTAGCCTAGTTATGGCCAAGAATACTTGACTTTAGGCTCACTAATTGCAGTTAACAAAAATTGAATGTCCTCAATTTTTTAAGGAAAAAAAAAAAAAGACCTGTAAATGTATTTGTCTGTAAAAATTGTATATATTTTTACAGAAAATCTATTTCTTCGAAACAGGGAGAGGAGTATTGAATTTACATTAGAGGTCCCCCCCCCAACTTTTTTGAGATTTGCAGCTTCTGGAGTTAGGAATTATTTCTTACAGTTTTTCTATTCTAAACTTTGACCTGGTCAGTTCTAGAGTGTATATGGAACTGATGGATGTAATTGTATGCAACTTGGTTGTGGTGGAACAATTCTGATTCATAAACATGCTGACTTTAATTTTCCTATCTGATTTTGGTGAGTATTCCTTAATTTTTTTGTTGTGTTTTTTTTTCCCCAAGAAAACCTGGGATTGAGAGGTTGAGAAATGGAAACTAATCTTTTCACTTCCTTATATGTAAGTTTTCAGTAATTGAATCAAAGTGGAGTTTTAAAGGTTTTGGGGGCGGGGGGGTGTTGATGACTTAGATGGTGGGCTCTGATGGGGTAACTGTTCATGGGAGTCCCTTCTGTTTGACCTAATTTAACTGAGTTCATGAGCTCATCTTTAAAGCTTTTGCTAAAAGATTTTCAGCTGTTCCAAATGGGACTTAATAGCAGTATGTGTATAAAAAGATCCCATCAAGTGGATGAGAGAAATTCGAACCCTTGTTTGTTTAATGAATTGTAAAATGATGGCTTGGAAGACCAGGCCAGAGTCTAACCATGGTGCTATTATTAGGCTTGCTTGTTAAATACAGGTCTAGGCCTAATATGTCAATAAAACAAGTGCTTACTGTTTAATTTCTATGAATGATTCCCAAATTTTGTGTGAATATTTTACATTTCTTTGAATTTCAGACTTGGTGTTCCATCACACCTGCTCTTTATTTCTGTCAGTTCCTACATTGTTGCTCTTCCTGGACCCTGAACTAGCCCTTGTAGTTTTGGCATTATGAACCCCTACTAGGAACCTGAGGGACCCCCCTCCAAGTCCCCAGCCCTTCACCTTTCACAGATGTTACCCAGTTGGGGGGTCCTGGCACTGTGGGTGTTACGACAGTAGCAGGTGCGGGGGTGTGGGGGTGTGGGTGGGGGCTTTGTCCTCGGTTCCTTTTCAGTTCCTTTTATCCTGTCTTTGGGGAAAAAATTCAGATTCCCCCGAGGAATTTTCAGAGGAGGGAACAACAGCAAAGTGGGGTTTTTTTGTTTTTTTTTTTTTTGCATTTCAATATGCTCACTTACAATCTGTTGAAAAAGGGGTGGGCACTGTTAAACCTTAGAGTTATATAAAAGCTACTGGTAAACCAGAGAATAACTTCTACGGCAGAACGAGGGTCATTGGAAAGCTTCAGCCTCAGAATGTGCCCTTTAGTCTATGGACTCCAGATAAAAACAGGCATAAGTAAAACGACTAAGAATGTGATAGGGAAGAATTGCCCTGCCTGCCCCTCTCGGAGCCGGAAGATCCTGCTAGAGCTATTTTTACCTATGTTATTTATCACTCTTGACCATAAACCACTTATTTATGTCTGTTTCTAAGGACCTGAAAGCACTTTATGTAGTTTTTTAATTAATCTTAGGACTGAGGTGACTAAAAGGCTGGTCTCCCCACATCCAGTCGTGGAAATAAGTACGTACGTGTAAGTTGGTGGAGTTTAGGGAGCCCCACTACTATATGTGACTGTTAAAATACAGGTGAGGCTTTTAGCTGATAAATTTTGGGTCAGGGCAGTGAGGGCTTAAGGAGCCCCCAGGTGTTTCGGGAAAGGGGTTGGTTCATGGGGGGAGGCACTAGGTCTGTGTGCTGACTGGCTGCAGAGTTCAGGCAGATCCTCCAGTGGACATGGAGGGGCTGCTTAGAAAGATGGCTCTTTCAGCGACTTCTGTTTGTCTTATGCTTCTCTCAGGGAAAAACATGAGTCCTTCTCTCGCGTTATTCCTGTACGTTCTGTAGGGTGTGAACACCTTGGTCCTGGTGAAACAGCTCGTCCCTTTGCCAGCTGTGCCGGGAAGGGTTAGGACCAACTGCGGTTCAATGTGGGTTGTGAATGTGTGTTTCCCTAACTTCCTGTTTTTCCTGAGAAGAGAATAATAAATCTTTTATTCAAATGCAAGGTGTGTTACGGGTCTGGTCTTTTCTAATCCTCGCCTGTCTTCCCCCTCTTGGCAAGCCTTGTGGGGAAGTCAGCTGAGCCAAGTATGTGCAGGTGAATTCAAAGCCAGAGCGCCCCATAAAGCTGCTTTGCCTTAGAGCAAAGGACAGTTCCCTTCAGAATACAACCTTTCATTAAAATTAGAATTGGTGGGTTTTCATTTAAATGTTAAACCACTGCACTTTAGAGTAATTCCAGTACATTTTAATCTCAAAGTTCCTGCACTGACTTTTCCTTCAGGCACCAAACGTGTAATTTTTAGGTAAAAGGGTTCATTCACTACAGCCTGGTTCCATTTCCCGGGTACCGATGTTTTCAGTGCTTTTATCCGGCCTTCTTCATTGCTGCTACCTTGAAAGAACTGTATTCACCATGAAAATGTGCAGATGTGAGGTTTGCATATTGGTTTTAAGCCCTGGGCATCAGCTACTAATCACAGCAGACGGGATTCTCTACGTCCCCAGTTCAGAGACGTGAATTTCTCCTTTCTGGAGCAGAGGAGCGGACTGACAAAGGAAATGCAGTAGGATCGCTGAGCACTTGAGCGTTCTGGCTATAGATTTTAAAGTAAAACTTGCAGTGCATTTCCCAGTAGGCAGCAACTTTTTATCTTTACCCTTTCACAAAGAAAGCTGTGTTTGTTACGAGGGCGCTCCCAAACAGGTGGTTGGAGGGAGGGTGGCACGGGAAACGGCTCCATGTCTTCCCCTTATTCAAGTTCTGTGCAGAGCTGTTCTTCCACCGATGTAAGTCATTTCTGTGGCAGGATTTCTTAGTCTAACACCTGAAGAACTTGGATTGAATGGTGAACGAGGAACGTGAATCATCAGAGAAGTCAGAATAGCAGCCTCCATTTAATAACAACCAGGCTTTTTCAGTTCCTGTTTGACTTCAGAGTCAGCTCTTGCTGTATGCTATTTCAGAGAACTATTTACCTAGTTCTTTTTGTTCCATTTTTTTCAGTGATTACAGAACTTTGTTTTGACCCCTTCTCCACTGTTGAAAGGCTTTTCGGTTTGAGAACCCTCCCTCTTCGTTTCAAAGTTGTTACAGTGTTATCTTAGTTATGTGAAGCATGTGGGTACTTGGGGGTTGGGTATTGGAGTCAGGTGTAACACACCTCTCCGAGAATTCAGTGTTCTTTACTGATAATTTTTGTGAGATAAGAGAAGAATCCAGCTTTTTGTCCCCACACTACACCTGGTTTCTATTTTGCAGTATATCTGACCACTGTAAAATACATTGGGGCCACGAATACTTCTGGATTTTACTCCTTCCAAGCATTTCCATGGCTTCTTTCTGCCCTTGGTTTCTGTACTCATTTTGCCTTCTCTCCTTGTCCCCTGTCCAGGGGTCCCCTTTAGAATAAGGGTTCTCTCAACACTGCAAGGAGTTGGGACTTTGAACTGGTGCTCTAAGCAGTCAGATGTTTTCAGAAGTCCATTCATACACTACATGGCAGTGGGCTGTTCGCTATGAACTATGCACTCTTGGATGCTGGGATTTTAAAGATAGAATAGTCCTTCCCCTGGAGCAACTCTGTCAAAAATGGCCGGGGAAGAGTTCTGAAGAAACACAGTGGCTAAATGCAGTGTGCCTTTTTTTAAAAATTGGATTCTGGCTGAAAAAGCTATAAGACATTATGGGGATATTTCGGGGAATTTGAGTATGAACTATCAGATGGTACTGAAGAATTTACAGTGAAAAAGCCAATGTGGTACAATGTTAAACCAGGAGTGTAGACATGGACGAACTGATTAGGATATAGTACACAAAGTGCTATAATAAAAGTAAGATAACGGTGCAGGACAAAGCAGGGTGATAATTTGTGGAAGTACAGGGTAGACAACATCACAAGAAACGCTTGAGGTTGGACGTTAAAGGATGTTAGGTGCCCTCGAATCTGTCTGGACTCAGCAACCCTATGTACAACAGAATGAAACACTGCCCAGTCCTGCGCCATCCCCATACACGTTACTATGTTTGAGCCCATCATCGCAGCCATTGTGTCAGCCCATCTCCTTGAAGGTCTTCCTCTTTTTTCCTGACCCTCTTCCTAGCATGATATCCTTCTCCAGGGACTGGCCCCTCCTGATAACATTTCCAAACTACAAGAGACAGAGTCTTGCCATCCTCGCTTCTAAGGAGCATTCTGGCTGTACTTCTTCCAGGACAGATCTGCTCATTGTTCTGGCAGTCCATGGTATGTTCAATATTCTTCACCAACACTATAATCCAAAGGCATCAATTCTTCGGTCTTATTCATTGTCCAGCTTTCACATGCATATGAGGTGATTGAAAATACCATGGCTTGGGTCAGGCGCACCTTAGTCCTCAAAGTGACATATTGGCTTTGACACTTTAAAGAGGTCTTTTGCAGCAGATCTACCCAATGCAGTATGTCGTTTGATTTCTTGACTGCTGCTTCCATGGGCATTGATTGTAGACCCAAGTAAAATGAAATCCTTGACAACTTTAGTATTTTTTCCGTTCATCCTGATGTTACTTATCGGTCCAGTTGTGAAGATTTTTGTTTATATTGAGGTGTGATCCATACTGAAGGCTATAGTCTTTGATCTTCTCAGTACCAGCTTCAAGTCCTCTTAGCTTTCTGCAAGCAAGCTTGTGTCATCTGCGTATCAAAGGTGGTTAATGAGTCTTCTCCAGTCCTGATCTTTCTGGTGTTCACTCCTTTCAGCCAAGATCCATCTGACATCAGCAGTGATACGCCTCCTTCCAAGGCCTCTTCTGAATCCATCTTGAATTTCTGGCACTTCTCTATTGATGTACTGCTGCAACCATGTTTTAATTATTCTCAGCAAAATTTTACTTGCGTGTGATATTAATGATATTGTGTGATAATTTCCACATTCTGTTGGATCACCTTTCCTTGGGATGGACACAAATAATGGATCTCTTCCAGTTGGTTGGCCAGGTAGCTGTCTTTGAATTTTCAGTTCTTTCAGCATGAGAAATGCTGAGTGGGTTCTTCCCTTTTGGTTTTCTAACTCCAGGTCTTTGCACATTTCATTATAATAACTTTATTTTGCCCTCTCCTCTGACATCATTTTGATCCTCAATGTCATCCCATAACTTGTCATTAGTGTTCAGTGTGTGAAGCCTGTTCTTGAGATGGTCTCTGAATTCAAGTGGGAGCTACTCAAGGTGGTACTCTGGCTTTCCTGGATGAGTAGGAAACAAACATCAAAGTATGGCTTTGAAAGAATTGGGAGTGTGCGTGGATTTGTAGATAATTTTTTCTTTACATTTTGTCTTCTCTTGCTGCCTTCCTTCCCCATCACCAGACTTGGCCACTGAACATAGTATCTCTTCAATTTCTCCCATCGTAGGCCGTATGTAAAAAAAAATTCTGGGAGATGTAGTAGAAAAAAGATGATTGTCTCCTTGGTCTTAGAAGTCTGAATTGGGTGTACATGACACTGGGCTGGGTGGGTTGTGTTTGTTTAACAAACAAATGTAAACCCCGTGTATTGTCTCCTTTTTCATGTGAAAGCGGTGACCCAGAACATGGTTTGAATAAAGTTGCTCTTATGGATATGTTGGAAGGAGCCGTGGTGGCGCAGTGCTGAGGCACTCGGCTGCTAACCAAAAGGTCAGCAGTTCGAACCCACCAGCCTTTCCGCAGGAGAAAGATGTGGCAGTCTGCTTCAGTAATGATTGCAGCCTTGGAAACCCTATGGGTTGTTTCCAAGGACAGAGTAGAAACTACAGTTCTACTCTGTCCTACAGGATTGCTGTGAGTCGGAATTGACTGGATTTTATTGATAGGATCATCACACATCTCACCAGCCATCTTGTCCACCCACCCAAGGTCACGGAACCAAGAAGGAACCAATTTTTAAATATAGGCCTGGAAGTCCTACGCTCTCTGCAGAACAGAATTTTAGCAAGGGATAGCCTCCAAAAGTTATTTCATCGGCCCCCAAGATGCTGGATGGTGGGTCCCACTCTCCCCAATCCTGTTCCCTTGGGAGACCCCCATCACTGCTCTTCCCATCCTGATTTAAAAACCAGTTTGCTCTGACGGCCCAGACTTCCCACGGGCAGCATTCTTGCCCATGAGCTCATTGTTTTGGCTTCTCTGTTGTCCAAATCCACAGCCAGTGCCAGAGGTCCCAGCCCAGGCCCCGAACTAGCTGGGGCTGCATTCCATTCAGAATTTCACCACCCCCACTTCATGTTCTTCCCACCCTCGCTGTGGTCACATGTGCCTGTTATTGAAGTTAGCCTGGGACAAGGTGTGCTGGGCGAGGGCCAAGGAAACCGACACGGAAAGAGAATGTTTAACTGTTGGACTTCATCCCAGATAAAACGAGTTTTCCAGCCTATTCAGATGATTAAACGCCTTCAATGGTGTACCCCTAAAAAAGTCAGTTTCACTGTCTAGGAGGACGTTTTGCCGCACACTTCTGAGTCTCCCCTACTGGATTTGGGTGGGGGGTGGGGGGGACCCCCTCAGGAAACATTGTTTTCATAGCATTTTCTTCCTGAAATCTCTTATCCTCAGACCTATCATGCATTCCTTCCTTCCCTCCTACCTCCAGGCCTTAGGTTGCCGGGAGCAGTTCTCACCATCTCCTGTCCTGGGTGGAAATGGGGGGAGAGGAGATGGCTGGGTGCTGCAAAGGGGGCAGCTGTTAGATATCACCGCTTTGTTACTGAAATTTCCTGAGGGGAAGATATTTTTTTCCTTTTCACCCTGAAAGCCCCGATCTAAGGAAGGGTGGGGCACCCTGGAGGTAAAAGGTACCCTTTTAGTGGCGATCTTAACATTTTAGAAAGGTACCCTCTAAAGCCCGGGGTTAATACTATGTTAAGGCGTACACTCCCGCTCTTACCCCGCCTCTTTATCATTACAAAAAACAACCCAGACAGGCTGTGGGAGAAGTGCTGTTTCGTTTTCTCAGAAAGCCTCACGAAGAGGCAGTAAAACAGGAAACTTTTGAAATGAGTGGTTGCAAGCGCTGAGGCCTCCCTGCCGCTGAGGGTGGTGGCTTCTGGCCCCTTTCCCCCACTTCAGAGCTTGCTAGGTGGGTCTGCTCTGAAGCCCAGTGGAGTCTCCGCATCCCCCAATTCTGCATGAAGGATGGATCAGTGTTACTGAATGAAAGAAAAACTAATACAGAATACGGATTTGCAAAGGAGGCCCAGACATAAATTATTTCAAAAAGAAATGCCACTGCATTGCTCTTTAGTAAAGAACGTATTACCATTAACACACAACTCTGATCACTAATAACGTGTCTTAGGAAACCAATCTGTGGCTTGTTGCTTACGATGCTGCAGAAGCCTGTTTGTATGACGGTGTCCCTTAAAGACCATGTACCCTGTATTATATTGTTTTCTGGACCCAAATATTGGATGCATTTGAAATGAGTTTTCTAACCTCTTGAACCTTTAGGTTGAAAAATAGAATTTAGACAAGATTTTCCTAAAATGCTGAAAAGTCATGAGACATTTGAAAACAACAAAAACACTTGGAGCCATCCAAGTTCTGGATCACTGTGGCCCACATTTCTGAGTATTTTCATAGCAGGGTGCCAGAAGGGAGTGAAAGTCAATAATGCAGCAAAGGAATTTTGGTAGAATTTAAAACTGAATAGACAGGTCTCAGGCCTTAATTTTCTCCCCTGTAAACTGAATTTAGCAATACTGTCTTCCCTATCTTGTGAAGTTGTAGAGATTATAGTACACCTATATATATACATACACACACAAGTCCTTTACCTTAAAGCACTGCATGAAGGTATCAGATTTCAGGAAAGAGCAGTTAAGGGTTTACTCTATTAGCCATTTTCAAGTTGTTAAATTCTCTGGGAGAAGTAACTAAGAACCAGGCATCAGTAGGTAGGTAGTACGTTGAACCAAAAGGTGCTACAGCTGTATTTTGAGGCCAGAAGGAGACACAAACAGGACCTTCCATGGCTGGACAGAGTAGTAATTCAGCCAGATGGGAAAAAGCCTGGGGGTTGGGTTGGCAGACTACCCACTGGCCAACTCTGCCCCACAGCCTGTTTTATACGACCAACAAGCTGAGAATGGCTTTTACATTTTTAAATGGTTGGAAAAAAAAATCTAAAGAATGGTATTTGTGACATGAAAATTATATGAACTTCAAATTTCAGTGTCATAAAGATTTATTGGAACCCAGCCACACCCATTTGTTTACATCATTGTCTACGGCTGCTGCCACAGAGACTGTATGGCCTACAACCGAAAATATTTACTATCTAGCCCTTCAGAGAAAAAGGTTGCCCGCCCCTGTACCGGAGCTAGAAAGGAGTCTCCTTACGTGATGAAAGAGGCAAGCAACTGAGAATCCACGGAAGGGAGGGGAGGGAGCTAGATATGAAAGAGAGAAGAGGTGCTGTGGTTCCTGGGGCAGAAACTGAGACCGCCCTTGATGGGGCGAGGACCCCAGGGGCACAGCCTGCTCCTTTTTCTCAGTAACCACGCCCTCCTCCCCAGGGATTTTTTTTTCCTTGTCACTCAAAGTTCTGTAGGGCTGTCTCCTAAGACATTCAAATGAGTTACACAACTGCCCTCCCCCAAGCTGGAACCTTTCTGAAACTGAAGCCGTCCTTCCCCTAACAGCTGCGGTTCTTTCCCAGGCCCGCTCAAGAGCTCTGGGTGCTCTGGTGTGTCTTGTTCCCGGCCATCATGCTAGCTCCCCTTCAGCTGCGGTGACGGATGGTTCCCTAGGAGCTGACTGCGCCATGTTACGGCCCCTTTTCTTTCCGCTTGTAGTCTGTCTCTTCACTCCTCCCTCAGATTCTTTCTACCTTCAGACTTTAGCCCTGAAAGGCCCTCCTATCGAGTTCTTTCCCAATTTCCTGCATCAAGGAGCCCAAAATCAGATTCAGGATTTGTTCTAGCTTGACACTAACTCCGACTGTTTATCTCTCTTTTTGACAGACTTAGACTTAGGTGCTTTCCTGAGTCTACTTCCTGTAAAGGTATCTTCCACTCGCCCTATAAAGTCAATACTTCTACCTTTTAAAGCTCACACCTCTTCGTCACCTGCCCCATAGCAAATAAGCCCCCGCTGCTCTAACTTCCTAACTTACCCATGGAGCTGACTGTGTACCACCGATGGATTCTAGCCATGTTGGTAGAAACCTCTACTGGAGCATGATTCTCCACGGTTCAAGGAGAGGAAAGGTCTCCCGATTCATTTACTCTGCTGGGGGAGGGTGTTAGATTAAAAATGAAGTCCTCCCATGTGAACTACGGCGTCATCTAGCCTGAGACCAAAGAGCTAAATGGTGCTTGGCTACCAGCTTCCACTACTGACGGTTCTGAATATGAAGAAAAACGTAGAACAAAACCCAAATTCCTAAAAAAGGCCAGACTTACGGACCAACAGAGACTAAAGGAATCTCCGAGACTATGGCCCTAAATACCCTTTAAAACTGGAACTGTAGCTACTCCCCGTGGCCACCTTTCAACCAAACAACAGACTGGCTTACATAACGGTATCCCCCGCGTACGCTGTGCTCCCTTATATAATGATAACCCGTGTATACTGTGCTCCCTTAAATAATCAACTATATGAGACCAAACGGTCGACATTTCCCTTAATACGAAGATGAGAAGCTAAGGAGAGGCAGGGAAGCTACATCAATGGAAACAAAACAGAAAGGACGGAAATAATGAGAATGTTGACACATTGCAAAAAATGTAACTAATGTCACGAACAAGTAGTATAAAAATTGTTAACTGGGAACCTAATTTGCTATGAAAACTTTCACCTAAAACACAATAAAATATATATTTTTTAAATCAAAATGAAATCTCTCTTTGTAAAACTGGGGAGGAGGGGAAGCAAGAAACGAAAGAGGATCTGGCTGGAGAGAATCAGGAGGGGAGCTTCTCCTTGCATTGTGATTTCACTGTCCCCTCTATCTCCCACGGTCCTCAAGTCTGTCCAGATCTTCCAACCATGATTCTCTTACAGGTCTCCTGGGAGAGAGTGGCTTAAGGCTGAGACTCAGACACTGGGCCAGCAACTAGGTTCCTGGGCTCTGCTTCACTCCTAGTTACCAGAGGTCTCATCTAGACAAGCTGAGGTGAAGGGTGTTTAAAACTCTCCTCCAGACCCACCCCTGCAGCTGCGAACAACGGCTTACAGGGAGGCCCAGGGGGTTGGGGAAGTCTAGGAGCTAAATTTAGTTTAAACAGGGTGCGTATTTACCCTGGGGAAGCTAGGAGGCGGAGAGGAATCCTGAACTCCTGAGACTCACAACCTCACCCTTGAGAACACAGATACTAGAGCGACAGCCCCCCAGCCCCCACCAAGCCCTCAGAAACAGGAGCTCTCAGCAACTTGGCTGCTCTTTCGCCCCCTTGGTCTCTCTTACCCATATCAAGATTGTTCCTTTCCCACCCTCCCTCTTCTCAATTCTTGGGGGTCCAGTTCCTTTGAGTCCTTCCCCAAATTCCCCTCAGTGCACCAAACCTAGGGGCCCCATCCACCACATCTCCCTGCCATTGGGCTCCTGTAGCTTCCTCTCTCCCAGGTCCCTTCAAAGGGTTTCAGAGGTCAGCCGATGTCTGGCCACACCACCCCCCTCTAAGGGGCCAGGAAGGGGGGTTGCTTAGGGTCAGGTTCCCTTTCCTGTGAACTTTCACAATGATCCCATACGGCCTCGGTGACTAGAAGAGTCCTTAGGGGCTGCGCTGAATGCTAGCTTTAAAACGGGGAGGACAAAGGCGGGCAAACCCCTAGATGAGAGCCCACGTCCTCAGAGACCAGTGACTGGAGGCTGTGAAGGAGCTCAGGGGTTACGGGAAAGAGAAAGGAGATGCTGGGGCTGGGGGAACCCTAAGAGGGGCTGTGGCTGCCTTCAGCACCTGTGATTGGTTCTTCTCTTCAGGCCAAACTCCAAACCTGCCCAGCAACAGCCCAGAGAGGAACTGAGCGGGGGCGGGCGCTGCGGGGAAGTCAGCTGAGCTCGGCCGGCTGCCCAGCAGAAGCTTCCAGGAATAGCTGGGAGGGTCCCTGCCCTTCACTACCCCACCCCACCGCCCACCCCCACCCCTAGGGTGAGAGGACTCCCCCTTCAGGCTGCTGTGGATCTACAGGGCTGGCTCAGGTCCCCCACGTGGGATGCACCCAAGTGAGGAGCACAGTGTCTGACGCCCCCTCCTTAGGCTGGACTCTGGTTGTACCCCCTTTCCTCGGGCCCTGCTCTGAGCTAGTCAGTTTCATTTGCCTTTCCCTCCACTGCCTTTGCCTCCTTTCTCACCTCCTCTCCCAGGAAGCCTTCCAGTTTCTTCTCAGCCATTTCCAACCTAGGGAAAGCCTGAGTCCCGACGCAGGAACAGGGCTGGAGCCGAGAAGCCCTGGCTCCTCAGGCAAAGCCCGTGACCTTCACCGGGACGAGGCGTGCCCGGGATACACTAGTCACGGGGTTAGACCCCAGGCCCTTTATTAGTGCTGTTACTCAGCGGGAGCTGGGGGAGGTACAGAGGAGCAGGGGGAATCTTACTATGTCGCACCCTTCCCCCTCCCTAGGCCGGGAGCCCTTGGAAAGTGCAGCCTCCGGAAGCAGCATCTCACACCTCAAAGTTGTGGGGGGTCAGGGGGAGGATATGTGTTCTAGAAGAGGCGATGCCCGCTCAGGAAGCCCTGGTGGTGCAGTGGTTAAGTGCTTGGCTGCTAACCAAAAGGTTGGCAGTTCAAATCCACCAGCCTCCTTGGAAACTCCATGGGGCCGTTCTACTCTGTCCTATAGGGTCACTAGGAGTCCAACTCGACAGCAACGGGTTTTGTTTACGCCCTCTCATAGCACCTCTAGCAAGTTATTTACCTTGGGAGAAGAAATGGGCGAGAGCGGGGTGGGGAGGGAGGAGGCAGGGTGCGACAGCTCGCAGGAATGCGTCCCTGGCAGGACATCCAGTACTGCCCCGGCTCCGCCCTCCATCCACCCCAAGGCCTCGACGGCCAGGCCAGGCTCCGCCTCACCCAGCCGTTTCGGCTCCGGGAGGGGTTGGCGGGGGTGGGGAGTCACTTCTCTTTCCCCTACCCCATGAAAAGTAACAAACCGAGCTTAATAAGGAAATAGATAATAGCAGAAAGAATGGGGAAGGCAGGAAAGCTGGGCCAAAGAAAGGGAAAAGGAAGAAAGACTCCCGAACAGCCAGCTGCCACTCGGCTCAGGCTCCAATTGAAAGGACTGCTAGATTCCAAGTCTTTACAGAAAGCTTCCGCCTGCCAAGAAGCCCCCCGAGGCCCTGCATTTCTTTCTTCTGAGCTCTGGGCCCAAACCCCTGACTCCATACTTAAATGGGGGGAAGTAGTGACCTCTAGTGGTCAATGGCTGACTTGCAAGGCCTAGGGTCTGCCGAGCTCCTCCCTCTAAGGTTGGTTTGTTTTCAATTGCGCTATAAGTGAAAGTTTACAGTTCAGGTTAGTTTCTGAGACAAAAATTTAGACACACATTGTTGTGTGACCCTAGTTGCTCTCCTTATACTGTGGCAGCACACTCCTCCTTCCCACCCCTGATTCCCCATGTCCATTCAACCAGCTCCTGACCCTCTCTGCCTTCTTATCTCACCTCTGGACAGGAGCTGCCCGTTTGGTCTCATGTATCTACTTGAGCTAAGAAGCACACTCTTCACGAGTATCATTTTATGTCCCACAGTCCAGTCCAGTCTTTGTCTGAAGAGTTGGCCTCAGGAATGGTTTCAGTTTTGGGCTAACAGAGAGTCTGGGGGCCATGTCTTCTGGGGTCCCTCCAGTCTCAGTGAGACCATTAGGTCTGGTCTTTTTACTAGAATTTGACCAAGGCTCTTGATCTCACTCCGATAGCCCTTCCGGGCCCAGACTCTCTCCTCCTGGCCTCTAAATGCTGTCCCCCTGCCCCCCTTCACTCTGAGCTCACCCTGCTTTGCTGGCCCCTGGCTGGCTTCCCATAAAGACAATGAAGAGCCTGTTTTTCATCTGTCATAATCATCTTTAATAAAAAATAAATTACTTCTGGGTGGGAACCATTTTAGAAGGTGGGCGGTGGGGGCAGGGACTAGAGTGTCTTGTAACATTCTTTTTCACCCTCTGTCCAGCTGGTCCCTGCTCTAGGGAGGTTGTCTCTCTTTTGGGGGTAAGGCAGGATTGGCAGCGGCCAAACCACCCCCCCGAAAAAACCCCACACTATTGCCTTCAAGTCGATTCTGACTCGTGGCGATCCCACATGTTACAGAGTAGAAATGCTCCGTAGGATTTTTTTGCCTGTAATCTTTACGGAAGCAGATCACCAGGCCTTTCTTCTGCAGCGCTGCTGAATGGGTTCAAACCACCAACCGTTCGGTTAGTAGTTGAGCACAAACTGTGCCACCCAGCGACCTTCAGCTGACCTCCATCCACAGCCTATGATGAGGGGTCAGGATAGACTAGGTAAGGGGAGAAGGGGCCTGAGGACAAAAGGGTGGCTTAGATGTGAGGCCTGGGATATGAGAAATGAGGTTTAGGGCACACAGTTGGGATTGTGGGGAGTGCACTCTTAAGTAGCTCAGCATAGCAAGGAGCTGCAAACTTGCTTTCCTCCCAGCCTAGAAAAGTCTCAGGGGGAACAGGCATGGTGCCTTCCCCATTCCTTCTGTCTGTGTAACTCTTTTTCGATAAGTTATGCACATGTCTGAGCACACACACACCCATGCGGGCCCAGACACAGTCGGGTGCATATGCGCACACACACCATCACACCACTGCACAGACCCAACGAACACCTGGAAGGTCACTGACAATCACCCCTCCACCCTCGGGGACAGACATCCCTGGTGAGACTGGGGCAGCTGGAGAGCCAGGGGGTACAGAGTGGGCTGATGGATGAGTGACCGCTGGTGGCAGGAGACAACCATGAGGAGAGGGTCTCCCGGGCTCATTTCAGGCAGGTTCCGGGGGGGACCGCTCCAGGACGCGGGCACAGGAGCGGCAACAGGTGGCTGTGTAATAGGGGTAGACGCAGAGGCGGGCCTGCACCACCAGGGGGCAGTGTGGAGAGCTGTCCTTGCACTGCTCACCTGAGGGGAGGAGGCAGTGGGCACAGGAGGGTCATCGCCCAGCCTCTCGGGGCACCCTGTTCACTCACACTGACCCCTTCCCCGCTCCACCCACACTGCCCTCGGTGGGGAGGACGCGGGAAGGGGACATTACCGGGGCGCTGGCTGCACGGCTGGCTGTTACAGGGCTGTTTCCTGGAGGGCCGCAGGTGAGGAGGACAGCGGGTGCTGAGCGTCTGGCCGGCGGTGAGGCACTGGACCTCCCTTGTCTGCACGCCCCCCTGGCAGGAGCGGGAACACTGCGGGGAGCAGCTGTCATGTCAGGCCCCCACTGTGCCCCAGGCGCTCCTAACCCCAGGCCTCCACCTCCCTCCCTGAAACGGGCAGGGCGAGGACTCCCAAATGCAGAGGGCCCACCTGTCTTCCACAGGACAGGGGACAATGTTAAGCCTCAGCTGGACTTATCCTGGGGCACAAAGACCCGGAGGGGGATGTGGTGAGAGGCAACTCCCCCTTCCCTGCAGGTCCAGGTGAGCAGGGCAAGGAGTGAGACACGCACCGAACTCCAAGGTGTAGAAAACCATCGGTCCTGGCAGGCCCGGCCCTGACAGGGCTGCAGGGCAGGGGGCCTGGGCAGGTGGGAACAGTTGTGAGGAGACGTCACGTTGAACTCTGCCCCCAGTTTGACCACACAGATGATGTCTCTACGCTGCGTACCAGAGCCGCACTCTGAGGAGCACTAAGGAATGGGGAGGGAGGGATGTATGGGGGAATGGGGGCCAATCCCCCACTGGGACCCGCACCCTGCAGCCCCCCTGCCAGCTCTCCACTCACCTCACCCCAGGGCCCTGTGTACCAGCACCAGGTCACCTCACAGGGCCCCAAGCTGCAGGCACGCATGTCAGGGGGGCGGCTTCCTGGAGGGCAGCTCTGCTCACTGGTTCCGGCCCCGGCTTCCTCCTGGCCAGCCCCGAGGTCCTCCCCACTCCCCAGGCAGACCACAGAGCGTCGCTGGATGCCTGTCCCACATTCAGCTGAGCACTGTGGAGAAGTAGAGTGGGCTGTGTGATGGGAGGTGACTGGAGGGGGGACCCGGTGATGGGAGGTCGACGGGGACCGTGTGATGGGGGGCTGATGGGGACAGTGTGATGGGGGGCTGATAGGCACTGGAGGGGGGACTGGAAGTGTCCTGGGTCCTTATCCTAGGACTTAGGTAAAGCCCCAGGGGTCTTAGATTCAAGGACACGAGTCAGGTAAGGGGAACATTTGCAGGGAGTCCAGAGACCAGGACCCTAATACAGGTTTTCCTCACTTATCTCAAGTTCCCAGTGCCGGCAACATCCAGCACATAGTAGGTGCTTGCTCAGCAAATGTTTACTGAACTGTGTTAGAAAGGCCTGAGAGGGTGTCCAGGGTGCACCAGGGACCTGGGACTTGGCGAAGGGGGTGTGGGGCCCACCTTGGAGCTCCAGTCACTGTGGAACCAGGCCGTGGTGCAGGGCCCCATGTCACAGGCCTCTCTGCTGGGGGGCCGCGGGGGCCCTGACAGGCACTCCCGCTCGTTCACTTCGTCACCGTTGCTTCCAACACAGCGCACCTGGCGGCTCCGCTGACCCCGCCCGCACCGCACAGAGCACTGAGGGGTGAGGAGGGATCAGGGAGCTGGGCCTCCCAGGCTTTGCCACCCAGCCTCCAGCACTGTAGCTCTGAGCCGGGACCCTCTGATCCCCAGCTCAGCGGTTACAGGGCTTTGTGGGCTGAGGAGACTGAGCTCGGGGCCTTGGGCCCCACCCCTGGTCCACGCTGTCATCTGACTTAGATACTGGGGTTCCACATGAGATTCAGTCTGTAAAAACCCTCCTCTGGTTAGAATTACAGCTGGCAAACCCGCTCGTTCTCTGGCGCACCTCCCCCGTGGCCCTCCTCGGCCTGAGGGCCTCCTCGCCTGGTCCCCTCACCTGGCTCCAGGTGGAGCGGACCTCCCAGTGGCCACAGAGCCGCAGCTGGCAGGGCTGGGTGACGTTGGGCCGGGGGAGATGTCCACAGCGCTCAGGAGGTACTGAGGAGCCCCCCTCTCCAAACTCCTGGCGGCAGCGCAGCTGACGGTGCTGGGTGCCAGGGCCACAGGAGCGGCTGCAGGAAGTCCACTCGCCAGCCTCCCAGCTGTGGGCACGGACGGGGCAAAGACAGGAGACGTGTGGGGCTGCTGTGTGGGGGACAGGGACCCCTCAGCGGAGAGTGGGCATGTTTAGCGCTTGGAGTCTGGGTCCCTCTGTGCGGCTGCCAGGCTCCTCGTGCTGTTTACAGAATGTCACCCTTTCTAAGCTACCATGTCTGTCTGCAGCCAGGCAAATCTCATGTTGAGGGCAGAGTCCAGGTGACATCCTGTGAGCAGCGAGGGTGTGTCTGCCCCAGGGGCAATTGCGTTCATGGTACTTTTCCCGTTCCTGTGGGTCATACTCACTATGGGGGGCAGGGAGGGCCGTGGCAAGGCTCCGAGGAGGCCGGGGGTCGAGAGCCCACGGCACAGCTGTGGTCCTTCAGTTCCTCTCCCGACTCCCGAGAAACGCAGAGGAAAATGGGGCGCCAGACACCTGAATGGGGTGAGAAGGTGGGTGGGGCGGCTCAGTTCGGCAGGGTCCACGGCCCTGGAGTTGGAGTCTGGTGCAGAGCCAGGATGTGGGCGGGCAGCTGCCAGGACAGGAGCTAAGACGCGGGGTGTAGGATCAGGAGGCTGCGCGCAGGAATCCAGGCCAGACAGAAGTCGCACCTTTTCCACAGGACGCCGAGCACTCCGAGTGTCCCACCCGTTTCCAGTATCCGGCTGGAGACCCTGGGGGTGTCCTGGGATGGGGCGGGGCGGGCATCTGGGGGATCCGCACCTGACGCTGGAGGGTGCCTGGGGTCCGGGCAGGGCGGGGCGCTGAAGCAGGCTGGGACTCCACCCTGAGAATCTCTGTGTAGGGTGTTGGGCAGAGCAGGCAGATCAGATGCGCCCCAGTGTCTGGGAGCACCCCTCCTCCTCCAGGTCCAGGGACTAGTCTTACCAGGTTGAAGTTGGGGGTTAGGGGCCTCTAGGGTGGGGTTCTCATGGTTTGGAGGAGGTGAAGAGATGACATACTGATAAAAAACCCCTGGGTTTTCTTCCTGAAAGATCATCTGAGAGAAAAAGAGCAATAGAGTTCTCGAGTAATGACGGTTTGGGGGTGACAGGGGGCGTACCACCAGCCTGCTCCACCATCTTGAGGCCCACAGCTTTGCCCTTAGAGGGAACAGCCTCCCCAGCACTCCAGCCTCCCTAGACCCCCCCACTCACATAGACATCCACTGGCTGGGTTGTGGGGCCTTCGGCTGACAGACTCTCCCCTGTGCCCTCCTCCCGGGGAGGACGGTTGTACCGGAAGACAGTTCCACCAGCTGTGTAGGACCCAGGGGGATCCACGGCCCAGTTCCCATTGATGATGGACCGGCCCCCAGGGCCTCGGAGTGCTGGAGGTGGGAGACCAGGAAGCACGAGGTTAGGAATCCTGTCCCCCTCTCCACGGCTTCCCACCCAGGGCCCAAGATCTCTCGGCTTCCTCACTGTCTGCCCAAGGGAAGGAACCCCTCCACTTCTCCCTGTCGGGCTTGTTCGCAGTGCTGATGAGGGAGAGAACCAAGAGACCAGGAATGGAATGGGGACCTAAGACTCCGGGAAACTGGTGTGCTCACCCAGGTAATTGGCACTGGGCCGCAGCTGGGCGATGTGCAGCCGGGAGGCTCCGGCAGGAATCGAGAGGATCTTCTGATAGCCCAGGGGGCCCCCCCGGTCAGTGAGGTTCCCCGAAACAACACGACAGGTAGACTCATCACCCCCACAGACACCACAGCCATCCAGACGCCTGCCCGAGCCGAGGATCCCATCACAGCCGGGGCTCTGGGGGAGACAGAGGTGAGGCAGGGCCACAGGAAAGCCAGACACCACCTCACACCCCACCCTGGTCCACCTGGGACTCTACGGCTCGCCTCATGTCTTGCTCTTCACACTACAAGTGAGAACATCTTTCTCTGTCGGCCCCACCATCCCCAGCCCGCCTCAGGCCAGCTTCTATGTGCCTGAGAGGAGGGTCCTTCTCGCGGGTCACCTCTCGGCTCTGCTCCGCCCAGCCTGGCAGGCGAGAACCTTCCCCTTTGATCTCTGTTTGGTGTTTTCTTGTCGTGATGAAAGAGAAAGAGAGGCCTGTGTGCACGCACGCCCCTTCCCTCACCAGGCAGCGTCCGGCCACGCAGATGTCTAAGGCTCCAGGCTGACACAGAGTCCCGTCCTGGACTTTCTCCGTGTGACGGACGTAGAAACGGAAGCCACGGGGCCGACAGTTCAGTTCGCAGCGTTGGGAGCCCTGAACTAGGAGACACGGCAGAAGGTGGTTAGCTGGGGTCCCTGGTGGGAGGGCCACTGGGAAAAGCCCCAGGGCCCTGACCGCAGCTTTGCTGACCACTTTGGAGCACCCTGAGGTGGCCTCGGTCACTGTGGATCCAGGGAACACGACAGGTCCGTACTCTGAAAGGTCGGTTAGAGGCCCAGGTCAATGGAGATCACTGAGACCAGCAAGGGGGTTACACACTCTTGAGAGAGGAGAAATCCTAGAACTCCGTGATGATATGAGTTCAGAGCTCATGAGGGCCTAGCCTGGTGTCAGGCTGAAATCAAGCAGACGGGAAGCTGGCAGCAACTGATGTGATACCACTCAGGCTCCAGGGCACACCTCTAACCTGTGGTCCTCACTGGACAGGATCTCTCTGCCTGGGCGCCTCCCAGGCCACATCCACTCCACACCGGGGATGGCCTTCTTCCCAGAGGAAGCCAACCAAAGGGCTGCCTCTGGGCACATCCCGCCTCCGGCCCGAGCCCTCTGCCCATCCACCATCTGACAGTTCGGGCCTCCGTTCGACCCTCTCCCCTTCCCAGGCTTGGCGAGTGAGAAAGAAGACGTGACACAGAAAAAACAACAAAACCCGTTGCCGTCGAGTCGATTCTGACTCCTAGCGACCCTACAGGACAGAGTAGAATTGCCCCATAGGGTTTCCAAGGAGGGGCTGGTGGATTTGAACTGCCAACCTTTTGGTTAGCAGCCAAGCTCTTAACCAAAGCAGGGCTCTCTCAGGGCTGGGAGTGAGCAGGAGTCTCCCTCTCCTCCTCACCCCTCAATCCTGGGTGGGGTGGGGGGCTGGAAACCTCACCTTCAGTGAAGGGCTCCCATTGGTACAGCTGGCCCATGAATTCCTGGGAGTCAAAGGCTCCACACTGCAGGGCCCGGGGATCTGGCTGCTCAGGGGGGCAGGGCTGAGGTGGGGAACACAGAGGAGTCAGAGCTGGGGAGGAAATGGGGTATGGGTCAGGGCTGGATTTGGGGAGGAGGGGAGGGCCAGGTCTGAGAGAGCCCCCAGGCTCCTACAGAAGAGCTCAGAGGCCGAGGCCCTTCTCCCCCAGGTCCACATGAGGCAAGCTGAGGATGCAGGGTCAGGGGGGCTGGACTGGAGTCTGGGGTGAGAGGTTGGTCCAGGGAAAACTCACCGCTTGGCTGCAGGCTCTCAGCTGCTCATTCTCTCCAGAGCATCTCGGGACAGGGGTGCTGGGAGCAAAGAGGCTCCAGAGGGAGCTGGAGTGAGGTCCAGCACTCAGCAGAGGGAACCAGCCATCCGGGTGGTGAGGGGCAGGCTCCATATGGGACCTGTGAAGACTCCCCCCAGGTCTCCAATGCTCCCAGCTCTGCGGGCTTCGGCCCCAAGGGGCAGTGGTTAAAGGATTAGGACGTCTCCCCACTACCTGGGGACCGGCCCACCTCTGGGAACCTGGCATTCTTGGCTGAGGGGACGCAGGAAAGGAGATACTTCTTTCTGGAGAGGGCGTGGGCAAGAGGGGCTCTGTGTCCAAGGCCTGGTTTCTGGGGTGTGGCCCTGTGGGGGCAGGCCTGGCTCTGGAAGGCACATCTGCCTGAGAAATTGCAGGGTTTGGGGGTTCTGCTGGGGGGGACTGGGTATGGGCAGACAGCTCTGTAGCAGGGGGCTGAGTTTCAAGGGTCTGGTTTGGGGAGGATGGTTCTGCTCCTGCAGTCAGGGATGGAAGGGGTGCTTCTCCCCTAAAAGAGGTCTGGGGGAGCTCAGATCTGGGTGGCCTCTGGGGGTGCCTGCGGTTCCGATGCAATGGCAAAGCAAAGGGCACTCTCCCATAACCGAACATTCCTGGCTTGATGGGGTCTCGAACACGGGACCTGAGAAGGGATTACAGACATGGAGTCACAGCTCTGGCCATCTCTGACTCTACTTGCCCAGCATCGTCCTGGCATCAAAGACAACCCTCCGCACACCTCGTGTCTGTTGCTCCTCTTTCCCTCCTACCAAGCCCCGCCCCTTACCAACAAGCCCCGCCCCTTACCAACAAGCCCCGCCCCTTACCAACAAGCCCCGCCCCTCACCTCCGGGCCCCGTGACTGTCCTGGGTCTCCTCTCTTCCAAGCTGGGAAGCAGGACTCTGAAGCTGGCCGCCTCTTCCCTGAGGCTCTGATCTGTACAGGGGGAGGGTTCTTCGGGAAGCGTGGGGCCTGGGACCTTCTGGATGTCTTGGGGGCCGGGGTGGAAGGGGCAGGCCCGGGTGCAGTTGAGCTGTAGGGAGCTGACATATCCGGCTCCTGCGCTGCACCCCCACCCCACAGGGCTGGGAGCAAGGGGCCCACTGGTCCCAAGGTCCCCAGATGCCCTCAGGGCCCTGGCCTTCCTCTGGGGGTGTCTGAAGAGAGTGTCCAGAGAACACCTATGTAGAGATAAAGGTCAGACAGAATTAGAATGATTTTAGAGAGAACTATGAAGAGTATGGGAACCCCGGTGGTGTGGTAGTTAAGAGCTCAGCTGCTAACCAAAAGGTTGGCAGTTCGAATCCACCAGGCTCGCTCTCCTTGGAAACCCTATGGGGCAGTTCTACTCTGTCCTGTAGGGTCACTATGAGTCGGAATCAACTTGACGGCAACAGGTTTGGTTTTTATGAAGAATACGAGCCCTCGTGGCACAGTGGTGAAGAGCTCGGCTGCTAACCAAAAGGTTGGTAGTTCAAATCTACCAGCTGCTCGTTGAAAATCCTATGGGGCAGCTCTACTCTGTCCTATAGGGTTGCTATGAGTCAGAATCCACTTGATGGCAACGAGTTTTATTATGAAGTCCAGTGCCGGAGGCTCAGAGAGGTTAACTTACCAGCCCCAGGTCTCACTCAGTACTAGGAGACAGGACTAGAACTCAGTCATCTTGATGCCTGCAAGGAGCTAGCCAGGGGGTCTAAGACAAGCGTGAGAGGTAGGAGTCGGGGTCAGCTGAGGGAAATGGAGGCAGGGGCCTGAAGAGGGGGTGGGAGGTCAGGGGAGATGGCAGGCAGGCAGGTGGTGGCCTGTTGTCCCTGGCTCACCTCCTGATCCAGGCAGATCTGAGGAAGGGACAGAAGCAGCATCAGACAGAGCCCGCATCTGCACATCAAAGACAAGAGGGGGTAGGTCAGTCAGGAGCTGAGGGAGGTGTCACAACGCCGTCCACCAGCAGCTCCCCACATCCTGACCGCCATCCACTTCTCAGAAAGCAGAAGTTACTCATCCCTTCCCCCCCACACCCTGCCAGCCCCACCTCTTACCTGCCCATCCACTTCTCCATCACTTGTCCCTGATTGCCCAGGGCCACGGAGAAGTGGACTGGACGTAAACACGCTACTCAGGCATCTGGGTGTGGAGGCGGAGGGAAGCCTGGTGGTTACTTCAGTGTTCAGAGAGCTGGGGTGTCGGGATGGATGAGCCCTCCGAAGGCCGTCTCAGAGTGAAGACGGAGGGGTTGGGGAGACTGGCCCACGCTTTTATGATCCTAAGGGTGGGAGCAGAGTCATACTGCCTTGTCCATCTGCTGAGAGTAGAGGGTGGGGGTCTGACCTCAGCCTCTCAAGTACTGGCTCAGTCCCTTCCCCTTGGCCCTGTGGGACCCTCTCAGCTCCTCCCTAGACCCTGCTCGGCGCTGCCAGGCCAGTGCAGGCACCCACAGGCAGGCTCTTTCTGAAGACGGTTTTCACCTGGCTCTCCCTCCTGCCCCCCAGGGGTACCTGGAAAGTTGAGGAAGGAGGCTCAGGTGAGGGTATGCCAGATGCCCCCTCTGAGGAGCTGACAAGAAGCCCCTTGGGCTTTCCAGAAACGAGACCCTCCCCAACCATCTGTTTGCTACCTTGCAGCGTTTTCTTCCCTTCTTAGCTAAGCTCCTTAGGGAACACGCACATCTCTGCCTGCCTCAAAAACTTTTGAGCTAAGGGATAAACTAAGTGTGTTGATGGTTTAATCTCAAGAAAAGCAGATGATTTTCCCACTGTGACTTAACCTCTACTCTGGCCAGGGTCCCCGAGCAGCACAAATGGTCTGTGCTTCACTAGGAAGCTCAGAGTTGACACTCTGAACCCACCCAGCAGTGCTGTGGAAGAAAGGCCTGGTGATCTGCTTCCATAAAGATGACAGCTAAGAAAACCCTTTGGAGCAGTTCTGCCTGTAACATATGGGGTTGCCATGACTTGGGACTGACTCGATGGCAGTGGGTTAATGGGCTGGGTGCCAGCGTCCTGCGCTGGTTCAGTGAGGGCTTAGTTCACAGGCAGCTGTGAGAGGCTGGGAGAAGCCGGGAAGGAGAGATGCCTTCAGGCTGCCCTGGTTCCCCAGTCACAGGCCTATCATTCTGAAGAGCCAGGAAGTTCTCCCTGAAGTCTGGCTTTCAGGGTTGGGGAAGTAAAGGGTTGGAACCCTCCTGGCCTCAAAGCCCGACTCTGCCTACCCCTCGTTGCCCTCCAGCCCCCTCCTCCTTCCCATCCCCAGCCCCCACCCTCCTCTTAGTTCTGCTTTCCAGGAAAAAAAAATTCTGTGTTTCTGTTGGAGCTGAAAGGCACCCGGGAGAGGAATCCAAGGAGCCAGTGCCGAGGTGGGCCAGCTCCAGGGCAGGAATGTGCCTGGGTGTAGCGATGCCCAGCCCACTCCCCTCTCCAAGACCCCAGGACTTGGGAGTTTGAGGGAGAGACCAAGCTGTCAAGCCAAGCTGGCAGGGTCACCTCTGCTGCTCAGGGCTGGGAGTGGGGAGACATGGCGAGGGGAGCTCCTTCCCCTGGCTGGGCCGGCCACTGAGGTCAGAGACTACGCCCTGATGGGTGGGCGGCTAGGGGCTCCCGAGAAGGGCCTACGTTCCACCCAAACCTCCAGCTCTCTGCCTGACTCCTGAAAACCCTAACTTGAGGTCGAAGGGAAGGAGAGATGGAGGAAGACGGTCACCGTCTGCCCCTCTCTGCTGCCAGGTCCCCTCTGTTCTCCCTGACTGTGCTTCTGTTACCCCAGGTCTGTATCTCGCTGTCTCTCCGTGGGTTTACCCAGGACACATAATCCCGGCCTCAGCTGCGTTTGGCTTTGCCGGTTCCCTAGAGAAATGATGGGTGGGGGGTGGGGTGACGTGAGCTCCTGGGGCCCAGGCCAGGCCTGGCTCCCTCTCTGGAAAGGTCCCACCCCCACTGCACAGCTGGGCAGGGGGCGGATAGCCCCTCCTCTGTGGAAACAGGCACACATTTGTGCTTTCCACCCCTTTATGCCCCTCATCTGGTGTCTCGCTGCCCCGGAGAGGAAAGGAGAGGTCAGAAGTGGCCACTCTGGTGCCAGGCTGGACACTGCTCCGGACAACCTGGGCTCCTCCTGGCCACACCTCCTCACACTGGCCAGTAGAGATCAAGGAGCAGGACGTGGGCAGGACTAACCCCTCAGCACCCAGAGGGACCCACCTCTGGGAAACGGGGCACCGCTGGGGGGGTGGGGTGCTGGACAGTGTTTCTGGGCTGGGGGTGGAGAGTCCCTGCCTGGGTCACAACTCTGATCCTCGCCATGCCCTCCGCTCCTGGGCCCTGGAGGACCGTCCCAACAGGTGTCGACCTCTTCTGCCATCAGGCTAAGCTGGATCAAGGGCACCCACCTGCATCCCTCCCAGCGCCCCTCTTCCCCTCCAGAAGTGAAAGGCGGAGTGGGGGGCGCACATTCTCCGAGGAGGGGAGGAGGCGTCGGCGCGTGCCGGGAGGTCCCGGGTACGTTTTCCAATTTTACTATGTGACTGGGTAGGAATTTTGGCTGCTTCCCCGCCGGGGTGATGGGGCCGGAGCTCCGCGGGCTCAGAGTCCCCTCCCCAGGCGTTCGACCCCAGGGGCTGGAAGATCTGCCGAGGCTCTAAGAGCCGAACCCGGGTGGTGGCGGGGGCGCGACCGCGGAGCGCAGGGAGC
>NW_004444186.1:2004085-2023115 GCF_000243295.1 Trichechus manatus latirostris
CCCCGGGCCCAGATGGCCCGGTCGGACCCCAGGTGCGTGCGGGTCACAGCTCCCTTCTCCACGCAGCCTGCGGGGCCACCCAGTCCTTCGGCCTCTCCCAAGCTGGGCGGTGAATCATAGTGATTCTGACGGCTCGGCTCGGGGACCTCTAAGAGCCTCGGTTTCCTCATCCATAAAATTTTACACACTGGGTGTAGCGGAAGGAATGCGCTGACTTAGGAGTCCGACCGATCTGAATTTGAATCTCAGCCCCGGCGCTTGCTAGCCCTGTGGACGCGGGATGAATACTCGAACTTCTCGGTGCCGTGGTTTCCTCATTTGTAAAAGGGGGCTAATCTGATAGATGTGATAGACTTGGTAATATAGCTATCCACCTAATTATAGCTGGAAAAATGCACCCCGAACTTGTAGTGGTGGTGACGTGTGGGGAGGGGTTTGGGGTTGGAGAAGGGATGGAGGCTTTTTCCTTTGGACTCTACATACGTATATGCTATTTGAATTGTTTTTTATTGTCATGCTTTAAATGAAAGTTTACAATTCCAGTTAGTGTCTCCTACAAAAATTTATACAAAGGTGTTATGTGACCCTAATTACTCTCCCTATACTGTGACAGCACACTCCTCCTTTCCACCCCGGATTTCCCATGCCCATTCAACCAGCTCCTGACCCTCTCTGTCTTCCCATCTCACCTCCAGACAGGAGCTGCCCGTTTAGTCTCATGGATCTACCTGAGCTACGAAGCACACTCTTCACGAGTATCATTTTATGTCTTATAGTCCAGTCCAATCTTTGTCTGAAGAGTTGGCCTCAGGAATGGTTTTAGTTTTGGGCTAACAGAGAGTCCGGGGGCCATGTCTTCCGGGGTCCCTCCAGTCTCAGTTGTTTGAACTTTTTAACAACAAACATTATCTGTGTATTGTTGTTCTCATTTACCATCTGCTAGATTCAGACTTGAACTCATGGAGACCCCATGCGTGCAGAGTAGAACTGCTCCATAGGGTTTTCAAGGCTGTGACCTTTCCCAAGCAGATAGCCAGTCTTGTCTTCCGAGGTGTCTCTGGGGGGGGGTTCCAGCTGCCAGCCTTTCGCCTCGTAGTCGAGCGCTTAGCCATTTGCACCACGGAGGGACTCCATCCGGATATTAGTTATGTTAAAAATACACAACATACGTAAAATGGCAGATATGGAATAGATCTTAAGTTGTCACCACTATTTTTTATTTTTGCCATTTACTCATGACCCATTGTATTTTGTCGGGTCTACTTGGAGTTTTAAAGTTTTGTTTTTTTTTTTTGTAGTGACTTGTCAATATTTTAAAAGTAGGATATTTTATAGCTTCTTCTGAAAAACAAAAACACAAAAATAGATGCTCTAGCAGCACTGCTCTGCATCCCCACAAAGAAACAGGGATCTCGGGTGCCTCCACCTAGCCCTTCTGGAGCACCTTTTGCACTGGTGCTGAGGACACAGAGGACAGTCTCTGGCCTCAAGGAGCTGGTCCAGGGGGACAGACACCGCAGGTAACAGGAGCCGCGGGGAGGTAAGTGCTGGCTCAGCAAAAGCAGCCGTTCTCTTGAAGATGAGGCGAGCGAGGCTATAAAATGCTTTTAAAATGTAAGAATTGTATCCTTTTTTGAAGTTATCAAGCACATTTTGGTTTCTCAACAAAACCATTCTTTCAGGACAAAGTCTAGTGATGCTGCTTTGAATCATCCATATTTCTTCCTAGTTTGTATTTGTGTTGTTTTGTGTTGTTACAAGAACTGTCCGCGTTGCAATGTTAGGGAGCAGGCAAACGAGTCCCAGGGGTCCAGGCCTGCCCTCCTGACTTTTCCACCCGGGCTCAGAGGCTCAGAGGCCCATGGGCAGGCAGGTGGGCTGCTGGCGGCACTTGAGACCCTCTTACTTAGTGGGCATGGAGGACAGTGTTGCTAGGGCTTCTATTGTTGTGTTTTTGTTTTTCAAGAGAAGCTGTATTCTGGTTTTCAAAGTCGCTGAAAACAAACTTTAAAACACCAGGTCGTTAGCGGCCATCGAGCTGGCCCCTACTTGTGGTGACCCATGCAGAACAGTCTGGAAGGTTCCCCGAAATCCGTTCAGCATCATAGCAACACGCAAGCCGCCCAGGTCTCCCGCATGGAAGGCAAGAATCCTACCACTGAACCACACCACCTCAAAACGCCAAGTGGCCCCAACAAGACATGACTGCTGGTCAGAGGGGCCTGTAGGCTTTGGTTTGTGCCTCTGCGTAAAACCGCCCCTGTCCCGTCTTCCTAAACAGTTCGGGCAGATAATGGGTTAACGCGCCCCTCCCAGGAGGGGTGTTTTATCTGGAGGCTCCTGAGGACATAAGGTCCTAATGCAGAGGCTTATTTATAGTCACAGATTTGGAGGGGAAGCCCCTTTGCTCAAACCTCAGAGCACGATGCCTGTGATGAACGGCCCTGCCTGGGGTGGGGGTGGGAAGAGGAAGATATTTGAGGCCAGGGACCCTTCAGTGTCCCCTCAGTCACACCCCATCAGCATCCACTTATCTACAAGGACGGGAGCCGGGGGACAGAAAGGTGGATGAAAAGCAGGAGAGTGGGCGGGGAGCCTGGGAGGGAACATGTCCGCCTTCCACATTTGTAGCTGCCGGGAACTGAAGGTCAGAAATGGTCCTTTCCATTAGGAAATGGCTGCAGACCAAAGGGCTGACGAGACTTTCTACAGCTGTCACCTCGACAGCTTGATGGTCTGAAAACACTGTGTAAAGAAAATAATTTCCTACGTCTCCTGAGCTTGTGAAGTACCAGATTAACTCTGCAGACATGGTCTGAACGATGAAAAGAAGTTTCTTAAAAGACTGGTAATGAGGACAGGGGGAGGACAGATAGAGGACGGGGTGGGGACAGGCTGAGTATCGGCCTGCCTTTGAGCTCCTCGTAGTGATTTAATAATAACAACACAGCTGACGTGAACACAGCACTTCCTCTGCCCAGGACCATTAGAACATCACACCCATTATCCACTCAGTCCTGTGTAATAGTAACGGTAATAGTAATAGTATTCCTGTGAGATGGGGGCTGTTAAACCATTTTACAGATTTGGAAACAAAGGTACAAAGAGAAATTCAGTAACTCGACCCAAATCTCACAGCTAGGAAGTATGAGAGCCAGGAGTCTAAATGTGGGCACTGTCTGCGTATGTTTTGTGCAAGTGAAATTTTTGAGAACAGTTAGCTGAGCTCACTTAATTAAAAAAAAAAAAAATTTCAGGCAGTCGATTAAGGAGGTTGTCTTTGTGTTGAATTAAATAACGTTTTTTAAAAACATCATTAAACACTAAAAATTGTGGTAAATATATAGATAACAAAATACTGGCCATTTCAACCGTTTTCACACGTCCCATTCAGGGACGTTCAGTAGGTTCGTTATGCTGTAGATAGCAACCTGTTAACTCTGTTAACTCTGACTTTCACGTTTCCTGCGAGACGTTGCCCCTTTTCCAAGATAATGCTGGTGCTAAAACTGACGTGTACAGGTGGGGCCGTGAAACTATCTGTCTCTGGGTTAGTAGTCATAACAAGCGTTGTCAGAGGGCCTGGCGTTTGCCCTTCTGCCTCTCAGGGTCACGGTTTCCCCAGCTCCTTTGTTCCAGAAGAACCACTCCATTCCCAGATGCTACACGCCAGGCTGGTCCCCGCCATTGATTCCCAGTGGCCGGTCACGCTGCCTCCCACTGCTTTTCGTTCTTTCAAGATGCAGCTCTTCTGATCATTAGACTTTGGTTTACCCCTTTAGCCCGCTCCTCACAACAGTTAGGAGACGGGCCTGTTGTTACCTGTTCTCTACAAGGAAGCTGGAGGTCGGGGAACACCTTCCACGTTTACCTTTGTTTCCACCATGCTGCCTTGCACATCCCCAAACCAAAAAGACCCAAACCCACTGCCTTCCAGTTGATTCCGACTCATAGTGACCAGGGAACAGAGCCCGCGCTGATCCAAGCTGCGGTCCCAGCCTTGCCACTTGGGAGCGAGTGTGACCTCAGGCACGCTAAGCCTCTGCCTCTCCATCTATAAAGTTGGAGTAATAATAACACTCAGCTGATCGACTTCGTAGGTTATTGTTAGGACCAAAATAAAAATGAGAACGTGTGCGTGAGGGCTGTAGAGTCATATACAAAAATAGAGCAGTGTCATTACTAATGATGTGGCCCTGGTGGCACAGTGGTTAAGTGCTCGGCTGCTAACCAAAAGGTCAGCACTTCAAATCCACCAGCTGCTCCTTGGAAACCCTATGGGGCAGTTCCCCTCGGTCCTATAGGGTCACCATGAGTCGGAATTGACTTGACGGCAACGGATTTATTACTAATGATGTTCGATAATTCTTTTATTCAGCGGATGTGCCACGAAGATCAAGACCCTGGTTTGTGTTAAGATGTAAAACTACAATGTAGAACAAAATTCAAATTCATAAAAAAGACCAGATTTACGGGTCTGATAGAGACCGGTGGAACCCCCGAGACATGGCCCTTAGAGACCCTTCAAACCTGGAACTGAACCCACTCCCAGAGATGGCCTTTCAGCCAAACGATAGACAGGGGTCTAAAGTGAACCGTTACACCCACGAGGAACGTGTGCCTCAGAACAATCAACCACATGAGACCAAAAGGGCAGCATTGGCCCCAAAACAAAGTTCAGAAGGCAGGAAGGGGCAGGAAAAGTGGGCGAATGGAAACGGGGAACCCAGGGAGGAAGAGGGGTAGAGAGCTGTCACATTGAGGGGATTGCAACTGATGTCCTGAAACAAAACATATATTCACTGTTGAATGAGAAACAAATTTACTCTGTAAACTTTCCCCCAAACCACAATAAAGGGTTCAAAAAAAAGAGTTGTAAAGCTGCCCCGTGGTGATGCCAAGAGTTGATAGCTGAGAACACTCTCCCAGAGGCCAGCAGGATTCAGGTCAGGCTTTGCCAGTGACAGAGTACATGAATATGTTTTCAGAGCAGGTGGACGATAACAGCCTTGCCTCTGTGCCAGGGGCTGGAGGAAAATTATGTTGCTGTCTGGGCAGAACCTGCTTCCTTACTAAGAAATGTGGCCACAGATCGGCCACCGGGACTGAGCTCTGTGATGTCTCCCCGGCTTGGCAGGCTCCTTACGGCTTGGGTTCCTGAACCAGAATGTGTGGTGGCTGTGGACGGGCAGATGTTCGGCCGCCGAGGGCAGAGGTGCTGGGGGAGATGCTCCCGGAAGAGGGGCAGGCCAGCCTGGCGTGGGGGAGGGCATTTGGAGAAAACAGAGCAACCTATTGTTTCCTTCTTGAGTCTGGAATTGTAATTATTATATTAACCACACGTAGCACTGTGACCAACTCCGAGATGAGTTACAGATGCTGAATGAAGAGCAGGAAACCGTACATTTTGTCCCGAGTAAGGAAGGTGACAGAAACTCAACTTGTCTCCCCAAAGAGCCTCCTGTGGGAGTACGAGGGTCCATGTGGTAACTGTGCCCAATCTCCAACCTCTCGTCTCGTTCCAGAAGGAAATTAGGAATTTTCCCAAGCTGAGCAGAGCAGGCAAGGTCAGGGGGAGGGTCAGGCTCCCTGGGACAGAATCTGAGTACGTCGTTTCTACCACCTGAGCCTCAAGAAATGACTCCTTTCTCCAGCGGGTGGTCACCGGAGACCAGAGGGAGGACCACTCCACGGGGACAGACTTCAGGAAGGAAGGGTCGTGGTGGTTTTCCCCAGACAAAGCTTGTTCTTGTGCCTCGATGTTTTCCTGCAATTCTGAGAAAGCCAGTTTGATGTCAGACTAATCTTGACAGACTGTGTTGAAGGTCTGAGAGAGGCAGACATAAAAGTGTAGGAATAAGGGTACAAGCTTGTAACCATGGCCAGGGAGGCGGGCAGGGCAGCCAAAGGAGAGGCAAGAATTTCATACATACCAAGCCCTTGAGGTCAGAAATAGAAGAGTTGGGGCCTGCAGTGAAGGAAACACAAGTCCAGGCGGGAGGTAATGTGTGCACACCCCTCCGACCACAGGCTCAGGCTCATCTCAGACGCCCCAGGGGCGCTGAGGGACGGGATGGCCACCTCATCGGTGCCTGGGGCTGGAGCAGATCTCCCTTCTCCACTCACGCTTCCCTGCTCCCGGCAGCTTGGAGAGCTAGTCCCAGCTCTTAGCTTGGCCTTCAAAGCCCTGTCCTCAGGCTTCAGCCTGCCTCTCTAGCTTCACCCACTCCCACAGGCCGGTACCCCCAGCCTGTGGGCTTCCCCTGCCTCGAACATCCTCCCCTCCTCTGAGTCCAGAACATCCACCCTCCGAGCCCCAGCTCCGTCTCTCTCTGAGTGAGTCCACGGCCTCCTGGGATCACCTCTGCCCGTGTCTCCCTGGCCTGAACCCCTGTAGGAGCTGTGACCACACCAGGGTGTCTCTCCCTTTGGGGTGCCTGATAATTATCTGCAGAGATTATTAAAACACATGTGCCGGGTCCCCATCTCTAGGTGTCCTGGTTCAAGAGCTTCACAGAGGTTCTTATGCACCCCCAAATGTCAGGCCCCTGGTCTCCACCACTCGTCAGGAAGTTTGCCTGGGAGCGAGGCACTAATCTGGGCCGTCAAACGCGGGCATGCAAGAACTGTACAGTCATTTATTTCTCACTAACAACCTAATTTCTATTTCAGGTGCCGATTCCCCTGGGGGGATGGAAACTTGTCAGTTTTGGGAATTCCACGCCACTGACGGGCACGCGGGCACTCAGCAGTGCTACAGGATTCATAGCCAGACTGTGTTAGTGACGAGAAGGTGTCTCCTCGCGGAGGGGGAAGCTGACAGGACGTCTGGGGCAGAGGTCTGCTCCTGGTCATTGCTCTGGCCTTGATGCACCCAGGTCCACACGATGGGAGAAGGGGAGCAGCGAGTGTCCTGAGCAGAACAGATGGTCTGAGACCGTGGTGACCAGAACCCAGCAGAAGGCAGGGTCATGAAGGTGTCCACTCAGCTGATCTAAAATGAAGTTTTCTCCCCAGCCCCGCTTCCTCTCCTGACTTCTCAGCCTGTTATTGGTGCCGTTCTTCAGAATCTTACACTCATCTTTCATCCCTTCTCTCCTTATTCTAGAACAGTAAGGAACTTTAGAGATCATCCTACCCAGTCCCTTTATTTTACAGACGAGGAAACTAGCTCAGGGAAGGAATGTGACTTGCCTTGGGTTTAGAGGCCAACCCAGAACTGGACTCCAGATGGTCACAGACGTGGGGAGTCCTGGCCTCAGCCCAAAGACTTCCTCTCCTTCATGTATTATGTGTCCTTGTTCATTCCAGGGTCACCACCCGACTAAGCTCTCCTCACCTCCCGCCTGGATGACGGTGACATGACCTTTGCTCATGGCATCCATAGGATGCCTTCTTCCCATCCCTCACAGCCTACTCATCCTTCAGGTTGGCTCAGTTGCCACGTCTCCCGACTTCCAGCTCCTCTCCCCTTCCAATTCCTTCAGCACTTGTAACCCACACGCTCACAGCACGAGGTGGTTGTAGACAGGCTACACCTTTATGTCTTTAATTTTTTTAATTGTGCTTTAGATGAAGGTTTACAGAACAAATAGTTTCTTATTAAACAGTTAGTACACACATTGTTTTATGACATTGGTTAACAGCCCCACAACATGTCAACACTCTCCCTTCTCCACCTTGGGTTCCCCATTACCATCTTTCCTGACCCTCCTGCCTTCTCGTCCTCGTCCCTGGACTGTTGTGCCCCTTTAGTCTTGTTTTGTTTTATGGGCCTGGCTGAAGGGTGAACCTCAGAAGTGACTTCATTACTGAGCTAAAAGGGTGTCTGGGGGCCATTGTCTTGGGGTTTCTCCAGTCTCTGTCAGGCCAGTAAGTCTGGTCTGTTTTTGTGAGTTAGAATCTTGTTCTTCATTTTCCTCCAGCTCTGTCCGGGACCCTCTCTTGTGATCCCTGTCAGAGCGGTCAGTGGTGGGAGCCGGGCACCATCTAGTTGTACTGGACTCAGTCTGGTGAAGGCCGTGGGAGTTGTGATCCATTAGTTGTGTCTTTAATTTTTCGATAATTAGATTATAAATTCCTAAGAGCAGGGCCCTTGCCTTACTCGACTGAGTTTCCCCGGTAGGCCGGGCAGTTCATTTCCCCTGTAGTCCTCTGAGGACGACGTAATAAATTTCAGTCAATGCTTCAGTAGGGGATGCTGAGAGGGGATCTTTAGCAACGTGCTTACAAATGTCCCCTGAGCCGCTGGCCCTACTGAAATGAGAACCCAAACCAAGAAGGAAATGTTTACCTTCAGGTGAGCAAGCTCCCAAGACTGGCTGAAGGTAAAGGAAAGAACTGGTACACCAGTCCAGCAGTGCCTCGTGCCAGGACAAGAGGAAAGACACTGAGGGGGGTTGGGGCTTGCCGAGGAAGAGATGCAGGAAGAGGCAGGAGGCCAGGCGAGCTCGCCCCTCCGACCGCAGGCACAGACTCATCCGTCACAGGTCCTGCGGGCTGTGCTCTCGGGCTGTCCACAGGGGCCCCTAGTGGCCCCTAGCTGACCTGGTCTTTCTGGGGCTGAGAAAGGTGTCTGTCCCGCTCCGCATCCTTCCCCGGCCCCTGTGCTCAGTCCAGGAGTTTACCTGGCTCCCAGGGTCCCTAGTGGAGCTTCGGCACACCTCGCTCTGCAGGCTTCTCTTCCCAGATGGGCCACAATGTGCCCGTGGCCCTGCTGGCCGTCAGCGGCTCTAGATGGGGCGTTTGGAGCTCATTGTTTTCAGGTGCCCCGCACGTAGTAGGTGCTTAGTAACATTGTTTACCGAATGAGTCTCTGTATCTGGGATCAGCTCCCCGAGGAGGTGTTTCTTTAGAAGCCTTGATGAGCCAGCCCAGGGCCAATATCCAAAGGAAAAATGCTGCTTCTGAGCCCGTGGGTGCCTTCCTGCCACACCTCAGGCATCTTAAGGCGGTTGAATCCGTTGTTTCTTTCCTCCCACGCCCGGGAAGGGCCTGGACACGGGTGGGTGGGTTGTTTGGGAAGGAGTGAGGAGGGGCAGTTTTGCCCCAAACGCCTGCCGTTTTCTCTCATTCAGGTCCTGCCCTTGTCTCAGACACTCGTCCAGGAAGACCTCAGCTCTTCACGGTCTGCGAGGCCTTTTAGTTCATTGTGTCCCGTTGATCGTCCCAAAAAGCCCCCTGAGACGGGGGCGGGCTGGTGGGCATTCCTTGCACGGTCAGAGGAGAAAAACGAGGCATTAGCTGCCAAGTGCTGGACTCTGGAGGCAGAACCAGAACCCTGGTCTCTGGACTCCCAGGCCAGCTCCTTTCCATCACGCTGGGGCAGGGGGAGGGCTGGGGAGGCCCAATCAAGGTTTCATATAAACACTGTCCCAGCAGGGGGAGGTTTAGCGTCTTTTCCCAAAGACTTTGTAGCATTTCAGAGCTGGAGGCAACCACACGGAGGGCAGCCCGGTGCTTATTTCACAGAGGAAATGGGCCCAGGAGGTTGTGGGCTGCACAAGCCACCCGGTCAGCGAGTGAAGGAGTCCAGGGCCCCTGATTTATTTCAGCATCCCAGCCCCCCACTGTGTGCCCAAAGCCCCATATGCAGGACAAAACTGTCAGCACTTGGACTTCGGTTCTCAGCTTCTGGGCCACAGAGGGGGTCCCATTTGGTGCGAGACTCTGGGGCTTTCCGTAAATCACTTGGTTTTTATTCATGAAGAGCTATGGGCATAGTGTGTCCAGACTGCCCGGGCTCACGTCGCAGCTCCCTCCCTGCCTGGCTGGGTGAAAGGCTGGGTTTCAGCGAAACCACCCCCATCGGCATTCTGTGGGATTTAAATGAGGTGATAACACAGCGCACTGAACTGAGCAGGGCCGGGCCCACAGTACCAGTTACCAGTTGCCACTGAGTTGACTCCGGACTCATGGCTACCATGTGTGTCAGAGTAGAGCTGTGCTCCATAGGGTTTACAATGGCTGACTTTTCAGAAGTAGATTGCTAGGCCTTTCTTCCACAGGACCTCTGGGTGGACTTCAGCTTCCAACCTTTTGGTGAGCACCACCCAGGGATTCAAACCCACCACAAGTACCTCACAAATAGTGGCTGGTATTATTATTTAATTCAGAGTTAGGAGACCCAGTGTTAGAATTCTACTTGTCTGTGGGTGTCATGTGTGTGGAACTGCTCTGACACCTCAAAGAGGCCATGCTGTGGTCCCCAGGAAGATGCTGTATCGTGACAGGAGAGCAGCTTTTCGGTGTCATTGACCCGCATGGAGCTGCCCTGTGCCCTCCCCAAGTGCGGGGCCAAGAGGTTGGCTCTGCATCCTGCCAGGGACCTGTCATTAGCAGCTGACTGTAGTCCCCGACCCATGGCCCCAGATTACTGGGGATCTAAACACCCTGCCCGTTGGCTAATGGCTGAGAACAGGTGGGTCCTGAAGGGCAGGTGAGGGCCTATTTGTGGGCAGGTGAAGCAGATCTCAGCCAAGATTCTGGAGAGAATTAGAGAAAACAGTCCCATCTTGGCCTCCCTGTGCCCGGGCAGGGCCGGGCACAGACACCAGGCAGAGTAAGGGGAGCTGTTTGCTCTAAAGCCAAGTGACCAGCGAAGGTGTTGGGAAAAGCAATTCAGAGACTAGTCCCCATCTGGACGGAGAGCCCCTGGTGGGGCCAGCAGGTGCTGTGCTCAGGGAGGCCTGGGCTTCTGTCAGCGTGTGGGCTCTGTGGAGCCTGCGGCCTGGGCAGAGAG
This sequence comes from Trichechus manatus latirostris, assembly GCF_000243295.1. Classification (NCBI taxonomy): domain Eukaryota; kingdom Metazoa; phylum Chordata; class Mammalia; order Sirenia; family Trichechidae; genus Trichechus; species Trichechus manatus. Next base: position 2,014,827 of record NW_004444186.1, read on the forward strand.
GGACTCACACAGAGGGCTTCTCCAGGGGACCTGTTCAGCCACTTGCCCAGAGCAGGGCAGGTTGTACTTGCTGGACCGCCCGCCCCCTCTGGGGGTCTCAGGGTAGGAGGCGGCCTGCACCCCGCCTCTCCTGGCATGTCCTTGAGCATGCAGGCGTGTGACCACAGGTTAAGGGTGGGGTGGGGCAAATGTGAGTTAGGACCAGCTGGTTTGTGGCTGCCCCGCCCTGACCTCAGAGGGCTGGATTAAGAAGGGACGTTTCCCCAGGTTCCCCCAGCCCAAGATGTGAGCACTTTCCTCCCCTAGCTCTCACCCGGCTCTAACTGGTAAAACGTGACACCAGTGAAAGGTGGGTCTCCCTCCCCCTGCCACCCACTGCTCTCCTCAGAGCGAGGCCTGTGTCCTTACTGCCTAGGCCTATGCAAGCACATGTTAATATTCTTCTTACACAGAGGGTGCTGTACTGTACACACTGCTCCTCATATGCCGCTGGCTCTTAATCTTTTTCTGGTCGCAGAGACCCCTTTGAGAAGCTGATAAAAGCTCTGAGATCTGGGTTCTCTCCCTAAAATAAGGTACCCACAAACATTTTAGTATACAGTTAATTTCAGGGGTTTACGTAATCTGTGTAACTCATTTTGCCCTGAAATTAAAAACTCCTGCTCAACAAGGAGATGCTTCTGGCCGTGGCTTACAGCAACTGCGTGTCATCTACACTCCAGCTCCTTAATGCCGTCCCCCACATACACACCCCTAACTGCCCAAGTCTGGACAAAATCTCAGCAAGCAGCTCCTCTCAGGCCTTGATAAGATGCCGGGCAGGCCAGTCATTCAGCGTCTGTCTTTCCTGTTATATTTAGAGTAAAATAGAATCTGAACTCCGAAATGGTCTCTAAGGCCCTTCATGGTGCTGGTGAAGAATACTGAAATACCGCGGACTGCCAGAAGAACAGACCAATCTGTCTTGGAGGAGGTACAGCCAGAATGCTCCTTAGAAGCCAGGAGGGCAAGACTTTGTCTCACATACTTTGGACATGTTATCAGGAGGGACCAGCCCCTGAAGAAGGACGTCATGCTTGGTTGAGTGGAGGAGCAGTGAAAAAGAAGAAGACCCTCAGCAAGCTGGATTGACACAGCGGATGCAACAGTGGGCTCAAGCATAACAACAATTGTGAAGATGGCGCAGGAACGGGTAACACTTCGCTCTGTCAGGCATGGGATCACTATGAGGTGGGGCTGACTCAATGGCACCTTCCTACATGGTCTTGCCCCACCACTTGCTCACTCTGCTCTAGCCACACTGACCTTCCTACTGTCTTTATTGAACATTCCGAACCTGGTCCCACCTCAGGGCCTTTGCTTAAGCTGTTCCCTCCGCCTGGGAGACTCCTCCCCTGAGAGTGGCATTGCTGGCTCCCTCTGGCCGTTTGGGTGTGGGCTCAGATGTCATTCCTCCTTCCTACCCTGGCCACCCTGCTTCTGCTGTGCCCTATCCCTGCACCTCTTCTCTCTTACACCATCCTATTTTATTTCCTCAGTCCCCGTTTTCCTCCTCGTTAGCTGTTGTCCAGTCAGTCCCCAACTCATGACAACCTCAGGCACAGTGGAACCCCATGCTGCCTGGTCTTGGATCTCACCACTGTGATCCAGAGGGTTTTCATTGGCTGATTTTCATAAGTAGATCACCAGGCCTTTCTTTCTAGTCTGTCTTATTCTGGAAGCTCCACTGAAACCTGTTCAGCATCTGAGCAACACAGAAGCCCCCACGGACAGATGGGTGATGGCCGTGCATGAGGTGTATTGACTGGGACTCCAGCCCGGATCTCCTGCATGGAAAGCGAGGGTTCTACCACTGAGCCACCTCTTCAGGGCACTTAAAAAACAAACAAAAAAGAAACCTATTACCATTGAGTCAATTCTGACTGATAGCAACCCTACAGGACAGAGTAGAGCTGCCCCACAGGGCTTCCAAGGAGCAGCTGGTGGATTCGATCTGCAGACCTTTAGGGTGACAGCCAAGCTCTCAACCACTGTCCCACCAGGGTTTCCGAGAGTCTTAGTAGAGGTTCGATAAGAATCTTGACTCAGTTTTCCAGCCCCCCAGACAGCCACAGGCATCCTTGGCCCGTGTTCCGGGCAAGTTTCCCGCCTTTCCCTCGTTTCTCTATTCCCGGTTGTCCCACTCCATTCCCAGATCTCTGGAGCCCCTCCCTTCCAATCAACTTCTTACAAAAACTCTTTTGTGATTTATGCCTGGGGGACTTAATCTGAGTCAATTGGCTTCTCCAGCTCTAGCTCAACTGAGTCCAAAGGTCTGATCAGCGTTTCCAGTGACGGGAGCCAGCAACTCTGTTGTCTGAAGGCTGGGAGCTCCACCCTGGCGGGACTGGACGGGGGAACTGACCAGAAAACGCTGAGTCTCCACTCCGTGAGCTTTCCTTGCTCGGCTTCCTCCCTTCCGGTAAGCTTCAAACACCTTGGAAGAGTGGAAATGTCTCCTTCATTCAGCAGCTCTGTACTGAAGGCATTCTCTGCAGAACGTAGGTTATGTCACTCAACTGGATCAGGACAGGGAAAGATCATTTCTGATTAGGGGTATTAGGAAGGCTTTCTGGACCTCAAGGGAGTCCCCCTCAGGTGGCACAAACGGTTAAGCTCTATGAGTCAGAATAGACTGGACAAAAAACCAAATCCATTGCCGAGGAGTCGATTCAGACTCATGGCAACCCGTGTTACAAAGTACTACTGTACCCAAAGGGTTTTCAAGTCGGTGACCTTTCGGCAGCAGATCGCCAGGCCTTTCTTTCGTGGTACTACTGGGTGGGTTTGAACCTCCAACCTCTAGGTTGGGAGTGAAGTGCAAACGCGCCACCTAGCGACCTGCTGAGTGGACAGCAACTGGTGTTTTGGTTTTCTGGATGGCTGTTTCAGATTCACTTTGAACGACGAGGGGGATTTCTACAGACGGAAACTGGGGAGGAGGAGGGAGGGGAGTCTTCTTGGAAGGGGAGACCATGATGGGTTTAGTCATTTACTCTCTTTGGGTCTCAATTTCTTCACCTGGAGCGCTGCTGGGAGACCGACATTGCAGGTGTGAAGGTGCTCCGTGACTTGTGGAGGTCTCAGTGTGGGGGAACATCAACCCGCGGACAGGGTAAGAGTACCATCAGCATTTAGTGAGTTCGAGTCACTGCTCTGAGCTTGCACAGAACTCCTGCAATGATCCTAGCAGGCAGTCGCTAAAATTATCTCCATATCGCAGATGAGGAAACTGAGGCAAGGAGCTGTCAGGGAACTTGCCTAGGATCACACAGTGAGCCTCAGAGGGGAGAGCGTGGATAGATCTTGTGCTTTGCACATTAGCTGCGGCTGTGTTCCCCCAACAGCTGCCTCTGATTCAGTATCTTTGCCCTTGAACGTGTATCCTGCCACATCACTCGCCATTAGTCATAATAAAAAGCAGCCCTAATTATGTGACAGGCATGGTCCTAAGCCTTTGCATGTGTTAACTGATTTAATCTTTGCAACAGCCCTCTAAGAGCTGGGATTAACATCCCCATTTTACAGAGGAAAAAATGAGGAGCTAAGTCACTTCCCCAAGGTCACAGAGCCCAGGCCCCTGGCCCTGGAGTCCTACCTCTACCACTATGCCATGACACCTCTTGACGGTCAGCAGAGACTGACTGCCCATCGGTCAAGCCACGAACCTCGGCCGTGGGTCCATACTGTGGCCGACGGCGGGAGCCAACCCCAACTCAGCGGTTCTTGATTTTTTGGATCACAGACCCCTTTAAGAATTTGATGAAAGGCATAGACATGCTCCCCGAGAAAAAATGCACTCACATACACCGAACTTTGTACCCAGTTTAGGAAATTCACAGACCCCGCTGTTCAGCTTTTTCTGGACACCAGGTTAGGAAGCTCTCTGGGGCTCGTAAGCTCCGCCCCTTACCCACTAAGCAAGTGGGTGATGGGGTGTGTGCTTCAGCCGTGAGGATTTTCTCCAGTCTGGGACCAACAGGCAAGACTTTGAGCTCTAAAAGTTTTCGTTTATGGAGAAGATGAAGACCAAACTCCACATCTACTTTTATTTAATTCATCTGAGAAAAGCACAGAACGCAGCCTGGCCCGCAAGTCCCCGTCTCTGGATCGGTGTAATTATCCAGACTCTCTGGCGTACCCGGGCACCTGCAGCCCGCGGGAGGACATCCTCTAAGTCTGCAGACTGATGCCAGTACTCATATATGGATTCCCAGCCCAGCTGGGTCTTTAACACCACCTGGCAGCTCTTACTTGGACCAGATCAACACATGCAGTTCCCACAATCGTCATTCTCACTCTTCTTTACCAATCTTTTTGAGCTTTAAAAGCTGTCACGTGGTAGAGGAAGCACATGTGTACAAACCTTAACGTCCTTCATGCTTTTATCCTGTGTCTCCCTCCACCTGCGCTCTTGGCCTTTCGTATTCCTTCGGTAGGTGTTCAGAGGTTACCCTGGCCTGCACTGGTGTCCCTGGGTGGTGCAAATGGTCAGCACACTCAGCTGCTAACCAAAAGGTTCAAGGTTTGAATCCACTCAGAGGCGCCTTGGAAGAAAGGCCTGGAGATCTACGTTTATTTATTTATTTATATTTTTATTTTTTTGGAGATCTGCTTTTTAGAAAATCAGCCACTGAAAACCCTATGGAGCACAGTTCTACTCTGACACATGTGAGGCCATCACGAGTTGGAATAGACTTGACAGCAATTGGTTTTACTGGGGGCCTGGCACTGGCCTAGGGTCTAGGATACCTGTCACGATTTCTGCTTTCATGGAGCTTACAGTCCAGAGGGAAAGACATCACTCAACACAAAATTACAAGTATAATGAAAGGTGCTAAAGGGAGAGTAGAAGGTATTATAAAATGGGTTGATTTAGAGGCTTCAGGAAGGCCTCCCTGAGGAAATGACATTTAAAACTGAGTCTTCAGGATGGAAGCAAACAGGTAAACTAGGACGGAAATGAGGAGAGTGCTGACGCATCGTGGGGGATGAAACCAACATCAGGGAGCACTTCAGCTACAAACTGTCGAATAGGAAACTAATTTGCTCTGTAAACTTTCACCTAATGCACAATAAAAATAAAAAAAACAAAGCTGAGACTCGAAGGATGATATGTCAGTTAAAAATGCATTGGGCTGCATGTAACAGAAAACTGATTAACCGTGAAATCACAGGGATGTTCATTGTTTTCTTAAGATGCCTGGTGCAGATATGTTTGCACTCCATCAAAGAGTGAAATTGCTAGGTTATCTGGTAAAGGTATGTTTAACTTTTTGAGAAGCTGCCAAACTGTTTTCCAAAGTGACTGCACCAATTTTTATTCCCACCAACAACATATGTAGCTTCTTGTTTCTCCACAAAGTTGACGTTTGTTATTGCCTGTCCTTTTTAGCCTTTTTAGTGGGTGCGATGTGGTACCTCGCTGTGGTTTTTATTTGCATTTCCCTAACGACTGATGATATTGACCATCTTTTCATGTGCTTATTAGCAATTTGTGTATCTTCTAACTGAAATGTCTCTTCACATCTTTTGCCCATTTCTTCATTAAGTTTTTTGTCTTCTTATCACTGAGGTATAAGAGTTCTGGATAGTCTCTTCTGAATATACACTGTCTTAGTCATCTACTGCTGCTGTAACAGAAATACCACAAGGGGATGGCTTTAACAAACAGAAATTTATTCTCTCACAGTTTAGGAGGCTGGAAGTCCAAACTCAGGGCGCCAGCTCCAAGGGAAGCCTTTCTCTCTCTGTCAGTTCTGGCGGAAGGTCCTTGTCATCAATCTTCCCCTGGGTCTAGGAGTTTCTCAGCACAGGGACCTCGGAGTCAAAGGATGCACTCTGCTCCCAGACCTTCTTTCTTGGTGGTAATGAGGTCCCTCTCCTCTCTGCTTGCTTCTCTCTTTTATATCTCAAAAGAGAATAACTCAAGATACAACCTAATCCTATCGATTGTGTCCTGCCTCATTAACATCATGTTGTTGTTGCTAGGTGCCGTCCAGTCAACTCATAGTGACCCCATGCACAACAGAATGAAACACTGCCAGGTCCTGCACCGTCCTCACCATTTTTGTTATGCTTGAGCCCATTGTTGCAGCCACTGTGTCAATCCATCTCCTTGAGGGTCTACCTCTTTTTCACTGACCCTCTACTCTACCTGCTAACATGTCCAAAGTATGTGAGATGAAGTCTCATCATCCTTGCTTCTAATGAGCATTCTGGCTGTACTTCTTCCAAGACAGATTTGTTCATTCTTCTGGCAGTCCATGACGTAGTCAATATTCTTCACCAACACCGTAATTCGAAGGCATCGATTCTTCTTCGGTCTTCCTTATTCATTGTCCAGCTTCCGCATGCATATGAGGCAACTGACAGACACGCGGTGGATTAACATCATAGAGGTTAGGATTTACAACACACAGGATAATTACATCAGATCACAAAATGGAGGACAACCACACAATACTGGGAATTGTAGCCCAGCCAAGTTGACACACATTTTTGGGGGACACAGTTCAATCCATAATATATACTCATGTTGTTTTCGTTATAATTTTCTCCTAAATACAACTGTGCTGTAGTCTTGGATCTCCCTGTCAGAGTAATGTTTTGTCCTTGATATTTTTGGTCGTGCTAGTCTAGTTTTTCCCAACTTTGAAAATGTACTGTAAAACCCCAGAAATTTTTATTTTTATTGTGCTTTAGGTGAAAGTTTACAGTTAAAGTTAGTTTCTCATGCAAACATTTATACAAATGTTGTTATGTGACCCTAGTTGCTATCCCTATAATGTGATAGCACACTCCTCCTTTCCACTCTGGATTTCCTGTGTCCATTCAGCTGGCTCCTGACCCTCTCTGCCTTCTCGTCTCACCTCCAGACAGGTGCTGCCCATTTATTTTTTGTCCTTTTTTTTTTTTAATTGTTGTACTTTAAGTGAAAGTTTACAATTCAAGTTAGTCTCTCATACAAAAATTTATACGTACATTGTTATATGACCCTAATTGCTCTCCTTATACTGTGACAGCACACTCCTCCTTTCCACCTGATTCCCTGTGTCCATTCAACCAGCTCCTGACTCTCTCTGCCTTATCATCTCACCTCCAGACAGGAGCTGCCCATTTAGTCTCATGTATCTACTTGTGCTAAGAAGCACACTCTTTATGAGTATCATTTTACGTCCCATAGTCCAGTCTAATCTTTGTCTGAAGAGTTGGCCTCAGGAATGGTTTCAGTTCTGGGTTGACAGAGAGTCTAGGGGCTATGCTTTCTGGGGTTCCTCCAGTCTCAGTCAGACCATTAAGTCTGGTCTTTTACTAGAATTTGAGTTCTGCACCCCACTTTTCTCCTGCTCCATCAGGGACTCTCTGTTGTGTTCCCTGTCAGGGTGGTCATTGGTGATAGCCGGGCACCATCTAGTTCTTTTGGTCTCAGGGGAGCTGCCCATTTAGTCTCACATATCTACTTGAGCTGAGGAGCACACTCTTCACGAGTATCATTTTATGTCTTATAGTCCACTCTATTCTTTGTCTGAAGAGTTGGCTTCGGGAATGAAAACCCTGGAATTTTTATTGAGTATGTAGTGTGTATGATATTAAAAATTTTAAATTATATCTCAACGCTGTACATATTAGTTTCCTATGGCTGCTGTAACAAATTGCCACAGATTTAATGACTTAAAACAACACAAATTTATCCCCTTACAGTTCTGGAGGCCAGAAGTCCAAAATGAGTCCATGGGGCTAGAATCAAGGTGTTGGCAGGGCTGGTTCCTCCTGGAGGCTCCAGAGAGAATCTGTTGTTTGCCTCTGCCAGCTTCCGGTAGCGCCAGCATCAGTCCCTCCAATCTCTGCCTCCATAGCCTTCTCCTCTTCTGCTGTCAAGTCTCCTCTGCCACCTTTATTATTCTATTTTTTTAAAGATTTTCCTGTTGCCAAAGTCAGCACAACTGGACAAAACCAAAGCTAAGAAGTTTCCTGAATACAATCAAATACTTTGAGAGACAGAGTAGCAGGGGTAAGGGTCTGGGGACCATGCTTTCAGGGGACGTCTAGATCAATTGTCATAACAAAGCTTATTAAGAAAATGTTCTGCATCCTACTTTGGTGAGGGGCGTCTGGGGTCTTAAAAGCTTGCAAGTGGCCATCTAAGATGCATCAGTTGGTTCCAACCACCTGGAGTAAAGGAGAATGAAGAACACCAAAGACACAAGGAAAGTATTAGCCCAAGAGACAGAAAGGGCCACATAAAGC
>NW_004444186.1:2023215-2043699 GCF_000243295.1 Trichechus manatus latirostris
AGCCTGAGACCAGAAGAACTAGATGGTGCCCAGCTACCACCAATGACCGCCCTGACAGGGAACACAACAGAGAGTCCCTGATGGAGCAGGAGAAAGGTAGGGTGCAGAACTCAAATTCTAGTAAGAAGACCAGACTTAATTGTCTGACTGAGACTAGAGGTACCCCGGAAAGCATGGGCCCTGGATTCTCTATCAGCCCAGAACTAAAACAATCCGAGGCCAACTCTTCAGACAGGGATTGGACTGGACTGTGGGACATACAGTGATACTCGTGAGGAGTGTACCTCTTAGCTCAAGTAGATACAAGAGACCAAAGTGGCAGCTTTTGTCCAGAGGTGAGATGGGAAGGCAGAGAGGGTTAGGAGCTGGTTGATTGGACATGGGGAATCAGGGACGGAAAGGAGGAGTGTGCTGTTGCAGAATGGGGTGAGAAATTAGGGTCACATAACAATGTATGTATAAAATTCTGTATGGGAGACTAACTGAAAATGTAAACTTCATTTAAACTACAACAATTAAAAAAAAAAAAGAGAGATTTTCCTGTTGCTTCTCCTTAATTGCTTTAGGGTTCCTGGTAGGTATTCCTTCCTCACTCCTGTCTTCATGGTACCCTTTATTACCAAAGTTGCTCTTGGCAGCCACCTAAAATTCAACATATAACTCTATAGCATCTTCTCTGAAGTCACTGGAGCAGCCGATTCAGCCACCTGCTCCCTGTAAGACCTGCCCTGTCACACTTTCATGAGGTCAGCGTCCGTCTCATAAGGACCTTTGTGACTATATCTAGGGCCCACCCAGATAATCCAGGATAACTTCTCCATTCCAAGGCCATAACCTTAATCACATCTGCAAAGTCCCTTTTGCCATATAAAGTAACATTCACAGTTTCCAGGGATGAGGTTCTCAATATCTTTGGGGGCCATTATTCAGCCTACACACTATTCACTTACCAGTTGCAGCTGAGTTAGTTCTGATTCATCGTGACCCCGCGTGCGTCTGAGTAGAATTGTGCTCCACAGGGTTTTCAGTGGTTGATTTTTCAGAAGTAGATCACCGAGCCTTTCTTCCAGGCACCCTAGGGTGGACTTGAACCTCCAACCTTTGGGTTAACAGCTCAGCATGTTAACCATTTGTACCCCAGGACTTCTACACTGTCCAATAGAAATATAATATGAGCCACAAATGCAAGCTACATATGTAATTTAAAATTTTTTAGAAACTACATTAAAAAATGGAGACAGGTGAAATTAATTCTAATATTTCATTTAATCCAATACCTCCAAAATATTCTCGTCAAAATGTACCAAACCCAAAAACCAAACTCATTGCTGTGAAGTTGATTCCGACTCATACCGACCCTATAGGACACAGTAGAACAGGGTTTCCAAGGAGCGCCTGGTGGATTCGAACTGCCAACCTTTTGGTTAGCAGCCAAAAAGCTTAACCACCGCACTACCAGGGTTCCATCAAAATGTAAGCAACCCAAAAATTATTATTGTTATTTTTAACAATTTATTTTTATTTTGTTGTTGTTGAGAATACACAATTCAACAATTTCTACATGTACAATTCAGTGACATTGATGGCATTCTTCAAGTCGTGCAAACTTTCTCTCTCCTTTTCTGAGTTGTTCTTCCCCATTAACATAAACTCACTGCCCCCTAAGGTTCCTATCTGATCTTTCAAGTTGCTGTTTTCAGTTTGATCCCATATAGATAGTTCTTTAAAACAGCGCAATGCTCAAGGCAGACATTCTTTACTAATTAAGCTAAATTATTGTTTAGCTTAATTTATAAGGGGATATTCTTTGTTTAAGTTTAAAGATGTTCTCAGGGCAATAGTTTTGGGGGGTTATCCAGCCTCAATGGCTCCAGAAATGCTGGATTCCATGAGAATTTGAAATTCTCTTCTGCATTTTCCTCCTTTTGATCAGGATTCTTCTATAGAATCTTTGATCAAAGCATTTAGTAATGACAGCCAGGCACCATCCAATCCTGGTCTCATAACAAAGGAGGCAGCTGTTCACGGAGGCAATTAGCTCGGCATTCCATTTCTTCCTCTTATTCCTGACTCTCCTTTTTCCTCTGTTGTTCTAGGCAAATAGAGACCAATTTTTGTGCCTTGGATGGCCATTTGCAAGCTTTTAAGACCCCAGGCACTTCTCAATGAGCTAGAAGGTACAACAGAAGTTCTAAACATAATACTAGGTCAACTAACTGGGATGTTGCGTGAAACCATGACCCTAACCTCCCAACCTAGAAACAAACGCCATGAGGTGTTTGGTTGTACATACACAGCCTCAGCAAATGCTCATTTCTTTCTTCTTTTTTTTTTTTTGGTAAAAATATCTATTAGACAACACTTGTCAATTCAGCTTTTTACAGGTATATAACTTACTGACATCAATCACATTAATTGATTAATTAATTAAATCAATGTGAATTTTCCGTCACCTTAAACAGAAACTCAGTGCTCCATAAGCAATAACTTCCCTCCTTTTCCCTCTCCCTCCCACCTAGGTAACCACTAACAAACTTTGGTATTCTATATATTTGCCTGTTCTGACCTTTTTATATAAGTGAGCCATACAATATTTGTCCTTTTGTGATTGAATACAAAAATTATTGAGATAGCTTGCATTTTCTTTTTCCTGCTAAGTCTTAGAAATCCAACGTGTATTTTACATACTTACAGCACATCTCTATTCAGACCAATCACATTCTAAGCATTCAGTAGCCTCATGTGGCTGGTGACCACTGTACTGGACAGTGTGACCAACTTCTAAGCTGGAAAGTCACTGGAATAACTATTCAGAAAAGGATTACAACAAAATGGCTTTTCTTTTTTAATAACTTACTTTGTTTTTGTTGTTGTTGAGAATATACACAGCAGAACACACTCCGATTCAACAATTTTTATGCGGACAATTCAGTGACATGGATCACATTCTTCCAGTTGTGCAACTATTCTCACCCTCCTTTTCTGAGTTGTACCTCCTGGCTTTTCAATTTTTAATACTTGTGTAAAGAATATGTATAAATTTCATAATGTTTATGACTGTTCATTAAACAATAGCCCAGTCACTCTTGAAGAACAAAGTGGGAGGGCTAGCCTGTAGATTTCACAATTTATTATAAGGCTACAGGCTGTGTAGTATTGTGCAAAGATGAATAATAATATTGTGCAAAGAGGAATATAGCACAGAGGGTCCAGAAATAGACTCATGCAAATATGGACCCTTGATTTATGACAAACACGGCTCTGCAGAGCAGGAGGAAACGACAGTCTTTTAACAAATGGTGCTGAGATAATGGAGTATCTAAACGGAACAGAATATGAATCATGGTCTCTACCGTCCAGGTAGATACAAGTCTTAGTGAGCTAAGCAAAACAATACAGCTTTTTAGAAGAAGAATTTGAGAGTGTTTGCGACATTGGAGTAGGAGAGGATTTTAAAAAACAGAACCCAAAAAGCACTCAAAATAAAGGAAAAGATTGGTGATTTGATCACATCAAAATTAAGAAAGTCTTTTCCATCAAAGATACCATTAAGAAAGGGAACAGCAAGCCACAGAGTGGGGAACATATTTCCAACATATTACCTGTCAAAGGGCTCATATCAACTGTCTTAGTTAGCTAGTGCGAACAGAAATTTATTCTCTCACAGTTTAGGAGGCTAGAAGTCTAAACTCAGGACACCAGCTCCAGGGGATGGCTCTCTCCGTCAGCTCTGGGGAAGTCCTTGTCATCAGTCTTCCCGCAGTCTAGGAGCTTCTCAGAGCTTGGACCCCATGTTCAAAGGATGCGCTCTGCCCCTGGTTCTTCTTGCTTGGTGGTAATGAGGTCCCTCTCCTCTCTGCTTGCTTCTTTCTTTTATATCTCAAAAGAGATTGACTCAAGATACAGTCCAATCCTGTGGATTGTGTCCTGCCTCATTAACGTAACTGCCTCTAATTCTGCCTCGTTAACATCATAGAGATTAGGATTTACAACACATAAGTAATTACATCAGATAACAAAATAGAGGACAACCATACAATACTGGGAATCAAGGCCCAGCCAAGTTGATACACATTTCTAGGGGACACAATTCAATCCATAACACCTCTCAAACTGCAAGAGAATAAATTTCTGTTTGTTAAAGCCATCCACTTGTGGTATTTCTGTTATAGCAGCATTAGATAACTAAGACGCACCTTCCACCTTTTATCACCCCCTCTTATTGCCTCTTCCCTTACCTGTTTTCTGTACATGCTATTTGGCATGTAGACATGGCTGCCCTGTTAGTATTTAATCCCAGGAGAAACTTAGGTGTTCTCCTCCCAAGACGTGAACTGGGGCGTGCTTGGATGCAGTCTAACCCTGTGGATGGGAGCCTAACATCGGCGAACCTAAGCTGGTGATGATGTGTGGTGTTCCACTCATCCCTGTCCTTTTTATTCTCTAAGTAATAAACGCCTGTTGATCACCGCATTAGAAGTGTCTGGTCTGTGCTCTCTCCAAATGATCCTCCACTAAGAACTTGTGAATATAGTAACACTGTATGCATCTCATGCCAAAGTTAGGTTCTAAGTCAGTACACAGGATAAAAATCATATAATCAACATAGCCTTTGAAAACCCCTCACGTCACCTATAAAATATCCATGGTTTTGTGTGCACAACTCTGTACACAAAATGTACGTGTAAATACACACACCCTTATCTGTACATGTAAGTACACACTGTGCATAGGAAAGTGCAGTTCGTGGCAGGGTATGTATACACAATATAACATCACAGGTTTTTAATTACATAAAAAAAATGAGACAGTGCTGCATCATGTAGTTAAACAGAGTTGCTAAACACAGTTGTGAAATACTACACCGTATTCCTCACCTTTCCACTGACACCACCCTGCTCCAAGCTTCCACCAACTCTCCGGATTCTTTTTTTCCCATACAAAGATTTATACATCCATTGTTATGTGACTCTAATCGCTCTCCCCATACTGTGACAGCACACTCCTCCTTTCCACCCGATTCCCCATGTCCATTCAACCAGCTCCTAACCCTCTCTGCCTTCCCATCTCACCTCCGGACAGGAGCTGCCCATTTAGTCTCATGTATCTACTTGAGCTAAGAGGCACACTCCTCATGAATATCACTTTATGTCCCACAGTCCAGTCCAATCCCTGTCTGAAGAGTTGGCCTTGGAAACTGTTTTAGTTCTGGGCTGATAGAGAATCTGGGGGCCATGCTTTCCAGGGTTCCTCCAGTCTCAGTCAGACCATTAAGTCTGGTTTTCTTACTAGAATTTGAGTTCTGCACCCCACCTTCCTTCTGCTCCATCCGGGACTCTGTGTTGTGTTCCCTGTCAGGGCGGTTGTTGGTGGTAGCCGGGCACCATCTAGTTCTTCTGGTCCTCAGAATTTTTTTTTTTTTAATTGTACTTTAGGCAAAGGTTTACAGAACAAATAGTTTCTCATTAAACAGTCAGTACACATATTGTTTTATGACATTGGTTAACAACCCCACGACATGTCAACACTCTCCCTTCTTGATCTTTTTTCTTTTTTTTTGGTGAAAATATACATAGCCAAAGATACACCATTTCAAAAATTTCTACATGCACAGTTCAGTGACATCGATTACATTCTTCCAGTTGTGCTGCTATTCTCACTTTAGATAAAGGTTTACAGAACAAAATAGTTTCTCATTGAACAGTACCCATGTTGCCCTATGACAATGGTTAACAACCCCACTACATGTCAACACTGTCCTTACTCAACCTTGGGTTCCCCATCACCAGCTTTCCTGTCCCCTTCTGCCTTCTAGACCTTGTCCCTGGACTGCTGTGCCTCATTAGTCCCGTTTTGTTTTATGGGGCTGTCCAATCCCCTGCTGAACGGTGAACCTCGGAAGTGACTTCACCACTGAGCTAAAAGGGTGTCTGGGGGCCATACTCTCAGGGTTTCTCCAGTCTCTTTCAGGCCAGTAAATCTGATCTTTTTTGTGTGTGTTAGAATTTTGTTCTACAGCCTTCTCCAGCTCTGTTCAGAACCCTCTGTTGTGATCCCAGTCAGAGCAGTCAGAGGTACTAGCCGGGCAACACCTAGCTGTACTGGACTCAGTCTGGTGGAGGCCTTGGTAGCTGTGGTTCAATAGTTGGTCCTCAGAATTACTGAAATAGCTTCCTACCTAGTCTCCTGGCTCCTGCTCTGGACCCTGCCAATCCACTCGCCACACTCCAGGCCGAATGACCTGCTAACTGACTTGATCAGGTCACTAGCTGCTTTAGAACTGCTCAGTGACTGCCCACTGTCTCCTAAGAGCAAACACTCCACATGGCTCTCCAGACCTTCTGGCCTTATTACACACAACTCCTCCCCCTGGTTCTCTAAGCCCCCCAGTCCTGGGACTGGTCAGCTTCCAGCTCTTCAGATTCACCACATCCAGGGATTTTCACACACTGTTCTCTCCACACAGAACTCTCTTCCCCCTTCGCCTCACAGGGCTAAACTCTGTTCCCCTGTGGCAGGCACTTCTTGTCCACTCAACAAGCCATCCTCCTCCAACCTTCCGATAGTTTATTTTCGCTAATTCTTAAATTAAAAAAAACAAACTATATTGTGAAAAGTAACACACATTTAAAAAAGTGTGTCAAAACAAATGTCCTGTTATAAAACGAACCTCTCCACAACCACCACCCAAGTCCAGAAATGGGACACTGCCAGCAGCCCCCACAATGTTGCCTTCTGATCACAGACCCCTCCCACTCCCATAAAGGTAACCACCTTCCTACTGCTGTGATATTTCTGGAAATCTTTACTTGCTTTTTCTTTATAGTTTTACTACCTAAATATAATCTTTTAGTTTTGCCTATTTTTGAACTTTATAAGAATGGAATCAGTGAAAATGAATTTGTGTGCCTGGTTTTTAAAGCATGCATCTGTGTTATTTTATGGACCTGCAGTTCCTTCAGTTTCATAAAGAATTCTATTCTAGAAATACACTACGATTTATTTAGCCATTCTACCATTGATGGATATCTGGCTTGTTTCCAGCGTTAGGCTATGTCAAATACGCTACCATAAAACGGTGCATACTACATGCATTTCTGTCGGGTACATAGTTAGGTGCTGAATTGCTGTGGCATAGAGTCTCTTTAACTTAGCTAGATTATGCCAAAGTGACTGTACTAATTTTTACTCCCACCAGCAGCGTCTGAGGGTTTTCATTGTCCCACACCCTGACACTCTTGAAGCTGTCAGTCTTTTTAGCCATTCTGGTGACTTCGTGCTTATAACTGAGTGTGATTTTACTCTGCATTCCCCTTACTATAAATATTACAGTCCCTGGGAAGCACCATCAATTAAGTGCTTGACTATTAACCAAAAAGTTGGAAGTCTGAACCCATCCAAAGGTGCCTTTGAAGAAAGGCCTGGAAAAAAAAGAAATTAAAAAATAAAAACATCCCCTCCCTCTTCATCCCCTCTGCCAAGAACAAAGTTCAAGATCTCAACATTTCTCAGTTTCACTGAAAACAAAGCATTTCGATTTCACCCTTTGACCTGGTCCCTGTCTCGCCAGCTCCTCTCCTCTGAGCGGCCTGTCTTCTCTGTATATCTGTTTATCTTAAAAAAATAAAAAAATCTGTTTACATCACTTAGGTTGGCACAGCTTCTATAGTCCGTCAAGATCTTCCAGAAAGTGGACTCCGCCTAAATTTCCAACCTCATGCCTAGCTCCTCCCCAACTAAAGCTTTGTACTTTATCGCCTCCTCCAGGAAGACCTCCCTGAAGGCTGGCTAGGTGGCTCGCACAGAATCCTGGGAATACCTCTCTCATTAGACGCTGGAGTCTCCACGGACTCTAAGCTCCTTGAGGGTAGGCTCTGTGTTTTAGTCGTCATATATATAGCCAGAATACTCAGCACTCTACCTAACACAGAAGACTTTACTTCAGCCGAACTTTGCAGACATCCTCCCATCCCCTTCCAGCAAAATCCCACTCAGGCTTAATTCATGAAGTCTTCCCGGGTCCCTCCAAGCAGTTAGGCACTCTGTCTCCTTTTTCCCTCGTCCCTGAATGTAACAAATTATATCTTAATAGTTTATATAACTAATTGGAGCCCTGGTGGCGCAGTGGTTAAGTGTTCGGCTTTTAACCAAAAGGTCGGCAGTTTGAATCCACCAGCCCCTCCTTGGAAACCCTATGGGGCAGTTTTACTCTGTCCTATAGGGTCGTTGACGGCAACGTTTTTAAAAAATATAACTAATTGCTATTAATGTTAACTTTCACCTTTTCTTGCCAAGTAACAGCAATCCAGGCCATGCCTCCGGGCGCTGCCCCAAAGCAACTTCCTCCATGGAAGAGGTCTCTGGCCCCGAGAGGGATGTATTTAACTTTCAGCACATGATGCTGTGTCTACTTAGCATGTGCTATTCTTTCATTAGAGCCGCTTACTAGTTCTTCCCTGCTCCCCTCGCCTTCCTCCCCGACAGACCGGAGACTCCGAGGGGTTGGGACGAGGGTCCACCTCCTCTCTGACCTACCCTCACCCTCCAGCACTGGGCACTGCGCTTTGCAAACGCAGCCCTAAGGCGTTGCGGGGCAGCTGCTGGAGAGATGGGCCCTTCGCAGACGTCTCTGCAGGCGGAGCCGCGCACCCCTCCCAGAGCACGTCCCGACCCGGGCTCGGGGGGGGGGGAACGTCGGCGCTGCGGGAAGAGCAGGACCGGCCTTCGGCGCCCAGCTTCTCAGTCGCCGCGGCGGTCAGGCCTGCGCAGGCGCAGTGGCTCTCCCAGCGCCCGACGCCAGCGCCGTCGCAGCGAGGACCTGCCGCCCAAGACTCGGGTGGGCGGGGTTGCCGGCCCGGGGGCGGGGCACAAGGCTGTTCTCGCCCGCTTATTGGTCCCCCCTGCTGACGGACAGGTAGGACCGGGCCTCTGACGAAGCGCTGCCGAGGCGCGGGCCCGAAGCAGCTTCGTCAGACACCGCTGTCGGTGCAGGGGGCGCCGTGAGGGAGAGGAGGCCGGGCGGGCGGGCGTCGGGTTGAGCTCCTGCGGCTCAGCTTGTCCCCTGCTCCCAGGACAGTGGTCCTTGGCTCTCCCTCTTCTGCCGGCACTGGGCCGAGGAAGTGCCGCAGAGCCTCAGCAGCCGTCCCCGCCTGGCGAGGGTCTTCCTTGTCGCTCCGGCCGGAAGACCCCAGCGCCGGGGCAGCTTCGTGGGGCTGGGGGTCCCCGTCGCCGCCGCCCTTTGGTGCACAGCCCTCCTTCCTCCCCGCACCCCCAGCATCACTGCTGTCCCAACCGGCCTTCCAGGCTCCCGCCCGGCTGTCGCCGGCCAGGTTTTTCCGAAAGGTGCATCCCGACTCATCGTCTGCTTCAAACCTGCGGCGCCTCCGGGGCCCGGGCGCCGAGACCGCCCTAAAGCCTGCCTTGAGGCATCGGGGGCGGGGGGGTCCTGCTGAGCTTTCCCGCCACACCGCCGAAGACTCGAGGCTGAGCCTGCGGCCTAGTGCTTCCGCCGGGACGGTCCCTTCTGCCCTCTGCCCTGGTCCCTCTGCCCCCGGAGGTCCCCGACTCGAGCGCCCCCCGCCTCTGGAGCGCCCCCAGCCCCCGGAGGTCCCCGCCTCTGGAGCGCCACCCCCGCCCCCAGAGGTCCCCGACTCTGGAGTGCCCCCCACCCCGGGAGCGGCCCTGACCCCGGCGCCCAGAGAGCCTTCCCGGGGTGCCGACGCTGCGCCCACCCCGACCCCCACCTCGGGCCGGGCCCTGGCCCCCCACACCTCGGCACACTAGGGTTCATGGCCCGTGAACTTCAGGGCAGAGGCTGTGGGTTTTTGATGGGTATCCCCAGGCCTAGCACAGGGCACATAGACTGGGTCTCAATAAACGGATACTGAATGAATCAGGGCACGGACTGGAAGGATCCAAAGTGGATATTAAAAACACTTCAGGCTGGACTGAGGCATTTTTGTGGGCTCACCAGAGACATGAACCATATCTTTTTCACCTCTGAATCCTGAGCACAAGTGACACCCCTTTTTAAATATGTGAATAAATCAAGAGGACAAACAGTGAAGTCGTTTAGTTGTGATCCCATCACAACCCTGTGCAACATTTTCTGCTCAGTCCCTGGGGGCAAGGTAGGGGGCCTCCGGGGCCATCACTGAAGAAAATCCAGGCAGGCTTACAGGGGTGTGTTTATGTTGTGAGCACTGTCAAGAGACAATGACACCGAATCCAAGAGGTGTTTAATGAGTGTTCCAGGAGGGTGGGGTGGGGTAGGGCTCCCCCATCTGATCCTCTGAGGCTCTGGGGTGACTCACTCTTCTTTGGGCTCTAGGGTGGGGCTGGTATTTGTTTCCTGAGTTGGGTCCTGCTCCCCTTGGCTCTCGGCACCAATGTCTCCAGCCACTAAAGCCACATTCCTCAGATAATGGATGTTGAAGCAGTTGCTCTGTTGGTCCCCACGACTCAGGTCACAGCAGAGGGCAGGGTCCCTCCAGGAGTTACGTTGGGAACCACACAGGTTCTCAACAAAGGTTGATTTCTAGGCAGGAGAAGCAGAGTAAAGCTTCTCTGGGTGTCCAAAGTCCCCCTTCCCTCGGCTTCCACCCCTCCTCACCCACTGGACCTTCTGGAGTCCAGAGAGGGAGCAAGGCTGCCTCCCTGGACAGCTGGATTCCTTGTGACTGACAGATACGAATATCTGGAAGTGCCAGAAGCTTGAGGCCCAGAGAAGGCATAATGGTAATTTAGGGGTGGGGAGCAGTTTAGGTGAGGAATGAAGACTTCTGGAACCCAGAAAGATCTCCTCCACCAGTCTTCATTATTTCTGTGAGCGGGTTTGAGGTGCTGGTGCAACCCATTCCCTCCCCCCGCCTGCACTTCTTGGGAGTCTGACCCTCCCTCCCCACACACTCACTTCCTTCTCCACACAGCAGGCCTGCTCTGGAAATGGCAGGTCACAGCACCGGGCAGTCATATTCTGGATCAGTCCAGGAATCTGTTCACTGTGTCAGAGGGAAAGGGGGGGGGGCGCAGGGGTCAGGGTCTTTGGGCATCCCCAGGCATCCAAATGGTGCTGGGAGACCATGATTTTGCGCTTTCCAGGGGTGTCCCACAAGGGAGTTTTTTGGGAAGGGAAGAGAGCTGGAGAACTGGGCAAGACTCACTGCTTGGTGAGAAATTTTCCGTTTCCACAGATATGGCCCATGAGGTTGGGGGTGACTTGGCCGATGTTAACAGTCAAGATGTCCCGGTCGTAGTTCGGGTGGGGAGCCTGACGGGCAAAGCACTCATTGCGGGCAGGGCTAGGGGCGTGGCGGCAACAGGGGTGTCCGTGGGTCTTTGTAGCCTGCTCCTTGGCGCAGTATCCATCAAGGACATCCTCCCACTGTGGGCCAGAGAGCCAAGTCAGAAGCCTGGGCACTTGGCACCTTCTTGCCTGGCCCTCTGCTTCCCTTACTGCCCCAGACTATGAGACGAGGGGCTCCCGGCCCCAGGTTCCAGGAAAACCTGTTGCCATCGAATCGATTCCGACTCACAGCAACCCTATCGGACAGAGCAGAACTGCCCCAAAGGGCTTCCAAGGCTGTAATCTTTACGGAAGCAGACTGCCACATCTTTCTCCCGGGAGCGGTTGGTGGGTTCCAACCGTCGACCTTTCGGTTAGCAGCTGAGCGCTTAAACCACTGTGCCAGGAGGGGAGGGCAAAGCACCAGAGGGCAAGGAGGCAGCTGCGGATTGTGGGGTCGGGAAGGTGGAAGGGTGGGAGCACAGATGAGGTTTGGAGTTGGCCACGGGAGGAGATGAGCTGAAACGGTAGATGGAGAGAGTCAGGTGAGGCCAGAGCTGGACGGATGGAGGGCAGACAGATGCCTGGGCGGTGCTATGGGCGGATAAGATCGGGAGTGCAGGATGAAGGCTCAGGATGAACAGACTCAGGTGATGAACACAACGGGTGCACAGAGTCACAAACAGGTGAGCAGGCGAGCGTGCTCACAGTGGGGAGGTACGTGGACGGACGGATGGCAGAGTCAGAGGTCGGAGACGGACGGGTGGGCAGGCAGACACCCACTTACGGCCTTCCGTGTGCAGATGTGGTTGTGTCCCTGGTGGCAGCAACGCTGGAATTCCTGTTCCAGCTGGCTCAGAGCCTGCAGCTGCCTCTCAGCGTGGCCGGTGGCTCGGAGGTTGCGTGGCACAGACTGGAAACGTCTCAGGAGACAGATATTCCTGACATTGTCCGCGGTGGGCAACCCCGGGGGAAAAGGCAGCTCGGGGCCCGAGGAAACACCGGGCTGTTGGCTAGGACAGGCCCGCAGCTGGTAGTGCGGCCGGGGAGCTTCCTCCTGGAAGCAGGAGAATCGAGCCTCCCCCTGCTGTGTGCAGCACGAGTAGGGTCGGGTCTTGACCGAGAACTCGGCCTCACAGAACCGGGTCATTGCGTCCTCCCACTAGAGCAAAAGGGGAGGGTCAGCCCAGAAGTCCGTGGTTCACATCGAACAGGACCCTGGGCAGGTAGACAAGAAGCCCAGGTTCTCCTCAGCTCTCCTGGGATACTGGGGAGGCCCAAGGGAGGGCCAACAAGAGACCTGAGGTTCCTCCGCAGCCAGGCCTAGGCCTCTAGCCCCTGTCTGGTGATCAAAGGCCCACCTCCCCAGGATCAAAAGCCAACCCTTACCACAAGTTTTGCACAGTCCAGGCGGCTGAGGCTGCTGTGGCGGCAGCAGCAGCGGGAATATCCGGCCTCCAGCAAATTGAGGGCTTCACCCTGGCGACTGAGGTGGGAGTAGCCAGTCTGGGGCAGGTTCCAGGGCCCATACACCACATGCTGACGGCCAGGGAGGCAGATCTGGTTCAGATTGTCTGGAGAAGGTCGCCCAGGGGGGAAGCCGTCTAGCCCGCGGCCCCAGCCCCCTTGGGGTGGACCTTGTTGACATTGCTGGGCTGAACTCCAAGACTCAGGCTCTGGGTGGCCCTGGCCCAGGAAGGGAGCTGGCTTTTCTGGAATGGGGAGAACAGAGTGGGAAGACGAAACACATGGAGGAACAGACAAAGGCTGGATGAGGTGGGGGAGCCCTGGTGGCGCAGTGGTTAAGCGTTCAGCTCCTAACCAAAAGGTCGGCAGTTGGATCCACCAGCCGCTCCTTGGAAACCCTATGGGGCAGTTCTACTCTGTCCTGTAGGGCCGTTATGAATTGGAATCGACTCGAGGGCAACGGGTTTGGTTTGGTTTGGTTTGGATGAGCTGGGAGGATTGAAAGAACTTGGGGCTGCGAAGAAAGGGTAGGGAATATATAGGGGAAAAGGGGAAGAAATTAATTTGCGGCTATGACCTTCGGAATGACTGACTGGAAGAGAAAGAGAATCGAGACATGGAAGGTGACACCCTCACAGTCCCCTTCAGGCCCTGCTTGCTGTGCTGCTTCCTCAGGCTCAGGCTCGCTGCCCCCTCCCCAGGTTCTGACTTCTAATGCAGGGCAATGGACAGACCAAAGCTGTCATTCACCCCCTGTCCGCCTGGAACCAAAGGGCACTTGCTCTTGGTGTGGGTCCACTGGGGTAGAAGCAGACGGGTAAGCAGAGGTGACAGCTCCCCCCACCCCAGGCCGGCACCTCTACAAGACGGGGACCTGACTAGGTTCCATTCATGAAGAGGAACCCATCAAGGAGCAAGTAAAAATGAACGCTTTTTTAAATGTTAGATAAATATATAAAATAGACATTATTTCCCCGGTTTTACAGATGGAGAAACTAGGGCTTAGAGAGGTAACTCACTCAAAGTTACACAGCTAGTAGCTGGCAGAGCTCACTACCTTGTCTGCCTCCAAAGCTCCTGTTTATAAGACAGGGCAGGTGGGTGGGTACAGAGGGGAAGTCACTTACCTTCTTTTTGTTCTATAGGGAGCGGGCGCGGGGGCAGCTGTTCCTGAATGGGGATGGCTTCGTGGGGGAGAGGGTGATCCACTGGCAGTCAGAGTCAGGGCACAGGCAAAGAAGCAAGGATCAGCCTGGTGTCAGGAGGTCCCACGGTGGGACAGGGGTTCGGGGAAGGGTTAGCACTTACCTTTCCTTTCACCAGGGACCTGGCGCGGGGGCAGCTCTTCCTTCTGGGCAGGAACCGCTTCCTGGGAGGGAGGGGGCTGCACTGAAAAGGGAAGGTATGAGCAGTTGGTCCCTTCTTCTAGACAGGGCAAGGCGAGGGGACGGGGACTCTCCCTCCTCCCTATCAGAGAGCAGAAGGAAGCCCCAGTAGGAATTGGAGGACTAAGAAGGACGCGTGGTGGGGACCTACCTTCCCTCTGCCCCTCAAATTGAGGGTCCTGCTGAGCTGTGTTGGGGTTGTCCACGGGGAGGGGTCGGGTCTGGGGTGGGGAGGGGGGTGCCGCATAGCCAACTAGAGGCAAGAGGAGACCGTCAGAGCCTGTAGTTCCTCCTGGTCCCCCAGTCCCAGGCTGTTCTCCTAAACCCTTACCTTCTTGAAGGTGCTCGGCTAGGTGCTGTGGCCTCAGTTCTCTCTGTCCCGGAGCCTTGGGGCCTGGAGTGGGGAAGCGGGGGCTTAGGGGCAGTTTTAAGGTCCCCTTTCTGGCCCTGAGCAAGGGATGGGGAGGCTGTGGAGCTTGAGTGTAGGGCAAGACAACCAAGATACCAGGAGCCCCTCTGTGTTGCTCCCGCTCTGGGTCCCCCACAGTGTGTTGCGTGGGTTGGTGTCACACCCCCAGGGATAGACCTGTAAGTTTATTATCCATTTCAGTCATAGAGTAATATGTGATAAATATAGCTGTAAATTGCTTAAATGTAGTATTTCTTAGATTACATGAACACTAACAACAAAATTGTTTTGTAAAATCTTTCTAGATCGAGTCACAACAGTTACAACATTATTAGTAACTGAGCGGGAAGCCTTGTTTGATTTTTCTCTTCTTTTCCTTGAATTACTACTTTATTCTCAAAGAAGTTATTGATATAGGTTCACAAATACTAATCACCACAAAATTATAGCTACAAAACCAGAAAATTTCACCAAATCAGCGACTATAAAAACACTGGCAGCAAGGATAACAATAGCACCTGCTCGCAGCCCTTGCAGCCGAAACCACGTGATTCAGTGTGGTTGGGTCACGATGACAGACGGCTCTGAACCGAGCGTGTTAGAAGGTTCAAAAAGTCCATCAGCACAGAGTTTTAGCCTTGTAGGTAGATTGATACATGTAAGCTGGGCTTATGAAAAATACTTTTGTTATTGTAACTACCTTCAGGGATATTTTTATAAAAAAATACATTTTTGCTGAAATACTGCACAGAAATTTTACAGACAGTCATTTTGGTATCACCCTCTCTGACAGGGTCACCTGGTATAGTCTGCACCCCACTAGGGGTGCCACTGGTCCCCTCGTCCACCCCCCAAACACACTTAGATGTGACTGGCTGGATTCTGACAGAGCCTGTGACACCCTGATATTCTTTGCCCCTGCTTGGCTCTGGGGCTAGGAGGGCAGAGCCTCCTCTTCTGTTACTATCCTTCCCTCAGGGCTCCTGGGCTCTCCTCTCCACAGCCTCTCTACTGTGGTGCTTCTCCAGTTTTCAGAGGAAACAGTCTGGATCCTGAGCTGGTTGGAGCCTCATCTGTCCACTGCCTGCCCCACTCCAGCTCCATGTCCTCTAAATCTCTTAGGCCTTCTGATAAGGAGGCCAGTCTGGGGGCATGTTAGGTGCCTTCCCTTCAGTTAGTCCCAGCTCCTCCTACCCAGGCTGTTTAAGACCTGAGGGACTGGGATGATTCATGACACCTGAGGCAAATGACACCCACAGCCACAGAGAACTGAATCTCTGGTGGCTCCTCTGCAGGCACAAGGAACGAGGAAGACGGAGAGTCAGTGAGACAGAGCCTTCTCGAGATGTGAGCTAGACGTTCTCTCAACACTCTCCTTCCTGTGTTCCCTGCTTGGCTCAGGCACCAAAGCGGATGAAGAATGGTGTGCACTAGGGCTCTTTCATCTGGTCCCCTGTGGACAGACACCCCTACCTCCTCCTTAAACAGGCAACAAGCTGGTCACGGCCCCCTGGGTCAGTAAGCTGGTTTAAGTGGCCTGAGGGCCCCTTCCTTCTCCCTCCCCTGCCTAGAGGTCCCCCCCGACATGTTCAGACAGAGGCCCCTATTCTGTCGCTCGACCCACCCACTCAGGAGTTGCCCACTCGACTCCAATTCTGTGTGTTTGGCAGCAATCTTTAGGAACCCCTCTCTTCTCAGGAGGGACCAGGCCCTGGAGAAGGACATCATGCTTGGTAAGGTAGAGGGTCAGTGAAAAAGAGGAAGACCCTCAACGAGATGGACTGACACCGTGGCTGCAACAATGGGCTCAAACACAGCCACGATTGTGAGGATGGCGCAGGACCAGGCAGGGTTTTGTTCTGTTGTCCACAGGGTTGCTGTGAGTCGGAACCAACTCGACGGCACCTAACAACTCTCTTCCTGCCCTGATCTCCCTCCCTGGTGAAGAGCCCCAGTGGCCCTGCCCAACAGGCCCGCTCAGGAAAGGAGGCCGAGGGGAGCAGCACCCGGCTGGGGAGGCACTGTCTAGAACGTGGGGACCCAAGTCCAGCCCACGCCAGCCAGGACCTCCTGCCAAGTAAGGACTCCAGCTCCAACTCACCTCCCTCCGAGGCTGCAGAAGTGACGGCCAAACAGGCCAAGACCAGGGTCATGGACATGGTCCCCATCCCGGGGCAAGGGCTGGTCACTGGCTGCAGGAGGTGGGTTCTCTCAGGCAGATGTGGATTTGAAGGGCAGGGCTGCTGCGAGCTGGCTCTTCTGGTTGCTGTCCCTGATGCTGTGAACTTCAGGCCTGCTCTTTCTCCTTTTTATAGTCTGGCTGTGTCTCCGCCCTCCCTGCTTCCTGCTGTGACTCAGTCCCGCTGGCAGCCGCTCCTCTCCTCCTGAACTCAGCCTGAGGCCTCCTCAGAGGACTGAGAATGGGGGTGATGACAGGGGAGCATTCTCATGACCCCAAGAGAAATGGAGTCTGGGAGTCATGGAGCAAGAGCTGTTTGGGACCTTATTTTGGGCCCTGATTTCTCCTGGATGCTGCCTTCTGTGGAGAAAGGATTTGACAACCATCTGAACTGGGGCTGGGGAAACAGGGTACTAAGGAGTGTACAGTGGGGAACAGAACAGCCATCTCCGGGGGCCTCCCGACCAGGGAGAGGCCTGGGCTGTCCCTTTCCAATTCTTCCAACCCCCAGCAAAGAGGGAAAAAGAGTCCACCTCCCTCTCAGGAGTCACAAATGAAGACACGTACCTGACAGCTTAAAATTTATTATTTTTAGTTTCACTCTCTTCATATTCAAACAGCTACAGCTTCCCTCCCTCCTCTCTAGGGTTGCCACACCAAGTCTCAGTTCAAAAGAGAACTGAGGCGGGGAGCTGGGAGGCTCTGCGGGCCTCCTGGGGACCTCGTCTGCGCACAAAGTCTCAGAGCATTTCTTCAGCGTTCGAGACCCTGGTGTTCTGCAGCTCCAGCAGCCGCCCCACTGCTTCAGTCAAGCTGCGCTCCCCAAGCCGACGGTTATCTCGAGTCCGGATGTTCACCGTTCTCCTACTTTGCTCTTTCTGGCCAACCACTGCAGGGGGAGGAGGGGAGGTTTGGGAATTTCAACGCAAGTTTATCCATATGGAATACTGTTTTGATCTGCAGAAATTTAAAAGAGACCTAAATCTTTAGGAAGGGTGGAATAGGACCCAAACATGGTTCAAAGAAAGGATAAATTTAGCTGTCACTTGCTCTCCAGCTCTCTGCTCATCCTGAGGTGATAAGGACGTGTCCTGCGGCCACCCATTCCCCTGTGTGCCTTATCACTAGAATCAGCCAGATAAAGACAAACAGATCAGAAATCAGAAAGAGAAACTCTGTGTGTGGGGTGGGGGTGGGGGCAGGAGAGGAAGGGGAAGACACAGGCGCAGAACACAGGTGTGCAAGTCCGTCAAGACCCGGGATTGTGGGGTAGGCAGCCTGCTCCAAGTGCTGGCAGGGCGAGAGGGTGTGTAAAACTAGAGATGGGGGACACTGGCTGTGGAGTTTCTGCTCCTTTTCTTCAAGACAGAGCTCTGAGCCCTGGAAAACTAAAAACAGCAGGACTGAGGCAGGACTACACTCTTCTCGGGATGACCATCTAGGAGAAACCTAGCTAATTAACTACCCGCTTATTAACCGTTCCTATTCCTTTCTCACACTGCCTCGGTTCCTTACCCCAACAGACACCAGGAGCCAGGGTGAGGTGGGTAACAGGAAAACTGTTCTAGGGTAGGAGGTGGCTGTCAGGGGGTGAAGGAACCTGGGGCCCAACTGAGTCAAGTGTCCTGAATTTTGGCTCCTTCTGATCAGGAAGTGAACCTCAATTAACCCAAATATGGAGTTGACCAAACAGACAGGAAAGAAGACTGCAGAGGCGTATGGGAGAGCTCAGGGCCCCGAGGTCCTGGCCTTCAGCTGCTCCACTCACTCACCAAACTGAAAGTTGTAGTGGGCAAGCTGGGCCCGGCGGACTCTGCGGCTGAGGCTCAGTCCAGAGTCAGCATCCAGGTCGCCTACCAGTCCTGCAGCCTGTAGGCTCTGTTGTACCTGGGGCAGATGTTTGGTGATGGGAATTAAGTTAATGCTACAACAGTGTGATGCCAATCTTCCAGTCTCAGTGTCCTCTACCTCCCACTGACAACCTCATTTCACCTCCACTCCAAGTCTTTGGCCTCATCCCCACCCCTTGCAGCTTTTTCTCCTGCCTCCCAATCCCTGGGCCTCTGCCTGCTTCTAGCCACCCAGCTACCAACCAGCTGCTCGCCTCTGGCGCCATCCACACCCTGTTCTCTCCAGAAGTGAAAAATAAAACCAACATTTACTCAACCCCACTTTTGTGCCAAGTACTGATGGCAGTTTTCGACATCTGTTAATTTGTTTAATTTTCACATGTGCCCGCAAGGAGAGATGACTCCCTTGTTTTCGATGTACGTTTCCAGGCCCCGGGCATGGGGAGCACATAGGGGAGCTGCGGGTCACCTCGGTCTGGTGGCCTCAAGCGCTGTGCCATCCTGCCACCCTGTGGGGCCTCCTCCCACCCGCTGCTGGGACCTGCTCCCTACTAGTCCTGCTGCGCCTTGGCCCTGGCCCCACTCCTCACCTCCCGAGCATATCCCTCCTGCTCAGGCCCCACAGGGATGACCACCACCTGAAATGGGGACAGCCACAGCGGCCTGGTTGGGAGAGAACAGAGGAGGGTGAATGACTGATGCTGGCTCTGGGCAGAGGTGTGGGAGTGCAGTGAGGCTGGGGTGCAGGGGGCAGGTTTGAGAAGGAAGCAGAAGTTGGGTTTGAAGGGGAGGAACCTCTGGTTCGAGGGCCAGAGCAGAATGGGGTCAGAGGTCTCACCATTTGCCCCCGCAGCTTTCCGCCAGCACCGCCAGCATTCTTTCCACGGAGCCTAGTACTGCTCGGTGAATGAGGACGGGCCGCTCCAGGGCCCCGGCCTGCCTTGGAGGAAAAAAGGCAGATGGAATGGAGTGTAAAGGGTGCTACAAATTGCACAATCAACGTCACCTTCCAGTTTTTGAGAAATAGTCTGCCCCTGGCGGGGTGCGGCGGGCGGATTGGCTTTAGGCTTTAGGGTCACGGGCTGCTGAGGGAGGAGGGGAGGGGCGGGGTCCGTACCCTCTGTACCGGAGGCCAAATCGCAGGGGCAGCTGGAAGTCCAGCTGGATTGTCCCACACTGATGGGGCCGACCCAGCGCATCCTGGAGGTGCACATCAATCTGGAGGAGACGGACGGGGGCATGAAACCAGGACCAGTACCCTCCGCCGTCTCTGGCACCCGGCCCCTCCGCCTGCCCACGTCACCCGGCTGTATCACACTCCCCGCTCTGCGTCACGCACTGGGCTCCGGTATCACTTCAGGAACGACCCGTCCACACCCGCCTCTCAACTTTTTGAGCTCCTCATCTCAGTGACCTTTGCCCTCACCCCAACCCCGGCTACACCCTCCATGCTGTCATCGCCCAGGACGGCTGCACCTCTGAACTGTCCATCAGACACCCTGCTCTCGTTACCACCTGTCAGCCTTCCAGCTCTGACAATTATTCCTATTACTGGTTCTTCAGCCTGTAGGCCCCTTAACTCCTCTTCTTCCTTCCCATCCACAGGCCTCTGCCACCTTCCTTTCTCTCCCTGTGCGCTGTGCCCACCTTCCCCGTTCCGCTGTTCTTCCGTCACACCACATGGCAAAACGCCAGCCTGAGGCCACCCCAGCCTCCCACCTCCTCAGCCCTGCAGAGCTGCTCGGTGCCGCCCGACATGTCACACACGTGGCAAAAACAGACAGACGCCACTACACAAGTCACCCTTCGCAACCTCAACCAGAGCCTCGATGCCGCCAGCAACCCCGACTGCCCCCATCAGCCCTCATCCAGCTCTCCTCAGGGATTACAAGCTGTTATCATCATGCCCC
>NW_004444186.1:2044555-2054094 GCF_000243295.1 Trichechus manatus latirostris
CCTGACTGCCCCCATCAGCCCTTGACCAGCTCTCCTCGGGGATTACAAGTTTCTCCTCTCTCTTTACGTCTTCGAGCTCCTCACTGACCACTCTCCTCTCCTCCACCACCCTCTCAGGAAACGATCCTCCTGTCTCACAGAGAATTCAGATTATTGATATTATGAGATGTGAAAACGCCTTGACTTCCTGTCACCACACTTATAAACTTCCTTGCACCCACCCCCAGCCTTTTCTCCTGCCCCCGATACAATGGCAAAGGTGGTCCCTTCTGCGGAGGGCTCTTGCTCCCACCCTTCCAGCTTCGCCTGGAACTTCCCTCAACGGTAAATCCCTTCTTCTACAACTTCAACTTCTCCTCCACCCAAACGGATTCCCTCCCTTCACAGCATTTAACTCTCTCTACATAAAAACTTCTCTTCTGACGACCCAGGCTCCTTCTG
Source organism: Trichechus manatus latirostris (assembly GCF_000243295.1). Lineage (NCBI taxonomy): Eukaryota > Metazoa > Chordata > Mammalia > Sirenia > Trichechidae > Trichechus > Trichechus manatus. The sequence continues at coordinate 2,044,997 of NW_004444186.1, forward strand.
CTGTTTTCCTTTGCCTTTATCACAGCCAAAACCTTTTTTAAAAAATAATTTATTTTTTGTTGTTGAGAATACACGCAGCAGAATGTACCCCAATTCAACAATTTCTGCATGTACAGTTCAGTGACACTGATTACATTCTTCCAAGTTGTGCAACCATTCTCACCCTCCTTTTCTGAGTTGTTCTTCCCCATTAACATAAACTCACTGTCCTCTAAGGTTCCTATCTGATCTTTCAAGTTGCTGTTTTCAGTTTGATCCCATATAGATAGTACTTTAAAACAGCGCAATGCTCAAGGCAGACATTCTTTACTAATTAAGCTAAACTATTTTTTGGTTTAAAGAAGACTTCAGGGGATATTCTTGGTTTAAGGTTTAAAGATGATCTCAGGGCAATCATTTTGGAGGTTCATCCAGCCTCAAAGCCTCCGGAAATGGTGGATTCCATGAGAATCTGAAATTCCATTTTGCATTTTCCCCTTTTTGATCAGGATTCTTCTATGCAATCTTTGATCAAGACATTAAGCAATGGTAGCCAGGCACCATCCAGTTCTTCTGGTCTCGTGACAAGGGAGACAGATGTTCATGGAGACAATTAGTCACACATTCCATATCCTCCTCCTATTCCTTACTATTTCTTCCTCTGTGCTCCAGGTGAATACCTGCTATAACTTAGATAGCCACCTGCAAGCTTTTAAGATCCCGTACCCAACATTTTTTGTCTTATTGGTATACTTTAAGTGGAAGTTTACAATTCGAGTTAGTCTCTCATACAAAAATTTATACATACATTGTTATGTGACCCTAACTGCTCTCCCTGTACTGTGACAGCACATTCTTCCTTTCTACCTCTGATTGCCCATGTCCATTCAACTAGCTCCTGACCCTGTCTGTCTTGTCATCTCACCTCTGGACAGAAGCTGCCCATTTAGTCTCTTGTATCTACTTGAGTTAAGAAGCACACTCTTCACGGGTATCATTTTATATCCCACAGTCCAGTCCAATCTTTGTCTGAAGAGTTGGCCTCGGGAATGGTTTTAGCTCTGGGTTAACAGAGAGTCCAGGGGCCATGCTTTCTGGGGTCCCTCCAGTCTCAATCAGACCATTAGGTCTGGTCTTCTTACTAGAATTTGAGTTCTGCACCCCACCTTTCTCCTGCTCCATCAGGCACTCTCTGTTGTGTTCCCTGTCAGGGCGGTCATTGGTGGTAGCCGGCACCATCTAGTTCTTCTGAAGACCCCACAGCCAAAACTTTTGAGTTATGTTCATTCACTGATTTCCGTCTGGTTCCACACCCCCCACCCTCACCCCCACTTCACCAAAAATGGTCCTTCCCAACCTAACACCTTTCCACTAAATCCAGAAGACACTTTTCAGTTCTTTTTTTCCCTTGAATTTTTCCTCTTCTTCCAACTTCCCACATTGAGTTGGAATGCTGTTGGCCAATGATCACTCAGCTTTCAGACTGGAAAGCGATTCCTGCAGGAATTCCTCCCTGACGCCTTGGCATGGCGCTCCCTTTGCACCCACACAGCACTAACCCCACCACGCCAACAGGGTTTATGTCACTTCCCCACAGCCCTCTAGACTGCAGGGGCCGTGGGGGCGCCATCCGTACTACTCTTCTTTATCACCTACACGAGTTAAGAAATATCCTTCTCTACCTACTTGATATTTAACACAATAAGATTTCAACCGGAGTCCCCAGCTTACCTTAGGCCCATAGAAGGCACCATCTCCAGGCCTGAGGTCCCAGGGTTCTCCAAATGCTTTCAGGGCCTGTTGAAGGACCTATAAAAGGAATGAGATAGGAGAGGAACACATTATCTTAGACTTTAGGGGCAACATATCCCTCCAGTCCCAACAAATGACCCCTGAGAACACACCTCTGTCTGAGGATTCTGGTTCCTGTCTCCCCTACTTCCACTGGAGAGCAGTTCATCTGCTCTGCTGCCCAACCCCCTACTCACGTGCTCAGCCTGGTCCCAAAGGCGAGATTCCCCTAGGAAGCCAGGCGGCCGGGTGGACAGTGCCAGGCGGAAGGAGAAGCCGAGGACGGAATAGACAGAGCGGAGGAAATCGAGGCAGCCTCGGATCTCTGCTTCCAGCTGCAGGCAGGAAACAAGGGGGAGCTGTGTGTCAGCGAGAGACAGGCGTGATGGTAGTCTGGGGGAAACAGGGCAGAAGCACAGACAGGCAGCAGAGAAAAGCTGGGGTAGAATGTAGCTGAGTTGTAGTGTGTAAAGAGGGCAACTGAAGGTCAGGGATGCTGGAAGCTTACAGGGAGAATGGAAGGCACTTATAATATGCTTTGGCGGGAAAAATATCCCCTAAGTCTTCTTTAAACCAAACAGTAGTTTAGCTTAGTAAAGAATGTCTGCCACGAGCACTGTGTTCTTTTAAAGAACTATCTACACGGGATCAAACCGACAACAGCAGCTGGAAAGGTTAGACAGGAAGCTTTTACGTTCATTGACAGTGAAATAATTTGCAAAAGGAGAATGAGAATGGTTAGACACCTTGAAGAATGTAACTGATGCCACTGAGCTGTACATGGAGAAATTACTAAATTGGTGTATGTTTTCAATAACAGCAACAACGAAAGATCAAAATAAATAAGTAAATAAAGTGCTTTGGTGGAGGTGGGGAGGGCCACCTGATCCGGGGCGCAGAAGATGTGGGCGTCATCCTGCTGGAAGCATCGCAGCCGAGTCAGTCCCCCCAGACCACCAGAGGCCTCGGCACGGTGCAGGGCCCCGAAGTCCGCCAGCCGCAAGGGCAGCTCCCGCCACGATCTGGGCCGGTGGGCGAACATCAGGCTGAGGGAAGAGAGGGGAAGGGTCAGGGCCCGGCCTCCGGAGATGCCTCATCTGTGCTGCCAGGTAACGCCCTCCCTGGCTCTGGCAGAACCTGTCGCCGGTCCTCCCGATGCCACCCACCGCAGCCGGCGCCCTGCCTGCTTCACAAGTGAATTCCCAGCAATAACAACCTGTAAAAACCTCGCTGCCGACTCACAGTGACCCTACAGGACAGAGCAGAACTGGCCCATAGGGTTTCTAAGGAGCAGCTGGTAGATTCCAACTGCTGACCTTTTGGTCAGCAGCCGAGCTCTTAACCACTGCACCACCAGGGCTCCAACAACAGCCGTTAATCTACTGTGCCCTTGTTCTGGGACAGGTACTGAGCTGAAAGAGGAACCTTAGAGAGCAAATCCAAATCCCAGGCTCTTTCTGTTACTTAACATTTAGGCACTCAGCTACCTTGTGCTCCCCCTGGGAGGAACCGGGCCTCCCAGCTCCCAGCTCACCAGTGTGCAGGGCAGTTCATGGGCTTGAGGGCAAGTGTGGGGTGGTCACTCGGGGAGCTGGCAGGTCTGTCAGGGCCGGGGGGCTGCAGGGCAAACATGTCCTCCCTATAATGCTCCCAGTGTCCTGACTGTTCCCAGAGCTTCGTAGAAAACAGCATTGGGGTTTTGACTTCTGAGAAACCACGGCGGGTGTACTCAGCCTGGAGACAAGGGTACAGATGTGGAAGGTCAGATGACCGGGGGAGAGGAGGCCGGGTGGCACCATCTGGTTCTCCTGGGGCCCTTGGCCATGGGATCCCTCTCTGTGTCCTCCGCTGAAGATGGCACATTCTAGTACCTTGATAAAAGTCGCCAGCACTTTATGTTTATACACATGCTTCCAATCTCCCCGACTGACTCTAACACCCTGGCTTCTTCTAGGGCCCCAGCCCTGCCCCGGTCTTCCTTCCCCAGGACCTGGCCCCTCACCCTGATAAAAGCCATCAGTGCGTGGTACACCCTCGTCCCTCGAGGCAGGAAGAAGCAGCTCCCGGGGCTCAGCTCGTGGAAGAAGAAGAGCTCCTGCTCCTGGTTCAGGAACGGCAACAGTCAGTTCAGGAGGGGAGGGGTGCTCTGGAAGCCGGAGAAAACAACTGACAGCTGGTCTGTCTGTGCCATTCCGAACCTGCGCCCGCCATCACAGCCAGCCCACTGCGTCTCTCTCCAGCCCTTGTCATCAGACCTCCCGATTTTCCCAGTCTCCGTACCTTCCCGATGCGCCGGTGGTCCCGCAACTCTGCCTCTTCCCTCCATGCTGCCCAGGCCCACAGTCCCTCGGCCGAGGGGAAGGAAATCCCTGACACACGCTGCAGTGTCTCCGGGGCCCCTGACGACCTCCACAGAGAAGAGGAGTTCTGTGGGGGGACAGAGAATCACGGGGAAGACAGCGAGGACTGGTCACCCCAGCCCCTTTCAAGCATCACACGGTACTCTCAGTGTGAGCATCACAGGCCCCGCTCACCTCTCTCCACTGCTTCTCCCACCGTCTCCACCAGCAGGGCGGATGTCTCTCTCCTCTAGACTCCCTGCCATGTTAACAGCCTTCGAATCGCCTGTTCGTCCTGTCCTGGTCCAGCCTAACCCTACCCTGCCGCTTCTCTCTGTCCCCATTCTCACTCCTGCTGCCAGGAACCCTGCACGCAATGTTCCCTCCCCTCCTAACTAACAGCAGCTCAGAGAGAAAGGCTCAGCTCTGGTCAGAGTCTGCCCACCCAGCCTGTCAGCAGCCGCCTGCACAGCTGCTAGAAAACACCATCTCCCAGACGCAGAAACGCACACGCCTCTGCTTGTTCTTTCGGGCTCCTGGAATAGCAGTGACAACGAGAAGCAGCCTACATTTTATCACACTTCTAACTTCTCCTCAGACGCTTTCTCCTGCATTAGCTGGTCTTCACTGTCTCTGTGACATGATTTACTGGTGGGACAGACACGAACAGCCTTGTTTTATAGATAGGAAAAACAGGTAAGGAGATTCACCCAAGGCCACATCCCTCAGCTGTGGCGGAGCCAGGACCAAGTGCAGACAGGGTTCTCAGTTCAGGGCTTTGTGCACTTCTGCCCCTGCCCCCACGCCCTGCTCCCACACCATCTAATCACTTACACTTCCAGAAACAATATTTGCATAACAAGCATGCCTGCGACTTAGGGTATTCTCACTGTGCCTGTCCAGTGCTGTCAATCAGCCTGCCGGACCACGACCCCTCTCCCAGGAGTCCCCCCAGACGGCCCTGTCAAGCCTGCTCATGCCCTCCCTCTCTATCTCTTAGCATTGATGTCCAACTGCAGAATCTGAATTAGCTTCTGGGTCCTGGCAGGGTGTCCAGTATTTGCTATCAGACTGGGAATTCCTAGAAGGCAGGACTGAGTTTCTTTTTCCTTGTGGAATTCCCCCCTTAGCTATCAGAGCAAAGGAGGGACTGAGACAGGACCACCTCTCCATTCCTTTGTTCACGCCAGTGAAAACAGGAGTCTCAACCCAACCCTGCCTTCCCAACTGACCGTCAGCAGCTTCAGGCCTCCAATCTGTCCAGTGTGCCGAAGGTGGGGGCCCCGGCAGAGATCAACCGATGTACCACACCTGGGAGAAAAATGGGGCCATTGAGTGGTTTCTAAATTCTTGAGCTTCTAATGTTCTCCCTCTCACGGCCTTCTGCTGACAGAAAGAGGGGGTGAAGAGGAACTGTTCTACACACGGAGCAATGAGAGATGAGAAGTAATTCCTGTTCCCTTGTTTCTCTTAGGAGAAATAGAGATTGCCATCTCTCTTCTCTCCCTTATCCCGTCTGTGGCCTCTGCTGTTTTCCCCCTCTCCCTGGCCCCATCTTGACAACTCTCACCCATAAACTGTTGCTGTGGGACCTGTCACTTTCTCCTCAATCAGACGAAGCTTAAAGGGGTTATCCTAGAAGAAGGCAGAAGGGAAGAGTGAAGACAAGTCTTCATTCCTGCCAAGATGTCCTTGGAGAGAGCCATCCCTTCCCTCACGCTTCTGAGTCTTTCTTCTAACACTGTGCATCTCCACGCTACCTTGAAGAGCTGGCGAAGCTGACCCCGGGAAGCCTCTAGCCGCCGGAAGGGCTGAGCAGCAGCTGCAAGTTCCCGGCAAATCCGCTCCAGAACCGGCAGCTCTGAGCCCTGTACAGTCCTGGAGAGAGGGGACTTGGTTGGCTGGCATCATCTGAGAAGCATCACCTGGGTGACAGATCTGTGGCTTAGGGGGTAGGAGTGGGAGCTGAAGTCCTGCCCTCCAGAAACATCTGGAATTACTGATATAAAAGAGACTCAGAGAAAACAGAAATAGAAAATCAGGTAGAATTTACAGCTAGAGAAAAGTTCTATGTATGAAATTAAAAGTTGAGCACAGGTAATACGGCTGGACAAAATAAGAGCGACGGTAACGAGGAGACGAAGTAAAATCTGAAGAATTCATGAAGGCCTGGAGAGAAACTGTAACAACAATGATCAGACAATGACAGACACTGAGTATCCATTATGTGCCAAGAACCATATACGCACCCAACACGCATCTTACAGGAAAGTGACGGGGCCGGGGTGTAAAGGGCACCTCTTCCCAAGCTTGGAGACTACGTCAAACCCAGTCACACTCAGCTGTGGCAAGGGTGCTATGCAATGCCTCAGCCATCCCACCAAATGTGCTTGAAGCCCTCGGCCCACGCCCCTCCTTCCCTGCACCACTCACCGCTCCTTTCCCAGGAAGAAATCATGGTAGAAACCACACTCTGTACTTGGACCTCGACAGAGGACAGCGCCTAGGAGTTGTTCAGCTGCGGCCCCCAGGACATGAGCGCTGGAGTGCCAGAACACCTGGGCTCAAAAGAAAGGCATTCATGGCTTCAGAACCTTCCCTCTTTCCCTGAGCTCGGATTCTCTCCTCAGGGAAGCTGGTGGGAAAATCAGCACGGCTCTTCTAGGGATAACTGACACAAAACGAAGAACCTAGACCCTGGGGACGGCCGCTAAAAAGTGAAGAACTGACTCAGAAAAGAAAGGAGAAAGCCAGCACCCTGGAGCGTGGTGGCAGGAGGCCAGTCAGTCAGTGTTCCCTTGCTGCTCCTGTGACACTCCTTCTGGGGCTTCAGAGTGAACTGCCTTCCTATGACAACAGCTCCCTAGGGCTCTGCTTGGTCTTTTAGGCCTTTTTTCCTATCCCAGGACTCTAGTGTGATGAGACACACCTACCTGGATGGGTCAGGTCACCATCTACACACAGACGACAAGAGATCTCCATGGGCCGCCATGAAGCGGACAAAGTGGGGAGGCGGACAGGCTGTGTGCTCAGCTGTGGCAGCCATGTTAGGATTAGATACACACTCTGGATGACTGACAACGTGTGCTCAAGAGGTGACGGGCTGAGCGGGCGGACTACCCTCTGTTTTTAACTTATTCCCTCTCCCTTTCGCTAGCACAAATGACGTCTGCTTAACAGATCCAGGGTGTCTGTGTAAAAATTTTCATCACGGGTTTCCAGCTTAGGCAGGAATAGTTAACGCAAGCACAGTCTACTGGTCTCTACCTGTCCAGAATAAAAGAGAAAGAAGAAAACCAAAGATGCAGAAGAGAAAGTAGTCTACAGGACTAACAGTCTACACAAACCACAGCCTCAACTACCCCGAGACCAGAACTAGATGGTGCCCAGTGACTGTTCTAACCAGGGCACAATAAACGGATTCTTGCAGAACAGGAGAAAAACACGGAACAGGACCCAGATTCTTAAGAAGTAGAAACTGACTGGACCAGTGGAGACTAGAGGACTCCCAGACACAACTGCCCTGAGAAATTCTTTAAACCTTAAACCAAAATGATCCCTCAAGGTCCCCTTTTAGCTAAGGAACAGATTGGCTCATAAAATAAAGAATATCACCTATGAGTAAATGAGCTCTTTTTAAAAAATTGACTATATGAGAACAAATGGTCAAAGGTTACGGCAAAGATGAGAGTTGGGAGCAGGGAGATTAGAATGGTGGAAACGGGACAGACAGAATGGAGTGAACGAGGACAGCACAGTGTGAAAAGTGTCACCGATCACTGAGTGGTCTGTGTAGGGAACCTAACGTGCTGTGGGAACTTTCACCTTAAACACAAGAAATCATTTAAAAAAAAAAAAAGACAAGCAGTCTGTAGTAGGTCTCCCTCTCAACTGTAAATGGAGAAACTGAGGCAAAGAAAACAAATGCTAGAAGTCCCTGCTTGCATATCTTAGAGTTCAGCAGCCACTGTATTCCTGACAAGGAAGAACTTACCGCCTTCCCCTCTGGGGAATCAAATGTCAGAAATCTGATGCTGGAATCTGTCTCCAAGGGTCGATCCAGATCGTAAGGTTCTCCGTTCACTTCAGCTACCACTGCAGTATCTGCCAGTGCTGAACTTCGGGGATGGGGAGTAGGGGTGAAGAAAAAGACAGTTATAACCCACAGGGGTAGAGAGGGACTAACCTCCCAGTAATTCCATACGTGCAATCCTGCAGCAACAGAACCTATCACTTCTTTCCCCAGTGGACGACAGAGACTGAGCCCACTCTGCCACCAAGGCAGATAAAACGAATCGACAAGAAAGGCTGTCTTGATGGGGACGGAACAGAAACAAGCAGCCGCGTTTTCTTTCCCCGCTCAGGTCCAAAGGAAGCATAGGCAGGAGGATGATCCTAGGAGGTGCAGGTCGAGCCTGGTACCTGATCTGCCCGGCTAGTTGGTAAGGGGTCGTGTTCCATGCCACAGCATCCACCTTCTGGCCTCCAGGAAGAGACACTTTAATAGTCCGCTGTTCCTCCTGTGCCTTGCTTGCTGACCTCTTTACCTGAGCAGCCCATAGCTCCTCAAAAAGACCAAGCCGCTCTAACAACCAGTGTGGAGGGGTCGGCACAGCTGCCTGAAGGGAGAGATACGTTAGGGGGTGACACAGACCTCATCATTCCTTCTCAGGACTGGAGATGGCGGCAGATGAGGATATTTAAGCGGCCCTGGTCCTGTCCTAGTCTTTCAGGGCACGGGGTGGGATACAGGGCCCCAGGCATGCTGCACCCCCCCCCCCCAGGGCGCTGACCCTTGCAGGCAGACAGAGTGCCGACCCCTGCAGGCAGACAGAGTGCCGACCCCTGCAGGCAGACAGGGTGCTGACCCCCCAGGGCGCTGACCCTTGCAGGCAGACAGAGTGCCGACCCCTGCAGGCAGACAGGGTGCTGACCCCCCAGGGTGCCGACCCCCGCAGGCAGACAGGGCGCCGACCCCCCAGGGCGCCG
>NW_004444186.1:2054265-2064730 GCF_000243295.1 Trichechus manatus latirostris
GCGCCGACCCCCGCAGGCAGACAGGGTGCTGAGCCCCCAGGGTGCCGACCCCTGCAGGCAGACAGGGTGCTGACCCTTGCAGGCAGACAGGGCGCTGACCCCCCCAGAGCGCCGACCCCCCAGGGCGCCGACCCCCGCAGGCAGACAGGGCGCCGACCCCCCAGGGCGCCGACCCCCCAGGGCGCCGACCCCCGCAGGCAGACAGCACGTCTCGGCCCAGGTAGCCCCGCCCGGGGACTCCTAAGGGGTGGACGCTGCATCAGGCTGCGTTGTGAGTCTACACCTCAGGCTTCGAATGGGCCGAGCTCCATGCGGCTCGGAACCTTTGGATACCTCGTGCACCGTGCGCAGCCCGCAGGCATGTAACTCCGGGAGCCGGAGCCGCAGCCACGTCTGAAACAACCCCATGTTCCTTCAGACCGCTGCCTACACTCCCTCCACAGATGAAGGTTTTCTCTCTACAGATTTTCATTGGCTTCCGGCCCGAAAATATCCCCGCCTATTGGTTGCCGCAGCTGCCACTCTTATCTGGCCCCACCCCCAGGAACTCCGAAGAGGTACACCCCACACAGCACGAGCAGCGGTGCCGGTGGTTCCGGCTGCCCGGAAGACCCAAGCTGTTACACATGCTAGCAATCCGGAAGCCTGCTGAATTTCAGCTGAAACCCCAAAGTAGCAGTGAGGTTTCCTGCGGCCTTGAGTTCAGGAGTAGAACTCTTGAGGGCGAGAGTGGTTGAAAAACGGACCGGAAAAAAAACAGTTAAGAACATGGACTTTGGAGCCAGACAGACCTATGGATCTGCCATTAACTATGGAATTTTGGGTATATTATTTCTCTATGCCCCAATTTCCTCATTATAAAATGGGAATACTCTCTATCATTACCAATTGTTGAAATTAATTTTATGTAAATAATCTAGTAGAATGCATGGTATATGGTAATGAACAACAAGCTATTAAAATAACTGAATACGACATTTCAGGACTGGAGCAGAGAAGCTGCAGAGGGCATCTCTTGGAGTCTCGTCACAGTGGTGCTTAAGAGGGACCTTGGAGACCTCTTAATTTTACAAACAGGAATTTAAGGTCCAACAGTAAGTGCTGATGCTGGCTTGTGAATCCAAGCCTTGTATTCATCCACCACGCCATGCTTTCTCTGCTAATGGAGTTTACTCAATGTGCTCTTCCATTACCTCAGAAATAGAGGTGCCTGGCCCTAGAATCTTAGCTCTCTGCCGCCTTTATAAGGCCTTTGCCTCTTATTCCCATCCTAGCTCTCAACTTATTATCCTTTCTCTTCCCTCCCCCTGCTGTATCTAGGACACAGGACTAGGTATACTTGATCAATTTTACACAGGAAAAACTGAAACATGGTCAGGCTTGTAGTAGGTAACGTATGAGGAGAATGGAGGCTGGGGGTTGGGGGGCGGGCAGCTGTGAGGTTCTCAGTTATTCCCGTTAGTCCCCTCACCTGGGGGTGGGGATGGTTAGAGTCGGTTCTCAAGTTTCAATGGTGATGGGATCAAGGGCTGTGGAGGAAGAGCAGTCAGAGAAAGCTGTTTAATCTAGATCTCCACAGAAGCCAGAGGTTCTGTCTGGGGAGGGCAGCAGCTGAGCTGAGTCACAGGCACCACGCTGGCTCTTGTCTCTGTCTTCTGGTGTGTGAGACATTCTGAAATACAAAGAGAGAGACAAGACTGATTGTGGGAGAGGAAAGTTACTTGTATGTGTGTGTGGTGGGGAGAAGGTAATGAGAATTTAAAAATGGCATTCAGGAAGTGTGATAAAAGGCAGGGCTTTGCAGGGGAGTGTTATGCTGCAGGCAACCAAATGGTAGGTGCCCAATAAATACTGAATTAAGAAGGTACCTATTACTGGATGGACTTGAAGCCCCAAAGGATACAGACAGTGACACACACTTTATCCACCTGATTCTACCCTGTCCTCTTTTGTTAAGACAGTAGAGGGATGGTGAAATAACTAGCTTATAGTGAGCTGGCAGCTCCCACACTCATCCCTCAAGCATTTAAGGGCTGCTTACTGTGTGCAGCAGGCACTGAGATACGTGCTGGGGGGATGCCTGCCAATCAGTAACTACTACATCATCACCTGTGTAACCTGTGTTGCAATGGAGGAAGGGAGGAATGTCATCCTACCTCCTTCTGTAGCAAGCAAGCCAGCAAGAGCAAAGTAGCTAAGGCCAAATGAATCAATCACTGGTTCTTCTACAAATTCTGACTTGTGACTAGCATTTGCCTCAGCCTCAGGGAATTTTAACCCGTTAGGTTGCCTGGGAAACATCCATCCATAAAACTTCTCGTGCGCTTCTCCCCAGCCCAGAATACCACTGAACACCTACTATGTGCCAAATGCTATGCCTTCACTATTTCATTTAATTCCAGCATGACCTTGACAAGTAGTAGCTATTCTTATGCTCCCTTTAAAACATGGAAACGAGCCTCAGAGAAGTCAAGCCCCGCCTATCTGAATCCAAAGCCTGTTTTGTTTATACCATCCACTCTGCCTCTGGGGGCCAGATGATTAGGCTTCTGCATATTTGGTAGCCCAGCTCCCTTCTCCTCTCCAGGGTTCACTACCCAGAGGCTTTAGGGCCAAAACCTTTAATACAGAGATGGGTCCAATTAAAAAAAAAAGAGGTGTCATAACAAATTTTCTCTACAAGACTAAGGTTAAGGAGCAAGAAGTGTGCATGAAATAATGTCAAGATTTCATAGAAGTCCAGGAAAAACAGGAACCTCAGTAAAGAGTGTCCTAGATCCTTAGTAAAACTTCGGGAAATTCCCAGCCTTAATCAACTTTTGGGAGAGATATAGCCCAATTTGGCTAAAGCCTTGGTGAGGTTTTTTTTTTTTTTTTTTTTTTTTAAATAGCTTTCAATCATATGTGAGACTGCTCTCCATTGAATTTGTAATCAGGATCAGCACACACCTCCAAATCTACCTCAGGCTCTTAGAAGCAAAATTCTCATTTCCCTTGCCAAAGAGGCAGAAGAGATATTAGAGGTAAAATATCTTTATATAAAAAGTAAAAGATATAAGGTTAACGTCATTAGCAGCAAATGCTTTTTGAGGCCCAAAAACGTGGCTAAAGGCACAGTAGGTGATGCAGGGGCTAGGTTTCTAAAATTTTCCTTAGTAATATAAGTGCTTAGATCTGGGATGGATCTTCTACTTTAATTCGGCTTGAAGGTGCCTCCGTGGGAGAGAGTAAGATTGCCCATCCTCAGGACAGCATACACTACAGGGGAAGTCAGCACAACCAGACTAAACCAAAGCTAAGAAGTTGCCTGAATACAGTCAAACACTTTGAGGGACAGAGTAGCAGGGGCGGGGGTCTGGGGACAATGCTTTCAGGGGACATCTACGTCAATTGGCATAGCAAAGTTTATTAAGAAAATGTTCTGCATCCTACTTTGGTGAGTGGTGTCTGGAGTCTTAAAAGCTAGCAAGTGGCCATCTAAGACGCATCAATTGGTCTCAACCACCTGGAGTAAAGGAGAATGAAGAACAGCAAAGACACAAGGAAAGTATTAGCCCAAGAGGCAGAAAGGGCTACACAGACCAGAGACTTCATCAGCCTTAGACCAGAAGAACTAGATGGTGCCCGGCTACCACCAATGACCGCCCTGACAGGGAACACAACAGAGAGTCCTGGATGGAGCAGGAGAAAAGTGTGGTGCAAAACTCAAATTCTAGTAAAAAGACCAGACTTAATGGTTTGACTGAGACTGGAGGAACTCCAGAAGGCATGGCCCCTGGACTCTGTCAACCCAGAACTAAAACCATTCCTGAGGCCAACTCTTCAGACAAAGACTGGACTGGACTGTGGGACATAAAATGATACTCGTGAAGAGTGTGCTTCTTAGCTCAAGTAGATCCATGAGACTAAATGGGCAGCTTGTGTCCGGAGGTGAGATGAGAAGGCAGAGAGGGTCAGGATCTGGTTGAATGGACATGGGAAATCAGGAGTGGAAAGGAGGAGTGTGCTGTCACAGTATAGGGAGAGCGACTAGGGTCACATAACAAAACATGTATAAATTTTTGTATGAGAAACTAACCTGAATTGTAAACTTTCACTTAAAATACAATTAAAAAAAAAAAAAGATTTCCCATCCCCAGGCCATCTCGAGTCTGACAGAGAAACAAGGAAACAAAAGCCCCGAGCGATTAGCGTTTAAACAACCCTGATTTGTCAGGTCAAAGGAAAAACATAATGAAATCTCCCAGACACAGGGGCCAGGGCAGGGATGTGTCAGCTCGGGCTTCACTGAATGCTAAAGTAAAGAAAAAACCGAACGAAAACAAAAAGACATGCAAGAAAAACAAACAAAAAACCCAAAGAGCCGCCAAGTGCTCTAAAGGACGGACCCAGGTCCATCTCCAGAAGGCAGTATCCAACTAAGGGACCCCTCCTCAATAAACAAGATTTCAAATGAATTCTTTACGTAATCTCTACTACCCTGGCAATGACTGACTACCTAGAAGATTGGGGACCCCAAGTTCTGTATTATGTAGGCACGAAGGACTTCTAGCCAGAGGGGGAAACAGGACCCCGCCCGTCTTTCTACCCACTCCAACTGAGATGCCCCAACAAAAATGCAGTAAATTTCAAGTCCTCTTACCGCCTCTCTTTTCCACAAATTAGGGGGCACAGGACTCAAGTAATTCTCAAGAATAAGGGGATACAAAGGGCAGAGGTGCATGGAAGTAGAGCTGCTTGAACATCCAATTTGTTAGGAAACTGAACGGACCCAGGCTGGACTGTATACCCAACAGTTTGAAACACAAACTGCAGCCTGTATTTTTGTTTTCTTGGTCCGCATGGCAGAGCTCCTAGCCCCTCCACCCACACCTGCTTTCTCAACTTTGGACTCTTGCTAGGGTGAGAACAACAAAGGAAGTTGGTTAGAAAAACCAAAGAAAAAAAAGTAACTGGCAAGTAACCATAGTATCAATTTCTAAATAATTTCTGCCTTATCCCCTTCCCTCAAACTTGTATCTAAGCATAAAAGGGTTCTTTCATTCCCGTGTTAGAAGTAATTTTGGTATTTAGTTTCTCATTGCTTCTGCTCCCTTCCTTTAAAGCCTATGGGCTTCTCTTCTCCACAGGGGGAGAACAGGATGTTGACTTCCAAGCCAACATCTCAAGGGTGGTTCTCCAGCAGACTTGTCTACGCGGTCAGCCCCGGTGAGTTATTACTCAGCAATTGTGAACAGCCGACCTGGCTTGTCCATAGTTACTCATGAACAAGTATGAGAAACGCCCCAATATCCTTACGAGGCTAAAACCCATTTTGATGGTGTTGTGTTACTATGTCTACATATGTGAGAAGGTAACTCAGCCCTCCTGTACGAGACTGGCTTAAATAAAACAATTTAGGGGCAGGAAGTTATGCCTTTTCATCACACCCAGAAAGGCTTCCTGGGGGTGAAGACAAGAATCAGGAGGACAAGTCAAGGTCCCCAGAGGGGATAAGGAAGAAAGGGCGAGCCAGATTCCAGGAGCAGCCAGTGCCCGGGTTCACCCTACCTGCTGGGCGAGTCCCTAGGCCAATGCTATTTCTGCAGTGTCTCATGACACACATATGTAGCTTCACATAATCAAAGCTGCTATTTAGAGCCTTCTACCCTGCCAGTGGCCCAGACCTGGCCCAGATACAGTGACTGTCCCTCTTTACTCCTTAAAGCCACATTCCATTTATTAAGCCTCACTGGATTATGAAAAATGGGGTAAGAGAGGATTAAGTGTGGCTTCTGTATTCCAGACTACCAGTATGTAGTAAGGAGGGTGGATGTGGGCAAAGATCTGGCCAGAAGGACACCACCACTACCCCAATCCTATGCTGGTTTAAAATGGTTTCTTGGCTCACAAGTGCACCACCTTTTCAAGACATACAAATAATCCACACAGTATATCCCACTGAGTCACCAACCATTCCCTGAACATCTTGATCTCACCCACCTATCATCCCTCTGCAAACTTCAATTACACAAAAGATCAGACAGACAACCCACAAGGTCATGAAGATCTTAGAGGCTCTCACTGCCTTCAGTGACAGAGTGCAGAAGTCAAAGGGACAGCTGGACAAGATAAATGCGAGGGGGGAAACGTCAACCACACAACAAAGGAGACTGTACTTTATTAAACTTGAAAACAAAAATATAGTAATATTGGGAACAGAGAGATTTAGGAAAAAAAAAAAAAAAAAGGAATGGCTGGGAGAGAAAGTGCAAGCGGCCACAAGGAAGGGGGAGATGGGATGGTCTGTGGTGTCTTCGGGTGCGCCTCAGAAATGCGCGGGCACACACGTCACTACCCCCACGCACTCAGACCAAAAGCCAGGACAGTTGGGTCTTCTGAGATGTCTCCAGGCTTTTCTTTCTGCGTTCTGTAGCTGGTTTCACCTTCAGCCCTGGACAGGCATGTAGGGTCTCTGCTGGAGGAAATGTACGTTTTCAACCACAGGCCTGCTCCACAAAGCGGCAGTTCAGCTCCTGGAGAAACTGCCTCCTCTTTGCACTCACCAGAGTCTCAAAGAAAAATGTCAAACCTTTAGAACTAGTTATTTTATTAAATGATATTAATACACATTTCAAAAGGATTTCATTGTTGTTGCCTCTAAAGCATGTGACTTGTTTTCCACACCGAACACGTGAGAGTATCATTCCAACATGTCTAATTTTAATCTTGACAGGCACTCCTGCCTATTCAAAAATAAAAATAAAAAAGGGAGGGAAAAAAGGGGGGGGGGAAGCAGTAATTTACAGCAGCTCCAAAATAATAACAGCTGAAGTTAATTCTACATGAACCGGCAACTTCAGGACTTGATAGTGAATATTTCGCAGTTAGGAAATTTAGCATATTCACATTATCTAGTTGGTTTGCTAAACCATTTTTACCACCAACACTGGCATTCTTGGGATCGGGAAGATTACAAGTCTCACCCTCTGTTCCTTTTACCCTCCCTGGAAGCAAGCCAAATTATTTGCCGTCAGCTGGTGGGAGGGAAGCAGGGAGGAGGGAGAGCGGTCACCTAGGGATGACTGAAGGGTGAACTCCGGCCCCGGCCCATAGTCAGGGACTGTTTCGGAGGCTGATCGCTGAGCTAGGTGGGACCAGTGTTCTCACGCTCTCCACCGATTCTCTGTCTGTGATTTTACAGTGAGCACCAAGGACCTTAGTAACAACTTCTCATCCCTGCTTCCATGAGTCATGTCCTTGTCAAGACACACTAAGTTCTGCTTTCTTTAAAAAATATCTTGTTTATTATGTTTTTTTAGTTCAGGTTGAAATACAAAAGTCAGAGCATGGTCACAGAGTTTTAAATCACAGACACAGAAAGAATCAAGCCCCTTTGTTTCGTGTGATGACTCCGGGAACTGACTTTTTGTTTCACTGTATCACATATATACATTGTTGTCTTCACTGACTGCTGCAGACAGATTTCCTTAAATAGCTGACAGTCACACACGAATCCTCACTTCCATCCTGAAACAAACGCACTGAGGATTCTGTGGCTTTAAAAGAAAGAAAAAGGAAACCACACACACAAAAACAAACCCTCAAAGGTCCAACCTTTAAACTATACAACAAAGTCTTCCTTTCATGAGTTAGCATCACGCTCTGGAGGACAATCACCCTGCCCTGACATTCAGGAAGCAACTTTCTTGACATCACCACATTTCCTGATAAAATCAAATGGTCAGAGGGCTGTTTGAAGTAAACACTACTTTTAGCTTACACAAGAGCAGCAGAGAATTCACATTCTTTATTCTAGAATGAAAACATCCCGTTTAATTTCTCCACACACACAAAATCTATTTCAGTTCTGAACGTCAAATGAACTCTCCCTTCCACACACACACACACACACACACACACACACACACACAGAGTCTCTCATTCTCACACTTTTCCCTTCAATATAACTACACTGTTGTTCTGCTACACTACACCCCCATCCCACACCCAAGGTCATGGTCTCATGCATTTTTGTGGGGAGAGCTACAGGGCAGAGAGGCTTGCGGGGGTCACACAAAGAACAGTTGGCTTAAGACCAGATATGCACTAGGAAGATGAATCATTATCAGCATCATAACCTAGAAACCCACGACAAGCCCAAATAAATAACATGGAATAAATTAAAATCTCCAAAACTATGTCGCACATCTGGTTTGAGCTGCTCTTTATCTGAAAAGCAAGTTTATTCTGAGACAAAAGAATCATCTTCTGTCACTACCTTCCCCCCCACCCCCATCTTTATTCTTTGTCTGGAGAAATCCAAAGCAATCCCCCATACTCCCTACAGTTAGCTCTATACTAACTTGGGAGAAAATCTCCGACATTTGCTGGGACTCCCTGAAAAACATAATACATACTGTTTTACTCATTTAGCTGAGATTTTCAATGTGTACCTTGGAGTAAGACACTAAATTAAAAAAACAAAAAGTAGTTAAGCAATACTTGCTTTTCGGTGTCCCCAGACCAAAAGGTATGGCTACTGAAGTGCAGTGATTGTCTTTGACCAGAGTACTAGGAACAGACACACAGAGGGGCAGCTCAGCACTTGTCTGGGATGTGAAACGGCTAAGGGAGGAAACAGTCTTTATTTCCTGTTGGGATTGGGAGGTGGGATAAGGTTTGAACCCTGCCATCTGCAGCGTGGGGTAATCTGGATTTATCAGGCCCTCCAGGTCCTCTGTAAAGGTAATACCCCCTTATCTCTAAGACATGTCTGAAGAGGAACAATGTAAAGATGCTACTGAACCTCTTCGTTTGAAATACCGATAGGGGTGTATACAGAGCTGGGGGAAGAGGAAAAGATACATACGCTTCTCCTTTCTCTAACCTTTGCTGAAAACCACCAACTATCACTCGCACTAGGGAGGCACCATGGGAAAAATACCTACTTATTTTTAAAAAACGAAGGTTGTGTTTCTTGGCCAAGAAACAAAAGAAAAAAAAAGCAAGCATGGTATTTCAGTTGTGCCTTTGTATCAACCGTCAACTCTGGTGACTCCTTCTGGCCAAAGGAGAAGTGAACCAAAGTCAGGAAGGAAAAGCAGGAGGTAACAGCTGGTCCAAGACGTGTGGGACGGCCTCGGAAAATACCTCACATTTTCTCGTTTACGAGGATGGAGGTCACAGCACACCATGAACGGCTCCTTTCCCTGACTCTCTGTGTTGTCGTAGTCACTTATTTTAACCTCTGAATTTATATTCCGCTGCCTCTCTTTCATGTCAAGAACAAAGAGAAAAACTTTATTAGGACGGGTTGAGGCAGACAGTAATTTGAGGAGGCTGATCGAAAAAACAAGCTTTCAGAAGAAGGGTAGAGAACTTGACTTCAACATGTTTTTGAAAACAAAACGGAACAGAAACACCAATAACCCTGACAGGCCAAGGTCTCCCCCATTTACTCCCCTGCAGTCTCTCTTGGCTGTGGGCAGGGCACAGAGAGGAGAAAAGGAGCCCAGCTGGTCACAGCAGTTACTTAGCTGGGGAGGGGCGGGGGACAGGAATCCTTCCAGGGACGACTTGGTAAGCCAAGCCCCAAATAACACCCCAACATTGCACATGTGTTATTGTCTGTACTGATGGAAATTTTATTTCAAATATAATAATCATCTCCAATAAATGGGGTAAAATAAGATTTGCTTTTCTCCCCCTGCCCCCACCCCACCCCCAACCAAATGAAGTGGCTTTGGTTGTGTTTCTTTGCCTTTTTGTGTTGTTCTTCAACAGGAACAACTGGGGGAAGGTAGGAAGGTTAAGTGCAGACGGAGGGAGGGCTGGCGGAACCGACAGTGAAATGTGGGCACAGGTGACTCCTGAATTTGGAAGGGAGACCCTCTGTCACAATAAAAAAAAAACAAAATAAATGAAAGAGAGGGAAAACAAACACAACACCAACAATAAACCGAACTCCTACTCCCAACTTGCTCTCTAGACTGTCGAAAACGTCCTCCCCTTGGTTTCCATCAGTACCTGGGAGGGAAGAATGGGCGTTTTGGTGCAAAGAACGGAGGGCCCCTAGCAAAAGGTGGCCTGGGTCTCTTTAAACTGTGGAACGGGTCTCTGCTGAGAAAAGGTTCCCTGGGCCGAAAGTCTGGCCGGGGACTCCGCAAAATCATACCACTCCGGCCGATGGCGTCTCTGTGGGAGGGACCCAGGGGGGGGCCGCCGCCGCCGCCCCCACCTCCTCCTCCATGGGCTGCGCCCAGGTGCTCCAGGGAACGGGAGGGCAGGCTCAGGGCCTCCCGCACACGGCTCAGGCCGGGGCCGTTGAGGTCCCGCTGGCTGGGGCCCCCGTGGTCCCTGTGCCCTGGGAGCACGCCGAAGTGCTCGGCCAGGGTCCCCGCGAGCAGGGAGCTATGGTCTTTGGGGAAGACGGCCACAGCGCCCGCCACGCCGCGCTCGGCCAGCGGCGCCGCGAAGGGCACGG
>NW_004444186.1:2064862-2085493 GCF_000243295.1 Trichechus manatus latirostris
GGGGCCGGCGGGGCGGCGTGCGCCAGGGCCGCCTCCTTGGCGAAGGGGTTGGAGAGGTCCAGGGAGGGCAGGTGAGGGGGCGCCTCCCGAGAGAAGAGACCCCCGTGGTCCTTGGGAGGGGCGGGAGGGGCGGAGGCCGGCCCCACCGGCTCCCTCTGGAAGGGCGTCCCGTGCTCCAGGGGGGCCGGGGGGAGATGGTGCTCAAAGGTCGAGTTGAAACTGCTGGGGCGAAAGCTGCCGACACTCTCCTGAAACGGGGGCGCCCGCTCCTTGTACGCCGCCGTTTTAAAGCCACCGAGGCCTCCGCCGCCCCCACCCCCGAGGGCGGCCAGCTCGGAGCCGGCCGGGGGGCCATTGTCAAAGGAGCCGCCGGGGGCGCTCAGCTCGAACCACCCCACCCTGGAAGCCTCGCGCCCGTGTCCTCTACTTCCCTTCCCGGGCACTCGGATCGACTCTACGGTCTGGATCGGCTCCCCTGACATCCGCCTAGTGGAAGCATTATGGTAACCCAAGGTTTCTATAGGGGCCCCCTTCTCCTCGGCGCTGTCGGGCAAGTCCAGGCAGGAGGAGACGCGCGTTTCTATGCGGTAGTGCTCTTCTTCCGGCTGCCCCTCGGGGGAGGCCAGGCTGGGCTGGGCCAGGTCACCCGCGCTGCCCTTGCTGGGGGCCTGGCCAAAATGCTTATCGTCCGAGGGCTTACGAGAGGCGTTTTTAAGCATATTCTTAAACTCAATGGTCGACGTGGCGGAAATGGTGGAGGCCAGGACTTTCTCCACGCCTGACGTGGGTGGGTGGCCCGTGGGAGCGGCCAGGGTATTCTGCGGAGAGAAAAGGGAACGCTGTGGGACTGGGTGAGGAGAGTCTGGGTACTGCTTCTGTGGCAAACTGAGATGCCCACTGGTGGACTGAGACAAGCTACTGTGGTTGGAGTCGGGGGCGAAAAAGGAACCATTCTTACTGGGCGATGGTGAGCGGTGAGCGCCAGGTTCATTCCCTCTTACGCTGAAGGCACCAAACAGCCCTGGGGAAGGCGAGAGGCGGTCAGGGTTCTCACTAGAGTCCAGGAGGGCCCGGACAGATGGGGGGAAGGCAGACTTCACCCCAAATTCTTGGGCCGGGTGGCTGTAATTGGAAAGAATCGACTGGTACTCGGTGGTGTCAGGAAGCTTGCTTGATTTTAGGATGGACTTGGCTGGTTTCTTCTCTAGGTTCATCATGGCAGAGGGTGGAGGCCCCGAATACTCAAAATCTCGGTAATCCTCATCTTCTTGGAAAGAAGTATCTGGATAGAACTTTTCCTGTGAAGAGTCCATCAGGGAAGGTGGTCTCTCCATCCCTTCAGAAGGCTGCTTATAGGGCGATTCACTGCCCAGGCCAAAGGGTCGATACGTAGGTACAGAATTGGAAAGCTCCCGGGGGTAGCTGTCATCTCTCCCAGGGGGTGGTGATCTTGTACTGCTGGGGGTTGAAGAACCAGGGCTAATGATCTTAGAAAGCAAGGACGCCGTATCTACGCTGCTGGATGTGGGCTTGTCCATCACCTCATCCTGGGTGGGTGTCCCACCCCGTTCATCCCGCACGGGCGTTCCATCAGTGTTGTCCATTGAGGTGCTAGGTGGGCCACGCTGGAAGTCTGAGGGATGGTTCTCTGCTGGGGCACTGGACCCTAAACTGCTCAGGATTGGGATGTTTAAGTTTAAGCCACTGAAGCCAGGATTACCTTTTAAGAAGTTGTGGATTTTCATTTCCAAGCTGGGGGAGGTGGACTCTGACTCCAGCTTTGGCTTGGAGATCTCGGAAGATTGGCACATGGCAACCTCAGCAGGTGGGACCACAGGGCTAGTACTGTTGTGGGGACCTGGGAACCCCAGAGAGTTGGACGGTAGCTTGAAAGTAGTGCTTGGGAGCCCTGGGCTTTGCCCAATGGAGGGCTTGCTGGCTGAAGTTGAAGAGACTTCAGAAGCTGACGAATTAGGAGAATAGCTGAAGCTTTTGGAAATAAACGTTTGGGGATTGGAGGGCAAACTTCTTCCCTTTACGCTGGAGACTGTGGTGTTGGCAGGGGATGCTGAAGTGCTCTGGGATGCAGCTTCACTGGCTGGAACTGGGTTCCCAGTAACGCTCTGAAGTAAGGATGACAGGCCTGTAGAAACAAAGATTAGAGGGGTTAAGAAGAACAACTCCCTACCATACCATCCAAACAATGGAGGCTAATTCGGATATTCTCATTCATTCTGGTGGGAACAAGATAAACATTAAAATCTGAGGCCAAAGGGAATCCAGACCAAACAAGCAAGGGCTAAATGTCATAGAAAACAGGGGATCCATTTATCAATATAAAGAGAGAAAGTCACTGAACTGTTCCCCAGTACAGTCGAGAAACCAGGCCAACTCGGCACAACCAAAGGCAATAGGAAGGGGGAGATTTTAGTGTCAGAATCACTCACAGTTTAAGCAAGGCAAAGCAGAAAAAGAAAGGAGGCAAAAATTAGTCTTAAAACAACACTTTAAGCCGATATTTCTCATGTCTGATCTGTAGAATTGTTTCCCCAAATGAAAACAGATATTCTGCTCTTCCCTCTTTTCTACCTCCAGAATTATCTCTAATAGGTTAATGTTATTCTCCAGAGAGTGTATGTAAATGTCAGAAATTTATTTGAACAGGCAGTATTGTTTTCAAGAAGCACTTCTTGCTAGACTGGTGTTATCTTTGGGAAACACTGCTTCTAACTACCATTTTTGGTTTTACAACACAGCTGTAATAAATACAGAAATGTGCACCACACAGGTTTACAGAGCCAGACCAACAGACGTGAGTCCTTTCACTGGAGACACACAGTCCCCACCTCACGGCTTGGAAAACTCAAGGATTACTGACATGCCCGGGCTGACACCGATGAGATCCAGCCCTACTCACTGACAGACAAAACCTTCTCAGAGGCACTGAGAAGAAGTCTGGGGTGAAGGCTGAAGTCCACCAAAGTAAACTGGTCTTGCAGAAAATGTTCCAGAAAAATATCTGACAAAGAGATGGCAGAAGGTCTTACATAAATTTTATTTTAGAATACTTACCCAATTTCTGGTCATAAATAACATTTTTACGCATATTTCACCCACATTTACAGCTTTTAGTCACTAAATGCACTGAAACTATTCCTTAGTAATGATATGTAAAAGAAAATAACACTTCCTGATACTTCAATTCATTTTTGTTTCTTCAAAATTTCACTTTTAATTCATAAATTGGCTAAGCGATTTAAGGTCTGAGGAATTTCAAGGCCACTCCATCCTTGTAACATTTTTAATTGTTACCTACATCTAAATACTGTTGGGTGGTTTTTATGAGGACATTATCCACCTAAAAAAATCCGTGTTTCATTTCCAAAAAGCCCCCTGGCTGTATCACTCTTCCCATCCCAGCCCCACTAGTTTCGATTCTCAGCAGTCACTGTTCTCACCAAAACCAGAGGTCCTCAAGCACAAGAATGTGATACACAGTATCACCGCTTGATTTTTAAAAGATATTTCAGCATACCTTTCAGATACTGTGGAGTAAGCTCGTCAGAAGACTACCTTATTAACTACTCAGATTTTGGGCAACTGATAACATTGCCTCTCATCACTAAATATTATTTTTCTTCAATCTTAACAAGCTATAGTCTATGTTCCCTTGCCCACCGAAGTCTTCCTTTTGTGTTGAAAATCTGCCGATAGGGGCTGTGGATGAACAAGATCAGAGCAGAGTTCTAAGAGATTTCCTGTATGACCCTTGAGAAAATGCATCTTATTTACCTTGCTGGGCACAGTTCGTTTAAAAGTCAAGGAGAACACTACTTTCCATCAAGAAATGACCAGTGACAAACGACCCACTACCCCTGCTACTCCACAGAGACTGTTTGCTGAGGTCTCCCCATCTCGTTCCGTCAGCACACACCTGCCTCCGTCCAGAATTTTGCCCCATGAGGCAGAGCACACGACGCTGCTGTGGCCACCTGCTGAAAAGCTGCTTCTTTAAGATGCAGGTAGCACATGGGTATGAGAAGCTAAAACACAAGTGAGCCCCAGATTGTCACCCTAACTGCAGGGTGGTGACAGAAGAGGGACAAGGGAGAGACCACCAATCTCTCAAACTAATTACTCCTGAAATGAGCAGTATAAGGTATGCTGTGGTATTATTACCAGAATTCTTTACTGTTGGCTGTGGATGACAATTTAACAGTATTTAACTCTAGGTAACAACAGTCATCTAGATCTTAAGATAAAATTCACTGTAATAGTGCTTGGCTGGTCTACATACAGAATAGTTTAGGGAACGTAAAAATAACAGACACCTGTACCTGGCCCCTGTTCTTACAGACCGTGGTTTCCCAACCTCAGCACTACTGACGTTTTGGGCTGGATAATTCTCTGTTGTCAGGGGCTGCCCTGTGCGTTGGCCGATGTTCAGCAGCACCCCTGGCCTCTGCCTACTAGATGTAGCACCATCCTACCCTCCTCCCAGTTGTGACAACCGAAAATGTCTCCAGACATTGCCAAGTGTCCCCTGGAGGCAAAACCACCCCGGAGTCTGTCATTATACTGAAGATACTGTTCTGGGTACCTGTAGTTTATTACACAGTTATATTGACGTGTTTAAAAAGGGCTGTGCTGTTATCTGGAAGGTAGGAAAAGAGAGAGCAGATAAGCTTTCTGAAACATTTAGAAGGAGACAGTTTCAGTCATGAAGCAGATAATCAGCAAAGCTGAAAAGAGAGGTTCCACCAAGGCAGAGGTTCTATGTGGGCAAAACCAACAAGGATGTGCTGTATATAGCATTAGGGCACAAAAAAAGATACATTCATGTCTCAAAAGATTTGTGATAGTAGAGACTGGCCCTTCTTCCTGTCTTTAGCTTCAGTTAACATTCAAACAGGTAAACCTCAACACAGACTAACCTGTACTAAGAGCTGGGGTGAATGCAGCCCTCAGGGGTGTCACGGTCCAGGTGAGAGAATACTGGGCTCCGGGCCAGAAATCTGGCTTTGAGTGTTGGCTCATCACCGAATAGCTAGATGTGTGACTGTAAGCGGTCACATCACCTCAGTGAGCCCTAATGTGCTCACCTCAAAAGGAGGGGCTCAGACTAGGTGACATTAAAGTCTCTTTCAGCTGTGACGTTTTGTAACCCTATGAATGCCAGCTTAGAGACGATAAACAGGAAGACAATAAGGGGTTAACTGCATTACACGCTTCATGGCTTTGGACTCCTCAGAAATGGAATCCAGGCTTCAGCCCGAGACAAACATTCACCACTCGAGTCCCTCCGGCACATGTGCGTTTACCTTGCAGTGCAGGGGCTGACTGTGTCTGGGTTTTGGAAAGAGCAGACAGAATGCTCTCTGGGGTGATCTCCACCTTGGAGAGGATATTTGCCAGAGGGTTGTGAGATGCGGTTGTGGCAGGAGCAGATGTTTTCAGGCCACTGGGGAGACTGCTGGGACTCGTAGGAGCTCCTGGAGACGGTCTTGATGCAGGACTGACCCCTGGTGGCACAAAGAGGAACTAAGGCAATGCAATCCAGAATGACTAATTCATGAGACTTCCCACTCACTCAAACCAGTCTGACAAGCTCAAAAGGAACTTTTCCGGGACTGACCCACAGGTCATGGCTTCGACAAAGGAAAACATCTGAAGATAAGATTAAAATTTGCTCCCTTCTACTTGGAACAACCTTAGCATTAACAAGTATTATTACGTTATTTTCATATATGTTCATTAGTTTGGGGAGTCCCAATAGAGACCAGAAATCCAATTTCTTTTTTCTCTCCCACATGGCAGCTACACTCAAGAGTTCTGGAGGAGCTCAATCAACACTGCTGGCTGATTATAATGATCAGAGCCACTGTCACTGTGTAACTCAGCCACCACACAATTCCATGTGACTGGCCAGTTACTGGCCTTTGAAATGAGATTATATAAACAATCTCTGTTATAGTTTTACATTTTAAAACACCGGGTTGATTTCTAACATAGGAAAAAAGGTACATAAAGATAAGAGAAAAACAAACATTTGAATTTTTAAAAATATGAACAGGTATTTCAAAAAGAAAAATAAATGAAAAAATTTTAAACCACATCTTTAATCAAAGAAATGCAAATTAAAACAAATGACTTTTGAAAGTTTAATTTGACAAAGATTAAAACTGTTCGAGAGAGCGAGGGACAACGGCAAGCTGCACGTATTTGGTGCATAAAACAGTGCATTGTGGGAGCTCAATCTAGTACTCTCAGACGTAAAGATGAAAACCCTACATAAATATGTATTCATGATGAAAGCATGTTTACCATTTTCTTTAAAAGAATCTGGAGTAGGCAGGGGCACAGATGAAGTAAGATCAGTCATATTTCTACTGCTGAAGCTGGTGTTGGGCATATGAGTGTTCTCTACTTTTGTGTATCTCCCATAAAATATTTCTCCATTAAAATTTTCTATAAAAATAAAAGCCACAGATACTTATCCATCCTTTCAGGAAGGGCTGTGAATAAACTTTCAGCTTCAAGGTTGTTCATTACCATATTCTTTATCACAGTGAAACACTGGAAATATACTGAATGTCTAATAATAAAGGATGAGATAAACAAAATATGGAATACTACATAGCTGTTAAAAATGATACAGATGAAGTATTTGATAACTTAGAAAAAGGGTAATAAATGTAGCTGAATTTTAAGTAGCTGGTTTCAAAACAGTATATGCAAAATGTTTCAATTTTTGAAAGAAAAATTATTACGAATATTTACTCCTCTACAACATTCCTACGCCTGCAAAGCTAACCCGAAGTGCTTTTCTTTGGAGTAGCAGAATTATGGATGTTTATTTTAAGCTTTTTTGCTTACCTGTATTTTCTAATTTGTATAAAATAACCCATGATTTCATTTTATATGTTTTAACATATTTTTCAATTAAAAAAAATACGTTTAATTTTTTAAAAAAATCAACCATAAAACCCAGATTGATGGTTCCATTCAAAAGGTGGAAACCGCTTTGTACCCTCTTCACTGGGCTCACGTACGTACCTGTGGTTTTCATGACCGACGTCAGGCTGCTGAGGATGGAGCTGATCTTGGCCAAATCCACGTTCGCCAGGTTTGGCAAAGCCAGCGCTGGGGAAGAGGACAGAAGAGACGTGCTCACAGGCTTCGGCAGAGGCGGGGTCACCGCCACGGTCACAGGCGCTGCGGTACTTGAAGGGCCCTTGGAGACACTCTCTGTTGGCTTCGTAGGTGCAGCAGTGGACACGGCCGGCTTCTCCACAGGTTTTTCCTTCCTGTCCTCCACTGTTTCAACAAAGAAAAAAGACAATATTGCATCTTACTACTGTCCTGGCTTTGCTTCCAATATGAAACATGTCCTAATATCTCCTAATTTAGGGATAAAAAGTACCACACTCTAGAGTAAATGGTAACTTCAGGAATTTTTTAAAAATCGTATTTTTCATAATTTACGATCCTTCCCACCTTCACTATGTGCTTAAAAGAAATCTTTCCCAAATTCACCTTTTGTATTACTTTTTAATGATCCCTTTGCATTTCCCTACTATTTGTGTATTACATGTGTACACTTCTGGAAGCACGTTACTGCTTGGTACACATCTGTGTTGTCCTGGGTAATGATACTTAGGTCATAAATTGTTCTGTCTTTTCCTTCACATTAACCCGAGAGCTTTCTAAGAGACAGAAACCTGCACACACTGTATCACAGCTCCCTTTGGCTCCCCAAACTGCCCTGCTGGGAGTGCAGTATACACGGAGCATCCGTCTGAAACTGCAGTGTTTCAACTCTCGGTGCCTTTGCAATATATACTCCCTTTAATACGTTAAAGGCTATACGGATAGTGCCTTAAATTCAACAGAATCAAACTGCCTAGTAAGAATAATGATAAAAGCTGGAGTTGTCCCAGAAACAATTCACCACGCAGGCTAGCTTACAAAGTGTGGTTAACAAACTGTGGCTCTAACGGTCACGTGAAGAGCGAATAAGCAGCTCCCTTCTAAGTGCCCTTCCCTCTAGAGCAGCTGTGTCCAACAGAAACAGAACTCAAGACATTTAGGGAAGGGGCATGTTTTTAGTTGTCATATAAACAAAAAGAAACTGGTGAAACTGATGTGAAGAATTTATTTCAATATATCCCAAATATTTTAATTTCAACACGTAATCAACATGAAAATTATTAATGAGCTATTTTACATTCCTTTTTTGGGGTACTAAGTCTTTGGAATCCAGCGTGTATTTTATACTTACAGCACATCTCAAGTTGGGTAAGCCACTTCCAAATGCTCAACTGTCCACATGTGGCTAGCAGCCACTATGTTGGATGGCACGGATCTTGAGCAATGATTCTCAACCCCTGTGGCATACCAAATCATGACCTACTGCTCTAGAGACAACAATGCTACCTTGGTGTTCCAACCCTTATAACGGTTGAACTATTTTTTAATGCCTGCCTGTGGCTGACCCATTAGCAGGAAAGAAAACCAGATAAGGAATAAGTTGTGTACTAATCCTATGAGGGCATACCAATGATTTTGGAGCCATCATCTTCCACATCGGAGAGTTCCATGTCTTCCACATCACGGTTATCTGTGGCGGGCTCAGGGGTGGCGGATTTTTCGCTCTCCACAGTTGGTGACGGAGAGTCCTCACCGCCCATCCCCTGAAAAGGGGACTCAGAACCAGTTGGGGAGGGAGCGTCCACGCTTGGGGAAGGCACTGGTGATTCTTCGGGATCAGGAAGGGTTGACTTCAATTGATCCAGCTTCTTCTTTAAATTATTCACTCGATTAGCAAAGGTTTTATACGCCTAAAAAAGAAAAAGAAGAGTTTACTCCTCTCGGGAGAGAAATAAGAAGCTTCCATTTTGACTCAGATCAGATTCGACTCCTCATTATTATTAACTACGTCACTGGTAGAAAACAAGGAAACACCACTTCTGTCACGCGGAGTAGTTTCCAATCTCTACTGTTTGTATCCCCCAAGTGAATGTTACTGACCACGCACTCAGCCTGAGTGAGAAATTCAGAGGTTATCTAAACACTGTACGTTTCCCTCCAAGTGTAAATCTAACACAACCTCTATAGCAGCAGTCCTCAAAATGTGGTCTAGAGTTGGGGTTAACAAAGATTCATTAATTAAGCACTTACTATGTTCTAGGCCCTCTTGTAAGGAGCCCTGGTGGCGCAGCGGTTAAGTGCTCAGCTGCTAGCCGAAAGGTCCGCGGTTTGAACCCACCAGCTGCTCCGTGGGAGAAAGATGTGGCAGTCTGCTTCCATAAAGATTATAGCCTTGCAAACCCTATGGGGCACTTCTACTCTGTCCTACAGGATTGCCAGAAGTTGGAATCAACTCAGTGGTAACTGGTTTGGTTTTAAGTGAATATTAATAGCCATGTACTCGCCTGAATTAGAAATTTAGAGATTATCTGTGATTTAGCCTCTCTCATTCTCTTGTCTCCATCCAACCAACAAATATTTACCAAAGGCCTAGATGTGTAAGGCTGGGGACAAGGTCTGGGGACACAGCAGTAAGAAGACAAACATACGATCTACAAATACACGACAATTCGAAACAGTAGTACGTGCTACAAAAGAAAAAAACCAGAGATTTACCACAGAGAGCGATGTGAGGAGACAACACAGGACAGCCTGGGAGGTCAAGTCCCACTGATTTTCCTTTTTTTAAATGAACTTTTTATTTTAGAACAGTTTTAGATTTACAGAATTATTATGAAGATAGTACAGAGAGTTCCAATATATCTCACAATTTCCCCTATTAACACCTTACATTAGTCTAGTACATATGTTACAATTAAATAACCAATATTTATATATATATATATATATATATATTTATATATATATAACTGAGCACAGTCCACACTCTATGTGGATTTCCTCAGTTCTCACCTAACGTCCGTTCTCTACCCCAGGATCCCCTTCGGGATACACCACCACACTTAGCAGGTCCTGTTTCCGGAGGCCCCTCTTACTTATGGCAGCCTCTCAGACTTCCCTTGTTTTGGTGACCTCAACAGTTCTGAATAATAACGGTCAGATATTTTGTAGAATGTCCTTCAGCTGAGATTTGTCTCATGTTTTCCTTATCAGGAGATTGGAATAATGTGTTTTTGGAAGGAAGACCACAAAGGGCACTCACATGGTGTCAAGGGTACATACTATCTATCACTGTGACTTAATCATTGCTGATGTTAACCTTGAACATCTGGCTTAAATCCCACTGATTCTTATCTCCTGATTATCTTAACTGCCAATGCCCTAAAGAGGGTGTGTGTGTGTGTGTGTCTGTGTGTGTGTGTCTGTGTGTGTGTGTGTCTGTGTGTGTGTCTGTGTGTCTGTGTGTGTGTGTGTGTGTGTGTCTGTGTGTGTGTGTGTAATCATTTTGGTTGGTTGTTCAAGAAGTATTATTTAAAAAATGGAATGCAACAGAAAACAGAAGAACAGAAGCTAGCTTTTGCTTCTGGATATGACTGAGTAGCTTGTAGTACCCCCGTGTGTCTGTCAGTTCGTTGTGATGTGGTGGCTTGCCTGTTGCTGGGATGCTGGAAGCTATGTCACCAGTATTTCAAATATCGGCAGGGTCACCCATGGCGGACAGGTTTCAGTAAAGCTTCCAGACTAAGACAGACTAGGAAGAAGGACCTGGCGGACTACTTCTGAAAACACTGGCCAGTGAAAACCTTGTGAACAGCAGCAAAACACTGTCTAATACAGTGCAGGAAAACGAGCCCCTCAGGTTGGAAGGGACTCGAAATAGGGCTGGGGAAGAGCTGCCTCCTCAAAGTAGACTAGACTTCAATGACGTGGATGGAGGAGAACTTCCAGGACCTTCATTTGCTGATGGGGCACAACTCAGAATTAGAAGAAACAGCTGCAAGCATCCATTAATAATCAGAGCATGGACTGTACAAAGTATGAATCTAGGAAAACTGGAAGTCATCAAAAATGAAATGGAACACATAAAGATCAATACCCTAGGCACAGGGAGCTAAAATGGACTGAATTTTTGAATTGGACAATCATATGGTCTACTATGCCTGGAATGACAAATTGAAAAAGAATGGCATCACATTCATCTTCAAAAAAGAACATTTCGAGATCTATCCTGAGGTACAATGCTGTGATCGGATAATATCCGATCACCTACAAGGAAAAACCAATTAATACTACCATTATTCAAATTTAAGCACCAATCACTAAGACCAAAAATGATGAAATTGAAGATTTTTACCAACTTCTGCAGTCTGAAATTGATTCAACATGCAACCAAGATGTATTGATAACTAATGATGACTGGAATGCCAAAGTTGGAAACAAGGATTGGTAGTTGGAAAATATGGCCTTGGTGACAGAAACAACGCTGGAGATCCCATGACAGAATTCTGCAAGACCAACGACTTCTTCACTGCAAATACTTCTCACCAACATAAATGGCAACTACACATGTGGACCTCGCTGGATGGAATACAGAGGAATCAAATTGACTACATCTGTGGAAAGAGATGATGGAGAAGTTCAATATCATCAGTCAGAACAAGGCCAGGGGCTGACGGTGGAACAGACCCTCAATTGCTCATATGTAAGTTCAAGTTGAAGCTGAAGAAAAGGAAAACAAGTCCTTGAGTATATCCTGCCTGAATTTAGAGACCATCTCAAGAACAGATTTCACACACGGAACACTAATGACCAAAGGCCAGACGAGCTGTGGGATGACATCAAGGACAACATACGTGAAGAGAGCAAAAGGTCATTAAAGAGAAAGGAAAAAAACAAAGCCCAGAACGGATGTCAGAAGAGACTCTGAAACCTGCTCTTGAACGTCAAGTAGCTAAAGCGAACAAAAGAAATGACGAAGTAAAAGAGCTGAACAGAAGATTCCAAAGGGCAGCTCGAGAAGACAAAGTATTATAATGAAATGTGCAAAGTCTGGGAGTTAGAAAACCAAAAGGGAAGAACATGCTCAGCATTTCACAAGCTGAAAGAATTGAAGAAAAAATTCAAAACCTGAGTTGCAATACTGAAAGATTCTATCAGCAAAATATTGAACGATGCAGGACGCATCAAAATAAGATGGAAGGAATACAGAGTCACTGTACCAAAAAGAATTGGTTGACATTCAGTCATTTGAGAAGGCAGCATATGATCAGGAACTGATGGTACTGAAGGAAGAAGTCCAAGCTACACTGAAGGCATTGGCAAAAAACAAGGCTCCAGGAACTGACGGAAGACCAACTGAGATGTTTCAACAACGGATGCAGTGCGGAGAGCTCACACATCTATGTCAAGAAATCTGGAAGACAGCTACCTGGCCAACAAACAAGAGATCCATATTTACGCCTATTGCAAAGAAAGGTGATCCAACAGAATGTGGAAATTATCGAACAATATCATTGATGTCATATGCAAGTAAAATTTTGCTGAAGGTAATTCAAAAGCGGTTGCGGCAGAACATCGACAGAGAACTGCCAGAAATTCAAACTGGATTCAGAAGAAGATGTGGAATGAGGGATATCATTGCTGATGTTAGATGGATCTTGGCTGAAAGCAGAGAATACCAGAAAGATACTTACCTGTGTTTTATTGACTATGCAAAGGCACTCAACTGTGTGGGTCATAACAAATTATGGATAACACTGTGAAGAATGGGAATTCCAGAACACTTAATTGTGCTCATGTGGAACCTGTACACAGACCAAGAGGCAGTCGTTTGAACAGAACAAGGGGATATCACGTGGTTTAAAATCAGGAAAGGTGTGCCTCAGGGTTGTACCCTTTCACGCTATGTATTCCATCTGTATGCTGAGCAAATGATCTGAGAAGCTGGACTATATGAAGAAGAATGGGGCATCAGGATTGGAGGAAGACTCACTAACAACCTGCGATATGCAAACGACACAACCTTGCTTGCTGAAAGTGAAGAGGACTTGAAGCACTTACTGATGAAGATCAAAAACTACAGCCTTCAATTTAGCATGGATTACACCTCAACATAAAGAAAACAAAAATCCTCATAACTGGACCAATAAGCAACCTCATGATAAACGGAGAAAATACTGACATTGTCATGGATTTCATTTTACTTAGATCCATAATCAACATCCATGGATGCAGCAGTCCAGAAATCAAATGACGTATTTCACTGGGAAAATCTACTGCAAAAAAACTTAAAAAGTATTAAAAACCAAAGATGTCACTTTGAGGACTAAGGTGAGCCTGATCCAAGCCATGATATTTTCAGTCACCTCATATGCATGTGAAAGCTGGACAATGAATAAGGAAGACCAAAGAAGAACTGGTGCCTTTCAGCTGTGGTGCTGGTGAAGAATATTGACTACACCATGGTCTGCCAGAAGAACAAACAAATCTGTCTTGGAAGAAGTATAACCAGAATGCCCCTTAGAAGCAAGGATGGTGAGACTTCGTCTTACGTACTTTGGACACGTTATCAGGAGGGACCAGTCCCTTGACAAGGACATCATACTTGGTAAAGTAGAAGGTCAGTGAAAAAGAGGAAGACCCTCAGTGAGATGGACTGACACAGTGGCTGCAACAATGGGCTTAAACATAGCAACGGTTGTGAGGATGGCGCAGGACTGGTCAGTACTTCTTTCTGTTGTACAGGGGGTTGCTCTGAGTCGGAACGGAATCAACAGCACCTAACAACAACAAAGCTTGTAGTAGACCCAATGCTTCCACCAAGAATAACTAGAAAAATCAGAGATATACACATACACATTTATACACACACAGACACACACACACCTGTCTGGATGCATCAGAGAGCTGAGGCAACCAGACCTAAGCGGCAAAATCCTACAGCAGGGAAACCACGCAGAGTGTTACGTCGACACTTTGCAGCCCCCGTTCTCTCAAGGTTTCTGCTGACTTTCGGGAACTGGGCAAGGAGATAAGAATACAGGCAAAACGACAAGGCAGAGGGCCGCTACTAAAAGCACAGAAAAAAATGAGAGTTTTAACAGTTTTGCTGGACTGAACAGGCAACAATGAGAGACTTGAAAGGTCAGGATCCTGGTGAAAAAGGACAAAGAACTGACTCAACAACCGGCTACTTTTTCTCTAAGATACTTGCTGAATTCTGAGGCTGCTTAATGCAGTCTCACGGTATAAAGAGACAGTGATTAGAGATCCGATAATTCCACGGAGAAGGTTCCTAGTGATCACCCCAGGCTGTCAGTGGGAGAATCTACATCCTAGAAGCTGCAGTAACCAGAGGGAGAAAAAAGCTTGCCCAAACTGCAGCTCCTCAAGTTAGTTCAGGTCTGGATTTGGTTAGTATGATCGGCCCTCACTCCATCTACCTAGCAGAGGACAGGGGAACCCTCTCTGGAGGAAGAGAAATCATCCAGAGACTCTACATTCTTCCACATACAATGTCCAGCATTTGATAAAAAATTAGCAGGGAACAACTCAGAAATAGAGGGTGAGAATGGTTGCACAATTCAAAGAACGTAACCAACATCACTAAATTATCCATATAGACACTGCTGAATTGGTGTCTGTTTGGCTGTGTATATTCTCAACAACAACAAAAAAATTAGCAGGCATGCAAAAAGAATCCAATTACTAACAGTTGATACGGGAGACTTATGGCCTATAGCAAGATACTGGGGTGAGGAAAACGTCTGCACTGGAAGGAGGCGTGTATAGATGTTACAGCCTCAGTGGGATAAGGAAGGCCAGAGATGGTGTAAGGGTGCTGGGAGACTGGTTACATACAAGGGGACGGACCAAGTAATTAAATACACTGAAGACAAGCAGAGCAAGGCTGTACATTATTAGAAAAAGCAATTACCAATGTGGAAAGGGAGAAAAGTAGAACAAACTTGTGTTGGATTGGAATTAGAGATACCAGTGTGAACTTATGGTTTTCAATACAGACAGATATAAAAAATATATAGATGTAAATGTGTGTGTATATAGGTTAAGTATCTACACACATATATATATTCTCCAACTCTGTACACCAATAGGGTCTGGCTGCAGTGACGTCCCAATAGCAATGAGTACACTTATTACTTAGATTTTTAGTTTCTAAATACTGTTTTCCACTAAAAGGAACCAGGGCTCCCTGGTGAAATGACTGATTCCAGGGCTGGGGCGGGAAACGTATATGATGAGCCTGGATGGAACACCCTGTTTCAAAAGTAAAGAAGTGCCCAAAACAAAGATGAAGACATGTCAAAAGAACAAAGAAACTAGCTTCAAAGGAGCTCCCACTGGCCAAATCTGGGACAATCTGAGCATCAAAATAAATATCGGCAGTAATCAATCAAAACACTGAATAAATAGGACTCTATATAAGTCCAACTTATTTTCAAATGCTTCAGGAATAAAAAGGTCTTCGTGCTGTACTTAAAGTATTTCTTTAAGTCTGACATTGTTTCAAAAAAAATTTGTAAAAAGAGAGGAAAAGATTAAGAAAATAGATGGACAGATTTAACAGAACACTGAATTCTTTCTAAAGAATCAAATGGCGATTCTAGAACAGAAAATAAACCAACTAAAATTAATAGATGGGTTTACCAACAGGTAAGAGTCAGCAAAAGAGAGAATCAATGAACTAAAAGACTGGTTAATAGAATGTATCTAGAAGGAAGCAGAAAGAAAAGGGATCGTGAATACAGAAAGCAACATAAAAAAAATTCTGAAACAGAGTGATGAGATCTAATATACATTAAGTAGAGTTTTAGGAGGAGACAATGAAATAGGAACAATATTTGAAGAGATAACTGCTGAAAAATTTCCAAAATTTATGGAAAATATCAAGCCACTGATTCCAAAAAGTTTTGCAAATCCCAGGCCAGATGAGTACAAAGAAAACTGCAACATGGAATGAACATCATTGTATAACTATTGAAAATGAAAGACAAAGAGAAGATATTAATAGCTGCCAAAGAAAAAAGATACTGTATTCAAAGAGGCAACAATAAGACTGATGGCTTACTTCTCACAGAAACGCACACCACAACAGAATAACTATTTAAAGTACTGGAAGAAAATAACTGCCAATCTAGAATCTATATCCAGTGGAAAAAAGACATTTAAAAAATAAACAAATTTTTTAAGAGTCTGCCACCATCAGATCTATATTAAAAAACATTCTAAAGGATACTATTCAGCAGAAGGAAAATCACCCCAGATGGAAGGGCAAAGATGGAGACGTTGACGCACCGTGAGAGAAGGTGATAAATGTAAACAGACTACTACCGAAGACAGCTGCAGGGTGCGCGCGCACACACGCACACACACGCGCGTGCACGCACACACGTGACAATACACAGCCATCAAATAAAACACATGAGCTGGGACAGTGAACGCAGCTCCCTGGGTGACACCTTCACGGGGCCCAACAGCAGCAGCAGGCAGGCGGCTACAAAGCCAGGTGGAGACTACAGCGTGACCCGGACCCGGGCGGGTGGAGTTTACGGTTACGTGCTGCCAAGTCAGAGGGGCTCAGTACATACCGGGATACATCACTGTAAAAACTTCAGGACAACAAGGAGAAAGCCCCTTCCTAAAGGCTTCCAGACAGAAAAACACAGTCAGCTAAGAAGGATCCTACAAAGACTTCATATCAACAATGCTGAAGACAGTGCGGTGATGCCTTCTAAGCTGTGAGGGAGGATAATTTTCAACCAGCCAAACGATCAAAGCAAATGTGAAAAGAGAATAAAGACATTTTTAGGCACACAAGGACTCAGAAGGAGCCCTGGTGGCGCAGTGGTTAAGCACTTGGCTGCTAACCAAAAGGTCAGTGGTTCAAACCCACTAGTCACTCCTTGGGAGAAAGATGTGGCAGTCTGCTTCCATAAAGATTAGTCTTGGATACCCTACGGGGCAGTTCTACTCTCTCCTACGGGGTCACTATGTGTTGAAATCAACTCGATGGTAATGGGTTTTTTTTTAAAGACTTGAGAAATTTCTCTCTCACAAACTCTTTTTGGGAAATTACTTGAGGATGTGTGCTCCAGCAAAACAGGGGAGACATAAGAAAAGACATGGAAACTAAGAAAACAGAGAACCCAACTCAGAATAGCAGTAAAGCGTAATCCCTGGATGACAAACCTAGAGAGCAACCCACCAGTGGAGCAGGAGGCCCGCAGTTCAAATAGGGAGGTGATATGGATGAAACTGTCTGCCCCCAAAATATGTGTTGGAATCCAAACCCTATACCCGTGGATATAATCCTGTTTGGTACTAGGGTTTTCTTTGTTAATTAGATGGGTTAGGATGGGTTCTAAATCTACTCACTTCTGAGTTATAAAAAGAGCAGATCAGACACAGATACGCACACACCGGGGAAGCCAGACGCCGTATGAGGATCTGTAAGGAACCCAGGAAAACCCAGGGCTACCGACAAGGAAGGACTAATGGGGCCAACACCCTGATTTGGACTTTTAGCCAGATCTGTGAGAAAAGAAATCTCTGTTCTTTAAAGCTACCCACTTGTGGTAAATTTTTTTTACAGCGGCACTAAGTAAGTAAGACAAGAGGTCTCTGGGAAAAATGGGGATTCAGAGTGTCTGAAGTGATATGCAGAGAGTTTGGAAATAAAAAATTGAGGCTATGAGAAGACAAACAATCCAAGAAAAAAAGGACAATTAGAAATACTAGGAAAAAAACAAAAACCAGCGTTATAACCAGAGTCACGACAAGATCTTGTGGTGAGCAACATTTACACAGGTGTCTGTAAATATGAAGCACAAACTTGACTGTCAATGTTTAGAGCAAGGATGTAAAATGACTTAATTATGGTACAGAATAGAATGTCATTATTATCAACTCTGACAATGTAAAAGTATAGCTGACTGAAGCTGGGAAATTTAAGGGGTAAAGGAAAAGTAATGGAAAAGGACAGGGAGGTTAATATCCTTATTTTACAAAGTGAGGAGTGTAGAGTTAATGGTCGAAAAACAGTACAAACAGTACTTCAATACACAAAGGTAATCAACAGAAGACTTTAAACAGTTACAGAACAATATTGGGAGAAGGGAGAGGGCAGGTAAGTATAAATCCTCATTTGCCATACCAGGAAGTTAACAGATATTTCTAAAATAGGATAAATCAAGAAAGGACAATAATGGGCATATTATTTAGAAATATGGAGGCAAATGCAGGGGACAAAAAGATAAATGAGTTAAAAAGGATTGCTTGTAGGAAGTGGGACGAGAAAGGGAAAGCTGACTTTCCACTATTAGTCCTACAGTACCATGTGGTTTTATGACCATATATAGAAATAATTTTAAAAAAAGATTTAAGTAATTATAAAACGGTTTCTCTCAGAGGCCATTAGATAACCGACAATTATCACTCCCTCCTCCTGGGGTGGGTGGGGTGGGTGGGGGAGGTGAGAAGAAGGTCATCACTTCCATCGATTTACCACGGAATTTACTAACAGTGACATCTAGTTTTCTGGTTAAAAACAGTACATATACTTCTGCCCGATTTTATATCCTGTAACAGTAACCTGGCAAACTCTTTGACAAGCGTTAAGACATCAGGCTTCAGTAAAGCAAAATGCTTCGGGTATGCATGGGCTGAGTGTCAGAAAGATTCAAGTCCTAACTGAGACTCCACCGCTGGCTCCCTACATTACGGTGAACAAGGTTACTAAACCTTCTTCAGAACTAACTTGTTCGTCTGTGAAATGGAGATGCTTACCTTCAGGGTTAGATAACATGTAAACGTATAGCAGGCACTCCATGTACGATGACTTTAATCATTACTTACGTTGGCCACCACTTTGACTTCTTTGTACTGTGCTTCATAGAAAATTCCAGCATTTTCCAGGGCTTCAGTTAGCGAGGGCCCATTTTTCACCTGCTTATCCAATCCATTCACAAATTCCTCCAATTTGGAGCTCGCCTCTTCAAATTCTTTGGAGAACTTCTTGCCACCTGTTTTATCTAAAAGAACAGAGAAAGTTTTCATGACAAGATAAACAAATGAAAAAGTAAAAACATTAATCTTTTGAAGACAACCTCTCTATCTCAGTGTGCAACATTTTTAGTCTCGTGGTTTTACAGCTGGTACCTTCAAGGCGCTTCCTGAAATCACAAAACAGATGATTAAAACGACGCATGGGAACCTGCTGGAGTGAAGCGAGAGAGCATCATGAAGGCACTTATAATTAAGGCGAAGAAAAGAAAGTTCAACTAAGAAAGTCTGTGACTGCTTCCTTTCTTCACAGATTTGATGCCACTTAGGAATAAACGAGGCTCAGTGTGTTTATTACTCCTGCCCTGTCTAGTCACCTAGTGCTAATTGTAACAGAAATACCGTGAGTGAGTGGCTTTAACAAAGAGAAAGTTATCCTCTCACACTCCAGTAGGCTACAAGTCCAAATTCAGGGCGTCAGCTCCCGGGAAGGCTTTCTCTCTCTGTCGGCCTTCTCATCAATCTTTACTTGGTCGGGAAGCATGCATCTCAGTGCAGGAACCTCAGGTCCAAAGGACACGCTCTGATCCTGGCACTGCTTTCTTGGTGGTATGAGGTTTCCAACTCTCTGCTTGCTTCCCTTTCCTTTTATCTCTTGAGAGATAAAAGGTGGTGCAGGCCACACTCCAGGAAAATTCCCTTTACACTGGATCAGGGATGTGAGCTGGGTAAGGGTGTTATAATCCGACCCTAATCTTCTTCAACATAAAATTACAATCACAAAATGGAGGACAACTACACAATAATGGGAATCATGGCCCAGCCAAACTGATACACACATTTTTGGGGACGTGATTCAATCCATGACACGCGCTGTGGAAGGTAATGACACAGCTCTTACACGAGAAAACTAAGATCCAGAAAAGTAAGGTGACCTCTGTGTGTATCACACTAAACACTCTTTCAGATCTGAAGATCCTGATAATCCGATACCAGAAGACTATGATTATTTTTTCAACAACCTTAACATATGTAAACCGTTACTGACTCTCCTAAGTGTAAAACCCGCTGCTGTCAAGTCGATTCCGACTCAGTGACTTCTCTGGAATGTGGCTTTAGATACGGGTACAACACTTGCCTTTGTCTCTTATCAGCTGTGTAACTTGGGCAGATTGCTGAACCCCTTAGGAAGCCTCAGACTCCTCATCTATAAAACTGAAGTTTTCATGGTAACCACAAAGAAAGTTAACAAACACACTCATTAAAAAAAAGAGGAAAAACATAAAGTCTCAGCCAAAATAAAACCTACAAAAACAAAAGAAATGAAAAAAAAAATCCACAAACCAAAGTAACTCAGCATAAGAGAGTAAGAAGAACAAAGAAAACTTCAGCACCACAAAAAACAGCACTACAAAATGACAACAACAAACTCACATCTATCAATAATTACACTGAATGTAAACGGACTCAGAGCACCCCTAAAGAGATGGAGAGTGACAGAATGGATAAGAAAACACGATCCATCAGTATGCTGTCTACAAGAGACACACCTTAGAAACAAAGATGTGAATTTATTAAAAATCAAAGGATGGAAAAAAAATATCAAGCTAACAACTACCAAAAAAGAGCAGGAGTGGCAATTCTAATCTCAGATAAAATAGACTTCAAAACAAAATCCAC
>NW_004444186.1:2085927-2121339 GCF_000243295.1 Trichechus manatus latirostris
GAGAATGAAAACACATCATACCAAAACCTTTGGGACACAGCAAAGGCAGTCCTCAGAGGACAATTTATAGCAATAGATGCACACATCAAAAAAGAAGGGACAAAATCAAAACATTAACTATACAACTCAGACAAATAGAAAGAGAACAGCAAAACTGAAGTTTTTAATATGTTTCTGGGTTGTTGTGAGAATAAAATTAAATAATACATGTTAAAGTTAAAGCACAGTAAACGAACATGACAGGTACCATAATGAATAGCTTGCCATCATTCATCCATTACTTCAAAAATATTTATCAAAAGCCTGTTATGTGCCAGGCATTTTCTAGGCACTGAAGCCACAGCAATGAACCAATGAGGACAGTTCTTACCTTCATGGGACTTACGTTCTAATGAATTATGAGAACGATTACAACGTAAAGAGAGCAGCTAACTGTGCAGCTTGTATGGGGCATTACAGAGACCTTAGTAAGTAACATCCCAAACCAACCACCGACTGGACGGTGTACAACAACAAACAACTCAACACCCCAAAAAACCGTTCTCAGGGGGAAAGGAAACTCAGATGCACGAATCACTACCTGGGAAACGAGAGGGGCTCCAACTGCCTTCTACAATCTAAGGTTCTCTTTAGGGGGGAAGCCAGTCTGATTCCTAGAAAATAACAGGTCTGCAAGGAAAATCTCCATTATTCTATTTAAAAGGATGTAAGTATTACCTTTTAAGCATTTGAGGGTCTCTGTGCTGCACACATCCACCCTCATGGTTGACAGCTGTTTTTCCTTCAGTTCTATCTGATCTTCTGAACGCTTGTACAGCAACAGCTCTTCAATGAGGGCCTGAGACTGAACACAGACTAGAGTTAGATTTCACTGATGACACAAGTTACTTATTCTACCTCTCCTCATTAAAAAAGAAAAAGACTTAAGCCTAACAAAACAAAATTGCAAGAGAGAAAAAAAACCTTTACTTTTCCTCATAGTCAGGGAAATCAAATCAATCCTCATGTCAAAATCAACTTTTTCAGTTATACAGTTTACAAAATCCTTTTCCTTAATTTTTAAAAACCAATTTATGGTTACAGGCTTAAGAATGAAATAGACAAATGTCTACTATATCTTTAAAAAGTTTTAATTATATAAACATAGTCTATTATGTTAATTTTAAGCAGAGCTTCACAGACAGCCGAACCTCCTTGTTGGCAAGAATTCAATACAGGACTCAGCCGGTAATAAATATTCTCAAAGGTTATTTCTCCAGTAACAGATAAAACTCCAAGCAATCTAATCTCAGTCTGGATTCCCTTAGAACAGTTCAAATGTTCCATTCTTAATGGATCATACAGGAAACTATAACATTAAAGGGGTGGACAATATTTTGGTCTGTTAACCACATTCTGTAACTTACTCGAAATTCAGCAACTATCTTAGACTTGAGAGCGGCTTTTGGATTCGCGGATGCTGTTGGAAGGAAACAAAAGGTGCTTAAGGATATAGACACTGGTGCTCAGAAAAAATTTCAGCTCTATAGTTAAGGG
This sequence comes from Trichechus manatus latirostris, assembly GCF_000243295.1. Lineage (NCBI taxonomy): Eukaryota > Metazoa > Chordata > Mammalia > Sirenia > Trichechidae > Trichechus > Trichechus manatus. The sequence goes on from NW_004444186.1 coordinate 2,087,464, forward strand.
TTTACTCTTTGAACGTAAGTCAAACATGCACATTTAAATCATAATGTAATTCCTAGAATAAATAATGGACTATGAAATTTAAATACTTCAAAGTATGGTCAATATAAAAGTATACTCCGCTGTTTAGACAGGCCTAACCTACTTACCTCAAACAGACCCTTGAAGTTATAAAGACCTAGAATCACTGATCTGGAGAAACTGAGATACATGAAATACCTTTTTCCCTAGTCTGACTGGGTAGAAGAGGATCTTAATACCTCAAAATTAAGTGTTCAGGGACAGAAGATCCAATTAATCCTGAGCACTGGCTGAAGAACCTTACTTACAAATATCAACTCTACTCCTACGTATTTAGCTTTAGATTTCTTTTTCTGCTGACTCAATTCACAGCAAAAAACAGGCAGGGAAAGTTCTCAGCGTGTTACCACTGTGGCTGAACTTTGGCTGAAATGATGATTCTTGCTGTCCCTAAGCATGCAACTTATGATCACAAGGATGTCAAAGGTCTCCCTTACTCAGGATGAGTATCAAGTGCTCGCTGCAGCAAAACCCAAGTGTCTCGTTTCACCTCCCAATGCTCACTGTCTTTCACCTTGTCCCCTCCACACCTTCTCGTCTCTCTCAGTCCTCCTCAGGGTGGCCCAGAGCAGACTACCCCATGCAGTACTCCACTCCCTTGATTTCACGCTGGGTACACAGGATAAACGTGACAGGAGCTCCAGCTAGAGAATGAGCTTCTGGCCACAACTGGAGGCCCATGTCTAATCTGGCAGAGAGTATCCCCCAATCTGAAGGATGTCATCGCTCCCACAGAAACGCTTCTTAACGCCTAGTCTCCTCTTCCGTTCTCGTGTTTAATGCCAGCTGCCTCTAACTTCATAAATCTTTAAACCTGAGAAATAGCCTGGGCACTAGCAAGTATTTTTTTTCTTCTTTCAATTCCCCAACTACTCTTGTATCTTCACTCATTTAAACCCTTTTTCTGCATTTTCTTTGTTTAAAAGTGTTTTTTTTTTTTTTTTTTTTTTTTTTTAAAAAAAAGAAGTAACTCCAAGATGGCTTGTTTAGTGTAAGTCACTGGGAGCCTCCCAGGCCTGGAAAACACAGGCTGGCCCATGGTTTATGCCAGGTACGATGCCAAATGGTCTACATTTTCTTCTGCTCCAGAAAGAGGAGGTAATTTTATATTAGTTGAGATTTTGTTCCTTACTTTGTGATTTCTTCCACTGCTTATTCGGTTGTTTGTTCAGATTTTCTTTCAGCTGCTTCTGAGTTTTGAAAGTGGTACCTGGAAAACATTTCAGTTTTGCAATCTGGCATTATGGGAAGCTGGTCTGTCTGTCCACTTCAGTGCCAAAGTTGTAGCATGAAAAAGGCAATCCGAGACTGTGTGTTGTTTCTTTCTTTTTCTTTCATTTTTATAAAAAAATAAAAACACCCACCAGATCTAAGAAGCTGTCAAATAAACACAATTTCTATAATCAATAAAATTACCAATTTTGAAAAGAAGAGGACAAGAGGCTTAAAAATACCATTTAATAAGTTAAAATAAAGAATTTAACAGCTTCTTAGAAGATGCTATTTTTAAAGCAAACTTCTAGTCAAACGATGGTATTATGTATCACCAGCTTCTATTCAATGGCTTCAATTACATGCATCTAATACATAGGAAGTAAATAGCTTTTTTTTTTCCATAACAAGTACACACTTACTGCAATTCTAAACCAAAATGGTCTAAAGACTGTCAGTACACGCTCACTACCAGAGAACTTACTGAGACCGAAACCCCGTCCAAAAATTCTCCAACAATTAAGAGGAGAAGGTAGTATTTATTAAACACAAAAAATACACAATTTAAAAACAATTAAAGCAAATCCAGGAAAACAATCAGATGGCTATCATCACTCAATATGCTGGACTTATAGTCAATAAAAACAAAATCCAACCCACCTCCAAAACCAATTTTAGTTCAAAAAGATCTAGATTTTTACAAGTATTTAATTTTACACACACAGGGCCAGATAAAGGTTTTATTTTTCACTATTAAGCAACAGGACCAGATCTGTAAAGTATATAATTTTAAAGATTGAACACGGACTCAAATTTTACTTTTAGTAAAGAAAAGACACTTACTCAAAGCTTCTCTTAATGCCATAATCATTTCTTCCGGGTATACATTTCTGTCTTCCCAGATTTTGAAGATTCGTTCTATAGACTTAGAGACAGAAGGATCCCTGAAAAGAGACAATGAGACAGATATATAAGAATGCTGACTGATATCCCAAACCAGAAATCTGAGAATAAAGTTGTCAAGGAAATCATTTTCCAAATGTCTTCTGATGTTATTTTTAAAAATGCTTTTTCTACCGTGTCCAGGACTAAAGAAATCTTAAATAAATACTTTTATTCAACACTTTTATCAGTGACACAGAGAAGTCTATGGGTGATCAAATACCGAACTTTGTGATGGATATAAAGTTGAGAGGGCTAGCCAATGTAAACACTGACGTAACGGGCATCCCAAAAGATGGACTGACTCTGTGACTGTTGTTGTTAGGTGCTGCTGAGTTGGTTCCGACCCACCGTGACCCCACGTGCAGCAGAACCAAACACTGCCAGTCTTGTGTCATCCTTGCTGTCTGAGCCCATTGTTGCAAACACTGTGTCCGTCCATCTCCCTGAGGGTCTTCCTCTTTGTGCTGACCCTCTACTTTACCGAGCTGATGTACTTCTCCAGGGACTGGTCCCTCCTGATAATACAGCCAAAGTACGTGACCTGAAGTCTTGCTATCCTCACTTCTAAGGAGTATTTCGGCTGTCCTGCTTCCAAGACAGACTTGTTCGTTCTTCTGGCAGTCCATGGTGTATTCAAGATTCTTCACCGACACCGTAATTCAGACGCATCGATTCTTCTTCGGTCTTCCTTATTCACTGTCCGGCTTTCACACGCATAGGAGGCAACTGAAAACACCATGGCTTGGGTCAGGGGCACCTTAGTCCTCAAAGTGACATCTTTGCTTTTTAACACTTTAAAGAAATCTTTTCAGCAGATCTGCCCAATGCGATGCATCTTTTGATTTTCTGACTGCGGCTTCCACGGGTTGTGACTGTGGAGCCAAGTAAAATGAAATCCTCGACAACTTCAATATTTTCTCCATTGTTCATGTTGCTGCTTATTAGACTAAATCTAACAAGATAAAATCTAATCAAGAAGAAAATGGTCCAAAAGTACAAATACAGAATGAGGAAGACAAGACTTAGCAATGCTATATTTTTTTTAAATAAAAAGGTTTGGTTGAAAACATGATCACTCAATCATGTACTAGACCATGCTTTCCAAACAGCTATCACGGAATCCTGTAAGAATACGTATCCAGAATGAAGGAGGGAGGGCATCTGGTTCACAGGTGAGTGGCTTCTACCTTTAGGCTGGTCATCTCGCCTCAAGAGAAAAATCAATAAAGTTGAAGTGCACGAAGAAGAATTACCAGGAAATAAAAATTAAAATCATGTCTTCCATGGAACTATAGAAGTTTAAATAAATAAACAAACAAAAGGGAGGGCACAACCATTGTAAAGAAGAGGAATCTGACTGATGGGTGTGATCACAGGATGCAAAATAAGAACAAAGGCATGAAGTTACAGGGAAAGAAATTTCAGGGAAGAAAAACCCTCTAACATCACTGTCAAAAGACAAAGCGAGAATTTAACCTGTCCCTAAGCAAACCCACTACCCATAATATTGAAGCACAAGACAAAAGGAGGTACATCAACTCTGAAGAGCCCCGGTGGTGCAGCAGTTAAGCACTCGGCTGCTAACCCAAAGGTAGGCGGCTGGAACTCACCAGCAGCTCCATGGGGGCAAAGACCTGGTGATCTGCTCCCATAAAGATCACAGCCTGGGAAACCCTCTGGGGCAGTGCTATTCTGTCTTCTAGGGTTCACTATGAGTTGGAATCGTCTGGATGGCACACAACAATAATGTATCAACTTTACGGTCCCTTTCGAATGAGTCTATGAGTTCATAACGTGTTCACATAGAACTTTTTTGCATAAGAATGGCAGCATATAGGAAACTGAAACCAAAATCCCACTGCTGTCGAGTCGATTCTGACTCATAGTGACGCTTTGCTTTTTAACACTTTTTAGGAGAGCGTAGAACTGCCCCATAGGGTTTCCGAGGCTGTAAATCTTTACAGAAGCAGACTGCTGCAGCTTTCTCCCTCAAAGCGGCTGGTGGGCTTAACGGCCAACCTTTCAGTTAGCAGCCGAGCACTTTAACTGCTTTGCCACTAGGGCTCCTGGAAACAGAAAATGGTATTACATTTTCTAAAAGATTAGTAAGCAGAACGGATAGACTCTATTCTCATTTCTTTCTTTTTTTTTTTTTATGCTGAGAATCTTCCTCTCATTATAAAAGGAACACTGCAAACATTATGGTAAAGTATGAAGAAAAAATTCACTTATGCACACCAAATGGAACATAAACAGTATACAGATAACATGAAATAGTATACAAATTCCAATATTACTATCTTCTAGTCTTTTTTTCCGTGGATGTACTGTACTTGAAACCAATATTTATTTATATACACACAACTGTATTTTAGCCTTTTAATACATTTTTATTGTGGTAAAATATATATAACAAAACATTCGCCATTTTAGCCATTTCAAGTGTACAATTCATTAACATTAATTATGGTTACCATGCTGTCCAGCCATCACCCTAAACGGAACCTTAATACCTCTTAAGTAATCACTCCCCACTTCCCCTTCCCCCAGCTCCTGAGAATCACTAACAAACCTCTGTCTCTATGCATTTGCTTCTCTAGATATTTCATCTAAGTGGTAGCATACGTGTCCTTTTCTGTCTGGCTTATTTTACTCAGTATAACGTTTTCAAGGTTCACTCATGTCTCAGAACTTCATTTCTCCTTATGGCTGAATAATATTCCACTGTAAGTATACACCATATTTTGTTCATTCACACATCTGTTGATGGACACCGGGGTCATTTCCACCTGTTGGCTATTGTGAATAATGTGCAATGAACAATAAGTGTACAAGTATGAGTTCCTGCTTTCAATTCTTTTGCTTATATACATACGAGTAGAATTGCTAGGTCATATGGTAATCCCTCCGCCCTTTTTTTATTGTTGTAAAAATATATCTGTCTTAGTTATCTAGTGCTGCTGTAACAGAAATACCACAAGTGCATGGCTTTAACAAACAGAAGTTTATTCTCTCACAGTTTAGGAGGCTAAAGACTGAATTCAGGGTGCCAGATTTCTCACTGGCTCTGGGGGAAGGACCTTGTCATCAATCTTCCCCTAGTCTAGGAGCTTCTCAGTGCAGGGACCCTGGGTCCAAAGGATGCTCCTTGCTCTTCTTGTTTGGTGGTGATGAGGTCCCCCTGTCACTCTGCTTGCTTCTCTCTTTTATATCTCAAAAGAGACTGACTCAAGATACAACCTAATCTTGTAGACTGAGTCCTAGCTCATTAACATCATAGAGGTAGGATTTACAACACATAGGAAAATCACATCCGATGACAAAATGGTGGGCAATCACACAATACTGGGAATCATGGCCTAGCCAAGCTGACACACATTTTCGGGGGTGACAATTCAATCTATAACAGTATCTAACACAACCATTTGCCACTTCAACATTTTTCAGGTATACAGTTATCAGGTTGTGCAATTATCACCCATAATCATTGCCAAATTTCCCATCACCATAAACAAATCCTTGCTTTCTAAAGGTCATATGGTCAATTTTTTTAAATAGTATTTAATGTGTTTAAGGTGAAAGTTTACACAGTAAATTAGGTTCCCATTTAACAATTTCCACACAAATTATTCAGTGACGGTGGCTACACTTTTCACAATGCGTCATCATGCTGATTCATTCTGCTCTGGATATACCGTTTCAAGTACTTTAGTGTTCCTGCCCCCTTACCTTCTCATCTTTGGAGTAATTTTTGACCCTTTGGTCTCCTATGGATGATTTTTAAAGGAGTTCATTACTCATGGGTGATATTCTTTATTTTATGTGCCCATCTGTTATTTAGCTAAAAGGTGACTCAAGGGATAACTTCAGATTAAGATTTAAAGCGTACGTCAGAGTGATAATCTTGGGTAATCCTCTTGTCTCAACCGGTCCAGTAAGTCTGGACTTATTAAATAATTTGAGTTCTGTTCCACATTTTGCTCCCGTTCTAAAAGGATCCATCTATTATGGCTCTGATCAGAATGGGTCGGTAGTAGCAGCTGGGTACCGTCTAGTTCTTCTGGTCTCAGAACAGAGAGGGCCGTGGTTTGTGTGGACTATGCGTCCTGTAGATGACCTTCTTTTCTGAGTCTTTGGTTTCCTTCTTTCTCTTTTGTTCCAGATAAGCAGCGACCAATAGTTGTATCTGAGATGGCCACTCACAAGCTTTTAAGACCCCAGACACTACGCACTACATTGTGCCAATTAACTGAGTTGTCCCACAAGACTATGATCCTAAGCCTTCAAACGCATAAAACCAATTTCGACAAGTATTTGGTTATGTCTAAGGAGTATCCGTAACTGTGTCCCCATGTGGTTTATCATATACATGGATATACATGCGTGCACACGTACACCTGTATGCACGTACACCTAGAGATACTTCTACCTGTGCACACGTAAGTATCCACACATTCACAATCACTTTCTTATATGCCTATATACACAGTTGTATAACCAAATATTTTTTGGTTGTTGTTGTAAAATTATTATTTGTCGTATCCTTCACCAAAAACAGTCTTTCTCTTATGCACTTCTTACTGGCATCATTTACGTTGGTCAAGTTGTGTGCACTTCACCCATATCTGACGCTACCTTTCTCATCACCAGAAATAACAAGGGTCTTGTTATCTCGAGAGTGCTTCCCCTCTCCCCAACCCTGGTAACCACCAATGAGTGCTGGTCTCTGTGTATATACCTATTCTTGCCATATGATAACTCTACGTTCAACTTTTCAAGGAACTGCCAAACGCTGTTTTCCACAGTGGCTGCGCCATTTTACATTCCCACTAGCAATGGATGAGGGTTTCAACGTATTCTATTCTTTTCACTTAACAAAACAAACATCTCTCAATGTTCCAATCAACTCTTTGTACACATTATTTTTAAGGACTGCACAATACTCTATCATATGGCTGCTCCAAAATTTACCACCTGACTACTATTCAATACTTAACGTTGTTTCTAGATTTCTGTTACCATAATTAATCATGGAATGAGTTTCTTTTGGTTGAAGTCTCTTTTTTTCTTAATAATGCCAAAATGTTTTCCAAACAGGGTTGTACCAACTTATACTCCCACCACCAGGACAAGCAGACTGTTCAGCATACCTCTGCAGCAATGGTTGGTCTCATTTCAATTTGTATTTATAATTTCAAGTTGTATTTATAATTTCAAGTTAACCATTTCCTCTTTTTAAATTTTTACTATCAAATTTTCAAATATTCCTAAAAGCAGAATCACCCAGATTCAACAAAGTATCAAGATTTTGGAAAAAAAAAACAAAAACAAAAAAAAATAATTTTTTTTCCTGCTATTTTCTCCATCTATTTTTTCTTTGTTGAAGTATTTTAAAGCAAATCCCACCAATTATATCACTTTACCTGACTCTCAAAAAATTTCTAACATTTTGTTATATAATTATAATGCTATTACCACACCTAATAAAACTAACAAAATTTCTGTGGTATCATCTACATTGAGTCTATAATAAAATTTCCCTGAATGTTTCAAAAATGTCTTTTTACGGTTGGTTGGTTAGTTTGTTTGAATTGGGATCCAAAAGATGTCAACACACTGCATTTGGTTATATCTCTTTTTTATTTATTTATTTTCTGTTTATTGTTGTAGTGTAAGTGAAAGTTTACATTTCAAGTTAGTCTCTTATACAAAAATTTATACATACATTGTTATGTGACCCTAACTGCTCTCCCTATACTGTGACAGCATACTCCTCCTTTCTACCTCTGATTCCCCATGTCCATTCAAACAGCTCCTGACCCTCTCTGCCTTCTCATCTCACCTCCAGACAGAAGCTGCCTGTTTAGTCTCATGTATCTACTTGAGCTAAGAAGCACACGCTTCACAAGTATCATTTTATGTCCCACAGTCCAGTCCAATCTTTGTCTGAAGAGTTGGCCTCAGAAATTTAGTTCTGGTCTGATAGAGAATCCGGGGTCCATGCTTTCCAGGGTCCCTCCAGTCTCAGTCAGACCGTTAAGCCTGGTCTTCTTAAGAGAATTTGAGTTCTGCACCTCACCTTTCTCCTGCTCCGTTGTGTTCCCTGTCAGGGTGGTCATTGGTGGTAGCCGGGCACCATCTAGTTCTTCTGGTCTCAGGCTGATGAAATCTCTGGTTTAGGTGGCCCCTTCTGTCTCTTGGGCTAATACTTTCCCCGTGGTTTTTGGTGTTCTTCATTCTCCTTTACTGCAGCTGGTTGGGACCAACTGATGCATCTTAGACGGCCGCTTGCAAGCTTTTAAGACCCAATACACCATTCACCAAAGTAGCATGCAGAAAACTTTCTTAATAAACTTTGTTATGACATTTGGTTATATCTTAAGTCTCTTTTAACCTACAGCAATCAGATTAAATTGCTCTATTTTTTCTATGACATTCATTGACTTGTTACAGTTACTGGGTTAGAATGTCCCACATTCTAGTTTTACGTATTTGCTTCCTCATGTAATTTAACGTGTTCTACCAGCCCATGAAATTTTTCTAACTGGAAGTTAGATTACACTCAATTTCAAACTTTTTGGACAGAGTATTTCATAGTGATGTTACATGCTTTATACTGCATCCTATCAGGGCATAAACAATGTCTGGCTATCCCACCTGTCACAATGCTAAGACTGATCAACGGGCTGAGATATAGTACGTTTCCTCTTGTGAACTGTGCTATCTGATCATTTATGTCACTAGTATTTAAGTGCTTTCTAATGATTTAAATAAAGTGTCAAATATAAAAATATTATTTTGCCAACATTACAAATCTTACTCCAGATTGTCCTTTAATTTTTTAGTCACATTTAAACATACAGTTTTTAAATGGAGATTTTGTACTCTCTACCACTACTTTTAAGTCTAGAAAGTCCCCCTACCAGACATTTTAAAAATTCTTTTAATTATATATAATGCTTATATATATGTGTGTGTATGTGTGTGTGTGTGTGTGTGTGTGTGTGTTTATATACATATAAACATTCAGCTGCATAATTTCTTTAAAATTTACTGGGATGCAGAGCGCGAGGTAGGGCTCTAATTTAAATATATTTCCTATTAATTGTTCCAATATCATTTACTATATAATTCCTCTTTTCCTAACTAATTTACTGTACTTCTTCTAGCATATATTACTAATCTTTTTCTAGGCTGTAAATTGTTCCACTGATCCATTTTTACATCAAACTATATTATTTTCATAATTACAGATTGGCTTCCCTCATTACAATTATGTTTCAAAAAATGTCTTAGGTATATTCTCACTTGTTTATTTTCCAGAGTAATGTTAAATTCCAAAACAGAAGGAATTTGGCATTTTTAATTTGAATTCTATTAGAATGACTTACTAATGTGGAAGAACTACTATCTTTGCAATGGTGGTACAGTGGTGAAGCACTCGGCTGCTAACTGAGAGGCTGGCAGGTCAAACCCACCAGCCACTCCATGGGAGAAAGATATGGCAATCTGCTTCTGTAAAGATTTACAGCCTTGGAAATGGGGCAGTTCTACCCTGTCTTATTGGGTTGCTATGAATTGGAATCAATTTGATGGCAAGGGTTTCTATTATCCTTATATTTATGAATTATTAATACATTATTATATTGCAATAAAGCATTGATATTTATATACTAAATATTCTCAAATATAATTTTATTCATAAAAGTCTCATATATGTCTTGTTAAGGCTATCCCTACGTATTTCATATATTTTATTGCTGGATGATGCACCATCCCTTTTATTGCTAACTTCCCAGTGTAAAACTGATTCAGAAGTTTGTTGGTGGTAAATTCTCTCAGTTTTTGTTTCTCTGAAGTTATCTATATATGTCTGTCTGGTAGTTCTGCTTTCTATGCAAATCTATGTTGACAGCTATTTTCTATCAGTGCCATAAAAATAGTTTTCTTAACCACCTTCTGGCTTTCACTATGGCTACTGAGAAGTCTGTGGTCAGTCTAATTGTAGTCCTTGTGTATGTCACCTGTCTTTTATCTCTGGCTGCTTTTAAAATCTTCTCTTTGTTTTGCAATTTCACTACAATGACTAGGTGTGGATTTCTTTTTTATTTAGCTTACTTAATGTATGTTGTCCTTTCTATATCTGTATTCATATCTTTTATCATGGAATTCTCAGCCATTATCTCTTCAGAAGCTACCTCTCCTCCTGGGGCTCAAAACTGACATGAATTAAGCCCCTCAGTCTATTCTTCATTTCTCATTTCCCCACCTCTTATTCCTCTTGCTGCATTCTAATTTCTACAAAACTATTTTCTAGTTCACTGTCTTTCTCCTTCTCAGAGCTCCTTTGGGTTCTTTTTAAAATCTGTCAAAATATTTTTGATACTCTCTTACCCATTCCTCATTTCGTTATTCATTTAATCTTCCTTTAACATTCCATACACTGTTGTTTCCTACTGTCTGGTAATTCCAGCATCTGAAGCTCACTGTGTGTGTGTGGAGCGGTTTAAAGGTGTGCTTCTCCCACACAGGTTTGTTCTCCTGTATGTTTGGTGATCTCTGACTATGTACATACTTGTCTGATCTTAATATATGGGACGGAGTCTCTGGGCAGCACAAATGGTTAAGCACTCAACTACCAGCTGAAAGGTTGGTGGTTCCAACCCACCAAAATGCACACCTCAGAAGACAGGCCCCGTGATCTGCTTCCAAAAGATTGTAGCCTTGAAAGTCCTATGCAGCAGTTCTACTCTGCACACCTGGGGTCACTATGAGGCAGAATCAACTCAATGGCAACTGTCTTAGTTATCTGCTTCCAAACTACAGTGGTGGAACAGGCACAAGCTAGACATTCCCATTAAAATGGAAGAAACTGGAGGGAAAGAAGGCGTAACAGGCACCAAACAAGCAGAACACATTACATTAGCTCTTATGGCTTGAAAATAATCCTCTGTTCTCTGAGACCATCTAGATGATGGCGCTGCCCTCCAGACTCTAGGTATTGGCCACACTCTCTGGATTCCGAGTAGAGGCCCCCCAGCCCTGGGCTTCAGCTCCGCCTTCCAGGTCCACTGGAACAGAAACTCTGCTCCCTCGAATTCGCGCGGTCCCATACTCCTACTCCACCTGAGTGGTGACCCTACCCTTTGAAACCCCAGAGGCCATGGCTCCACCCTTTGAGACCCCAGAGGTCATGGCCCTACCCTTTGAGACTGAAGTAGCTCGGCTTCCTGTGTTCCTTGTCTCTTCAGCTTCTGCTTCCTGGTTCCTTGGCCTCTTGGCCCCTCAGACCTCACACCCACGTCTGCCCTCCTGGGGCAAGTGTTTCAAAGTTCTTCAGCTCCACCGATGTTAAGTGCCTGGGGGCACCCCACTCCACCAATAAACTTCAGCAGGAAGGCACTCAGCTCTCTTGCTCTGCAGGTTGGCAAGCACAGCTCTACCATTAAGTGCCCGGGGGGCAACCCACTCTGCCAGGAGGCCTCCTGCACAAAGGCACTCAGCTCTCTCGCCCTGTGGCTCGGCCCCAACGCTGTCTCGTGCTGGTCTGTCTCCTGGTTCTGCTGCTGCTTCTTGCCGTCTGCGCCATCTCCAGCGTAACAGCTCTCCTCACTTCCTTCTAAGTCCTCACCAGAACTGTCTTCCATGTCCAAAACTCCACCAATAGTCTCTTCAAGGCAATCTAGGCTTTTACTACTAGGCACTTTGAAACTTTTCCAGCCTCTACCCACTCACAGCTTCAAAACATCTTCCACATTTTAGGTATCTGTCAGAGCAGCACCCCACTCTTGGTACCAAATTCTGTCTTAGTATTCTAGTGCTACTGTAACAGAAATACTATAGGTGGATGGCTTTAACGAACAGAGACTGACTCTCTCACATCTAGGAGGCTAGAAGTCTGTATTCAGGGTTTCAGCTCCAGGGAGAGGCTCTCTCTCTGTGTCAGCTCTGGGGGACCTCATACCACCAAGAAAGAAGCACTGGGAGCACCGCATGTCCTCTGGACTGGGGTCCCTGCACTGAGAAGCTCCTAGACCAGGGGAATGCTGACAACAAGGACCTTACCCCAGAGCCGGAAAATTTCATACTAATATGGTGAGGGGAGAAAAGCGTAAGTGAAGCATGAGAGACAAGATGAGTAACAACTTGTAACCAAAGTCACTGTCTATAAATTGTTGAATGGGAAACTAATTTGCTCTGTAAACTTTCACCTAAATAATAAAATGTTCCAAAAACAAAAGACGAATAACAACTCAATGCTGAAATGTTGAAAATGCCACCTCAGGTATCTTGGCTAGGACAATAATACTGCTATCGTTCGGGTGGCTTACAATTTAGCTAAAACCCAGTTGCTGTTGAGCCAATTCTGACTCATGGCACATCCCACTAAATTCTCTATCTACTAACTTGGATTTGCTTAACCCATAAATATTCCTTGAAAATGCATTCTAATGGCATTTACAGCAGATGAGGAAAACTTTACTTTGCCGTATATGAAAACTTGTGACTCTGAAAGTTTCAAAGTGAAATTACCGACTTAGTACAAACAGCTAAGAAAATGTACATAAGTTGAGAATAGGGTATATAGTGAAAGTAAATATAGTAAAATAGCTCTATCCATGAGAAAACTAGAAGTTTTAGCCCTGGTTTTACCAAGAAGATTTCTGAATGCTAGGTATCCTCGCTTGTAAAATGATTTCTACTAGACAATTTCTGTCAGTTCTAAAATTCTTAGATTCTAGCTAGATTTTTTTGTTTATTTACATAAATACAGAGCTCTCAAACTCCTACAGTTCAACTATCTCTTGTATTTGGGAATTTTTCTAAAATAAAACAAAATGCTGTAATTTTTTTTTTTTTAAATTGTGCTTTAAGTGGAAGTTTACAGTTCAAGTCACTTTCTCATATGAAAATTTATACACACACTGCTATGTGACCCTAGCTGCTCTCCCTTTAATGTGACAGCACACTCCTCCTTTCCACCCCGGATTTCCCGTATCCACTAAACCAGCTCCTGACCCTTTTTGCCTTCTCATCTCGTCTCCGGACAGGAGCTACCCGTTTGGTCTCATGTATCTACTTGAACTAAGTACTCTCTTCACGAGTATCATTTTACGTCCCATAGTCCAGTGTAATCTTTGTCTGAAAAGGTGGCTTCAGGAACGGTTTCAGTTCTGGGCTAACAGAGAGTCTGCGGGCCATGTCTTCCAGGGTTCCTCCAGTCTCAGTCAGACCATTAAGTCTGGTCTTTAAAAGTAGTTTTACTTACCTTATTATCCTACCTTCTATTGCAGTCATTACTGACCACAATCTCAATTTCTACAGATACTACAATTATTACCTCACACAACATAAAAACTTAGTTATAAACTGTTTTATATTGTTTAATGTCATTTCTGAGATTTTTTTTTCCCATCATGACTATAACTTCTTCAGGATGGAAACTATGTCTTGTACTTTTTGCTGTATCCCCAGAGGGCCAAATTCCCAAAAGATATTAATTAAATGTTGTTTGATTTATAAGTAACAGAAAATTGGCTGACCTTCATGAGACCAGAAGAACTGGATGGTGCTCGGATACCATTACTGAACAATTTGATCAAAGATTCTATAGAAGAACCCTGATGGGGGTAGGGGTGGGGGAATGCAGAACAGAACTTCAAAAAACATTTTTTGAGCACTAGAAAAGACTTTAATGGTTATCTTGCGAAATTCATCCCCCTCATGTTTTAAAACTCATTAAACAAGATGATGTACATGAAGTGCTTAGTACCACGCTTAGCAAATGAACATTCACTCTGAGGAGAAAAGCCAAAGAAAGCAAGCTGCCCAACAACACAGCTGGTCAGCATCAGAAGCAGGACCAAAATCCTATTCTCTGGACTCCGGTCCACTGTTCTTCAAGCTCCTTCCACAAAAGCCGTTCTTAATCTGAAGCAGCGTCTGTTTCCTGCTTTGGCACTGTCATCCCTGGAGGATCCTTGTCACCATCATGATGTTGTCAGCTCTCTGACTTCATGACCTTGGCCAGATACTGACTCTTGGCTCTTCCGGTGGCAACAGGCGAGTTGTGATGCATGATTGTGACAATACCTCCATCATGTGTCTCCAGATTTCTGGGGCCATGGAGACTGGATAAAACCCTGAAACCACTGCCCGGAGATAATCTTTAAACCTTAAATCAAAAACATCCCCTGAAGTCTTCTTAAAATCAAACAACAGTTTAAGTTTAGCTTAACTAGTAAAAAATGTCTGCCTTGAGTGTTATGCTCTTTTCAGAACTATCTATGTGGGATCAAACTGACAACAGCAACTTGAAAGACAGGAACCTTGGCGCGGGGGTGGGGGGAATGAGTTTATCTTAATGGGGGAGGAACAACTCAGAAACGGAGGGTGAGAATGGTTATACAACTCAAAGAATGTAATCAATGTCACTGAATTATACATGTAGAAACTGTTGTATTGCTGTTATGTTTTACTGTGTATACTCTCAACAACAACAAAATAAAAATTTAAAAACAGAAAGAAAACTGGCTAACCTTGCAGAACTACTAGGATGTTTAATTGATACTTCTTTCACTAACCCTCCCCTTCCTCACCTAGCCTGTAAAACAGCAGGGTATTAGCAACTTATTTCAACATATAAAGCTGACGAATAACATCAGAGGAGGTGCCCAGGTGTCACGGTTAAAATAAACAGAACTAAAGAGCACAGCCCTGTGCCTAAGTCAGGAGAATATCTTTCCTTTATTAATACCCTATTTCTGGGACCTCATTAGAATCATGTGCTTCATCTTGAAAGTACTTAGTAAATATTTGCTAAATGACTGAATGGAAGACTAAACAACGGGTTACCTCAAGAGGGAAATAGTCAATACTTAATCAAAAAAATCTTGGAGCTCAGAAATAGTAGACAAAGAAAGAGTTGATTTCATTCTGAAAACTTGCTAGTTACTCTAATCAGTTGGATTCCTATACACTAACAAAGAGAACTTTGAAAAGGAAATCAGGAAAATGATACCATTTACAGTAGCCCCTAAAAAGATAAAATACTTAGGAATAAATCCAACCAAGGACATAAAAGACTTATACAAAGAGAACTACAAAACACTACTGCAAGAAACCGAAAGAGACCCACATAAATGGAAAAACGTACCATGCTCACGGATAGGAAGCTCAACACTGTGAAAAGTCAATTCTACCCAAAGCGATCTACAGATGGAATGCAATCCCAATCCAAATACCAAAAACATTCTTCAACGAGATGGAAAAACTAAGCACCAACTTTATGTGGAAAGAAAAGAAGCCCTGGATAAGCAAAGCATTATTGAAGAAAAAGAACAAAGTAGGAACCTGATCTCAGAACCTACTATACAGCCACAGTAGTCAAAACAGCCCAGTTCTGGTACAATGACAGACACACAGACCATTGGAACAGAATCAAGAAGTCAGATGTAAATCCATCCACCTATGGTTAGCTGATTTTTGACAAAGGACCAAAGTCCATTAAACGGTGAACCCAAGAACCTGCTGCCGTCGAGTCAATTCCGACTCATAGCAACCTTACAGGACAGAGAAGAACTGCTCCACAGGGTTTCCAAGTAGGGTTTCCAAGGAGAAGTTGGTAGATTCAAACTGCTGACCTTCTGGTTAGCACCCGAGCTCTTAACCAGTGTGTCACCAGGGCTCCTAAATGGGGAAAAGAGTGTTTTTAACAAATGGTGCTTGCAAAACTGAATGTCCATCTGTTAAAAAATGAAAAAGGACCCATTCCTCACACCATATACAAAAAACTAACTCAAAATGGATCAAAGACCTAAATATAAAACCTAAAAGGATAAAGGTCATGGAAGACAAAATAGGATCAATGCTAGGAGCCCTGATATATGCCATAAATAGGATACAAACCATAACTAATAATGCACAAACACCAGAAAATAAACTTGATAACTGGCAGCTCCTAAAAATTCAACACTATGCTCATCAAAAGACTTCACTGAAAGAGTAAAAAGAGAACCTACAGACTGGGAAAAAATTTTTGGCTACAACATATCCGACAAGGGTCTAATCTCTAAAATCTATGGAATACTTCAACACCTCAACAACAAAAAGACAAATAATCCAAATTAAAAAAAGGGCAAAGGATACGAACAGACACTTCCCATTCAGGCGACTAACAGACACATGAGGAAATGCTTGCAGTCGTCAGCCGTTAGAGAAATGCACATCAAAACTACAATGAGATCTCACCCCAACATTACCGGCACTGATCAGAAAACAGAAAATACCAAATGCTGGAGAGGTTGTGGGGAGACAACAACTCCTATGCACTGCTGGTGGGAATGTAAAATGGTACAACCACTATGGAAAATGAGATGGTGCCCCCTTAAAAAACTAGAAATAGAAATACCAGATGATCCAGCATCCCACTCCTAGGAATATATCCTAGAGAAATAAGAGCCATCACACAAATAGACATACGCACACCCATGTTCACTGCAGCATTATTCACAATAGCAAAAAGATGGAAACAACCTAAGTGGTCATCAACAGATAAATGAATAAACAAATTATGGTACATACACACAATGGAATACTGTCCAACAATAAAGAACAATGACGAATCTGCGAAACATCTCACAACATGGATGAAGCTGGACGGCATCATGCTGAGTAAGTCAATCACAAAAGGACAAATATAGCGTTTAAGTATATTTCTCCTAAGTCTTTGGAGCCAAGATTATTTCTTTATGCTTTTGTGACTTAGTTTCTTTGTTCTTGTTAGTGGTGCCGTCGAGTCAGTTCCGACTCATAGTGACCCCATGTACAACAACACAACGAGACACTGCCTAGTCCTGTGCCCTCCTCACAGCTGTTGCTGTGTTTGAGCCCATGTTTGCAGCCACTGTATCAATCCATCTCACTGAGGGTCTTCCTCTTTTTTGCTGACCTTCTACTTTACCAAACATGATGTCCTTCACCAGGGACTGATCCCTCCTGATAACATGACCAAAGTACGTGAGATGAAGTCTCGCCATCCTCACTTCTAAGGAGCATTCTGGCTGTACTTCTTCCAAGACAGATTTACTCACTTTTCTGGCAGTGCATGGTATCTTCAATATTCCTCGCCAACACAATTCAAATGCATCAATTTAATTATTCACAGTAATAAAAGCTTTATAAGGTACTTGGAATAAAACTGTGTGAGACCTTTATGGAGAAAATGATAAACTGTTACAAGATATAAAGAATTGATATGTGAATACAGTACACTAATCAAAATACCAGCTGAGCATTTTAAGGAACTTGTTACACTGATTCTAAAATTCATATAGAAGACTCAGCGTCTAGGGCTATCTGGGACAGTTGAGAGAAACGGCAAGTAGGACTTAACCTATGAAATATCAAGACTTAAGACTTGGCAATACACCTTCTTCTCATTTATCAACTATCTTGTTATCTGACATTTTGCAATTATGACGAGTAAAAAATCCATTATCTGACTATTTTGTACATTAATGCCATATGTCTGGCAGTAATGAATGCCGAGGTATGAAGCAAGAGTAACGCTGGCTGTGATGGTTAAGGCTATGTGTCAACTTGGCCGGGCCATGATTTTCAGTGGTTTAGCAGTTATGTAATGATGTAGGCATCCTCCATTTTGTGATACGATGTGGTCATCCTGCAATTTCACATAACACCAATTCTGCATTAATGACCCAGTCTTTGGAACCTAACTATGTTGATAACTGAGGAGAGGGTACAGTAATTAAGAGTTTTTACTATTGCCTAATCATAAGTCTCGATATTTCATAGGTTAAGTCCTACTTGCTGTTTCTCTCAACCGTCTCGGATAGTCCTAGACACTGACTCTTCTATAAGAATTTTAGAATCAGTGCATAACAAGTTCCTCAAAATGCTCAGTTGGTATTTTGATTAGTGTACTGTATTTACATATTAATTCTTTATGTCTTGTTGTAGCAATTTATAATTTTTTCCATAATGGTTTCGCACACTTTTATTCTAAGTATCTTATAAAGTTTTTGTTGTTACCGTGAATCATCTTTTTCTCTCTTATATTAAGCTGGTCATTTCTGATGTATTAAAATGCTACTGATTCCTAACTGTTGATTGTGATCCAGCAGCCTTGCTAAATCCATGTTAGTCTGTAAATTCTCTTGAATTTCCTATGCAAATCACCAATGTCTTCGTGTATCTTTTTTTCCTCTTATTATTATTGCACTGATTAAGTTTTTACAGTTCTTCACCAACTATAAAACAGAATTTACACCCTGAAAAAAAAAAAAAAAAACTTGGCGGAGGATGGGGTGTGCTGGTGTGCCCATTTTCTACCCCATGCCCAGTTGGCAAACAAAGATGAGGGTTTCTCAGCGTGTGAAGTTGTGTCTTCAATATTATTCATATTAACAACATTAATTTAATGTGATTAATGGTATTTTGTTGAAACAACTGCAGATTGCAATGTGAAAATGATGCTGAATGCATACACTGTTTTTAATTCAGCAAGCTTGATAATTCAATTCTTTCACTGTTTTTCTCTATCTGAACTACTATGAAAGCTTTTTTCATAGTGTGTAGTAAATCATTAATGCTTCAACTGATGTAAACAATTATTTATATATTACACCCATCTTTAAGCTCTTCTCATTAGCCTCTGATAATTAAAGTAATACTATCTCTTGCCAAAATATAAACATGTTAACACAGCCAATGAAACTGAGTCAGAACTGCTGTAAGGCAATCACCCAGAAACTAAGTATGCTGACAATTACTTTCAAACTGTTTTAAAATGAAAATTTAAAAAAAAATTTACTCCTCATAGAGAGTTCTTAGATCTTTTAAACGACATCCACGGACCCGGCAGGAGTGCCTAGGCCTGTATTTCAGCAACACTGGTTTACAGCACTCCATGGTATTTCATCCACCTGGCACCCATCAGACAAACACTGACTAACCACATATCAAGTGCGGGGCATTGTGCTGGCTGCAGAAGCTCAGTGTCTGGGAACAGGAGTTGGTGACAAAAAGCATTTGGATCAATTACAGTGCAGTGTGTTGTGTGATGACAGAGGAATAGACAAGGTACAATGGCAGCAAAGAGGACTGGGAGGGAGGTGGAAGTCAGAGAGAATTTCCTGAGGATACTAATCTTTAAGGAAGGTGAGGTACACAGTGAGCAGAACCCTAAGGAACTCATCACCGAATCAGGAATACTAGACTTAGAATGGAAAACTTTTTCTGCATCTTAGCTCTTTTGCTCTGTTTATTTTACAATTTATTCTTCGAGGCCACTAATTAAATTTTCAAGAGGAACTAAGTTCAATTCATTTACTCAACAATTTGAAAATCACATTTAGAGTCCAAATAAGTCTTTGCTCTGCTCTATTTCAATCTCATGAGGTGCTTCCTTTTTGAAACAGTGAAATATATGACAGAAAAGTTGCACAAACATGTATTTATGTGTGTGTG
The DNA here is from genome assembly GCF_000243295.1 of Trichechus manatus latirostris. Classification (NCBI taxonomy): domain Eukaryota; kingdom Metazoa; phylum Chordata; class Mammalia; order Sirenia; family Trichechidae; genus Trichechus; species Trichechus manatus. The sequence continues at coordinate 2,107,189 of NW_004444186.1, forward strand.
TATAAAGTTATTCAACAAGTAATTATAAAGCTAATACTCATGAAAGCACAACCCAGGTCAAGGAATGAAACGATGCTAAATCCTCAGGAGACCTCAGTGGGCCCCTTTCAAGATCATACTCCCTTCCATTCACCTAACATGGTAGTTTTGGTGACAAAATCTTTTTTCCTTACTTTTCTTTGTACTTTTAATACCTGTTGTTGTTAGCTGCTGTTGGGCTGGCGCCGACTCATGGCAAGCCCATGTACAACAGAACACACTGTTGTCCGGTCCTGAGCCATCCTCACAATCGCTGGGAGGTCTGAGCCCACGGATGCAGCCACCGTGTCAATCCATCTCAGGGAAGGCTTCTCTCGTGTTTGCTGACCCTCTGCTTTACCAAACATGATGTCTTTTTCTAGCAACCAGTCTTTCCTGATGATGTGTCCAAAGTAAGCAAGATGAAGTCTCGCCATCCTCGTTTTTTTTTTTTTTTTTTTTTAATTTTGCTTTAGGTAAAAGTTTACTGCTCAAGTCAATTTCTTATACAAAAATTTATACACATATTTTACGTGACCTTAGCTGCAATTCTGATAATGTGACAGCACACTCCCCCGCTCCTTTACACCTCGAGTTTCCCTTGTCCATCCAACCAGCTCCTGTCCCTTCCTGCCTTCTCATCCTGCCTCTGGACAGGAACTGCCCATTTGGTCTCGTGTATCTGCTTGAACTAACAAGCACACTCTTCACGAGTATTACTTCATGTTTTATAGTCCAGTCTAATCTTTGCTTGAAGAATGGGCTTCGGGAAAGGTTTTAGTTCTCGGTTAACAGAGAGTACAGAAGCCATGGGGCTTCAGGGGTTCCTCCAGTCTCGGTCAGACCATTAAGTCTGGTCTTTTTACTGGAATTTGAGTTCTGCTCCACATTCTTCTCCTGCTCCGTCGGGGACTCTCTGTTGTGTTCCCTGTCAGGGTGGTTATCTCACCATTCTTGTTTCTTAAGGAGCATTCTGACTGTACTTCCTCCAAGGTGGATTTCGCCGTTCTTTGTATTTTGAACTCCAAATGCCTTCTAACCTGAAGGGCTCATCTGCCAGCGCTGTACTGGACTATGTTCTATTGCTATCCATAAGGTTCTCACTGGCTAATCTTTGGAAGTAGATTGCCAGGCCTCCCTTCTTAGTCTGTCTTAGTCTGGAAGCTCCTCTGAAATCTGCCCACCACTGGTGACCATGCTGGTATTTGAAATACCAGCGGCACAGCTTCCAGCATCACAGCAACACCACCACGGCAGGACAAACAGACGGGTGGTGGTTTAATAACTACATTTGCATAAATAATAGTTCCTTATTGCCAGATCTGAAACTTACATAAATGCATATATGAAACCACGTATGTATAAATATTCCTTTGTACATTCAGTTAATATTTTGTGAGATTTAGTTAAGTTATTGCTTGTGGCTGAAACCTCATTCACTTTATCTGCAGTCTGGTATTCCACTGTATGAGTATGCCACAATGTATCTATTTTACTGCAGATAAGCATCTGGGTTGTTACCAAATTTTTATTACTCTAAACAACATTGCTCTAAAAACTGTCTTCCATTGATCCTGCTGCACATATACACAGTTTCTCAGGGGTAGAGGCCTAGCGGTAGAATTGCAAGATGACAGGGTGTACGCACTGTTTTCAGAAGTGGTTACACCAGTCAACTCTTCAACCAACAGGGATGAGAAGTGCTGAAATGCCACAGTCTTTCCAACAACAGTGATCGGTGGACTTTAGGATTTTCACCCAGTCTGTGGTTCTGTGCACCAGCTATTAATTCGCTGCCTCTCAGCCCCAAACCCACCCTTCTTTGCCTCATTCTGTAACACTAGAGCCAGGCTCTGCAAACTCTATTCCCTCCTGGCTCAGCGTAGACTCTGCGACACCACAGGCAGAAGAGTCAGCGGGGATCCTTCCCTGTTCTGTTCTCAGGTGATGAGCACACAGGGCTCCTGGCAGCCTTTCAGCACAGCTGAGGGTGCTCTTGCAGTTCAGCAATGGGTGCCCCCCAGCTGCTTCTCCATCACCACAGCACACCACAGTATACCATCCACCCTCTCTCACCAGAGGTCTGCATCTCCGGAGGGAGGAGAGGAGGCTCCTTGTTCATGCTTTCCTCAGGTACAGGGGTAACAGCTGCTTTCAGCAGATACTATCCCATCATACCTTAGAGTTCTCCTGAGCTACCTTTTTACCTATTTCACAATTCTTTTTTTTTTTTTAAACTGTACTTTAGATGAAGGTTTACAGAGCAAACTAGCTTCTCATTAAACAATTAATATACATATTGTTTTGTGACATTCATTGCCAACCCCACAACCTATCAACACTCCCCGCTTCCAGACTTTAGGTTCCCCATTTCTGTCCCCTTTTTCTTTCTTGTCCCGTCCTGCCTTCTACAGGTAAGTCTGGTCTTTTTTGTGTGTCTGTGAGTTAGAATTTTGTTCCACATTTTTCTCCAGCCCTGTCCGGAACCCTCGATTGTGATCCCGGTCAGAGCAGTCGGTAGTGGTGGCTGAGCACCATCTAGCTGTGCTGTGGCAGTTGTGGTCCATTAGTCCTTTGGACTACTCTTTCCCTTGTGTCTTTGGTTTTCTTCATTCTCCCTTGCTCCGGATGGGGTGAGACCAGTGGAGTATCTTAGATGGCCGCCCACAAGTTTTTAAGACTCAGACACTACTCACCGAAGTAGGATTTAGATATTTTTTTTAAAAACTATGTTATGCCAATTGAGCTAGATGTCCCCCGAGACCGTGGTCCCCAGCCCTCAGTCCAGTAATTTGGTCCCTCAGGGAGTTTGGCTGTGTCTATGGAGCTTCTATGACCTTGCCTTGGACAAGTTATGCTGACTTCCCCAGTATTGTGTACTGTCTTACCCTTCACCAAAGTTACCACTTATCTACTGTCTAGTGTTTTCCCCTCCCCACCACTCCACTCCCTCCTAACCCTCAAAGATTGCTTCTTTTAGACTTTTACAATTCTTTATATTAAAATCTCCCTGTTCAAATTCTGGCATGTGGTTTCTGTCTCCTGATTAGGCCCTGATTTATACAGTACAGAAAGATACATCTCAGCAGTTGTAGGGCTATAATGAAATGTTATATCACAGCAGATTGAATGCAGAAGCAGGTGCAAGAATTTAGCTGTTTGCTACGAAGGTATTAAACAGATTTGCAAGAATGTAAACAATACCACTCTTTTCACTAAATTTTTTAGTAAAAATGTTATTGTTAACTACTTTTTAAAGTGATTAATGAACAATTTCCATTTTAATTTCTAACATGATTAAGTGCCAAGTACAGCCTTCTGTTTAATTTTTTATTTATCTTTTTCTTATTACTCTGTAATTACATATATATGTATATGAATCCTTTGTTGACTGAATTGCAAGTATTTTCTGTTCTGTGGTTTGTCTTCATTCTAATTCTGTTATATTTAGGTATTTAATTAACATGGAATTAATTTTTGAATATGGTGTGAGTAGGATCTAGTTTCATTTCTCCGTATTTCATCTTTTTCATTCCCCAGTATAAAGGAATAACATGTTTTTCACGTTCTTCGTTCTTGGTATATAGTTAATTAACTTTACTATACTGATTTAAGAGTCCAGTAACCTTGCTAAAGTCTCTTAATCAATGTCAATAATACATGTAGATTCTTTTGGATTTTCCATATATACAATCATATCATCTGCAACTTATGACAATTTTGGGTTTCATTTTCCTTTTTCAGTCCTTGCATTTATAGCTTTTATTTTTCTTGCCTTCTTGCTCTGAACAGAAAGTCCAGCCCAAAGCTGAATAGAAATGTTGACACTGGGCGCCATCTTTATTTTGTTTCTCTTAGGTAGTATGTTTGCTTTAGGTTTTTATTTTCGGAAGATAATCTTTATTAGACTGAAGAATGTCCTTTGTATTCTTGGTTTGTTTTATAATGAATGGATTTTTCATTCACTTTTTCTGTACCTTTTGAGATCATCCTATGACTTTTCTCTTTCAACTTTTAAGCAGGGTGAATTATATTACCTTCCAGTATTAAACCACGTTTCCATTTCTGGGATAAACTACATGTGGTCATGACATATTATCCTCTTTATATACCACTAGATTCCATCACTGATATCTACGTTTCATGAATAAGACTGGTCTCTAACTGTCCTTTCTCACGCTCACCCAGCCAGGTGTTGGGAACTTCATTAAAATGAGCTGAGGAACATTCCCTCTTCTTCTTTTCTCTGGAAGAACGTGTGTTGTAAGATTGGAACTATGTCTTCCTTTGATACCTGGTGAATTTGCTGGTAAAGCATCTACATCAGGAATTTTCTTATGGGAAGATTTCTGATTCCTGATTAAACTTCTTCAATGCTTACAGTATTATAAGGTCCTCCTTTTTTTTTTCTTTGAGCCACTTTAGTTGCTTGCATTTTTTGAGGAACTTAATCATTTGTTTAAATTTTCAAATTTATTTTCATAAAGTTGTTCATATTATCTTCTTATAGTCTGCAACATCTGTAATAATGTCCATCTTTTATATTCCTAATACTGTTTATTTATGCCTTCCTTTCTTTTCTAAATTTATTTTGTTTTTGTTGTTGAGAATATATGCAGCAAAACATACACCAACTCAACAGTTTCTACATGTACAATATGGTTACACTGATTATATTCTTCAAGTTGTGCAACCATTCCATCCTCCTTTTCTGAGTTGTTTCTCCCTCATTAACATAAACTCACTGGCCCCTAAGGTTCCTATCTAATCTTTTGAGTTGTTGTTGTCTATTTGATCCCACAAAGACAGTTCTTAAAAGAGCATAATGCTCAAGGCAGACCTTTTTTACCAGTTAAGATAAACTACTGTTTGGTTTTAAGATGACTTCCAGGGATACTTCTGGGTTAAGGTTTGAAGATTATCTCAGGGCAATATTTTCAGGGGTTCAGTCACCCTCCATGACTCCAGAAAGTCTAAAAGTCTGGAGTCCATGACAATTTTAAATTCTGTTCTGCATTTCCCCCTGTTGATTGGGATTCTTCTATAGAATCTTTTATCAAAATGTTCAGTCATGGTAGCCAGGCACCATCCAGTTGTGGTCTCATGGCAAAGGGGTCAGTTGTTCATGGAAGCAATTAGCTACAAATTTCATATCCTCCTGACTCTCCTTCTTCCTCTGTTGCTCCAGGTGAAGACAGACCAGTTCTGCCTTGGATGGCTGCCTGCAAGCTTTTAAGATCCCAGGAACTACGCAGTGAACTAGGAGGAGGTAGAAGAGAGGCACTAAACACGTTATTAGGCCAATCAACTGGGATGTCCCATGAAACCATGACCTTAAACCTCCAAACCAAGGAACCAAATCCCATGAGGTGCTTGTTTGTACATAACCAGCCTTAGCAGCTACTCTTTTTGGTCATTGTTGTTAATATATCTATCACACAACTTTTGCCAATTCAATTTTTTACAGGTATACAACTTATTGACAGCAATTATAATAATCGGCTGTGTAACCCTGCACTTAATGTGATTTTTCACATTAACCATTAACCCCTCTTTTCCCCCTTCCTCCTGCCCTGGTAACAACTAATAAACTTTGGTCTCTATACATTTGCCTTTTCTTGTCTTTTTTACAGAAGTGAGGTCATACAATATTTGTCCTTTTGTGATCTGGCTTATTTCACTCAGCATAATGTCTTCAAACTCCATCCATACTGTAGCATGTATCAAGACTTCATTTCTCTTACTGGCTGAGAAGTATTCCATTGTTACATTATGGACCACATTCTGTTTATCCATCATCTGCTGATGGGCACTTAGGTTGTTTCCACCCTTGGCTGCTGTGAATAGTGCTGCAGTGAACACTGGTGTCCAAGGCTCCGAGTCCCTGCTTTCAAGTGTTTTGAGTATATACCTAGGAGTGGAATTATGAAGTCATATGGTAGTTTTATTCTTATTTTTTTGAGGAACCACCATACTGTTTTCCACAACAGCTGTTACCATTTTTCATTCCCACCAGCAATGGATAGGGTTTCAATTTTCCTAAATCCTCGCCAATTTTCGTTATTTTGTTTTTTATCTTAGCCATCATAGTGGGAGTGAAATAGCATTTCATTGTGGTCCCTTCTTTTTACTTGAAAAATCTCCGTTAAAGTTTATCAATTTTATTATTTGTCAAAGACCCGGTGCTTCCTCTGCTGAATCCTCCTATTGCACGTTTATTTTTTATTTCATTAGTTTCTGCTCTTCGTTTATTATATTCTTCCTGCCTTCCTTTCTTTGGTTTATTTTGCTCTTCTTTTAAAATTCTTGAGATGAATACCTAACTCATTAACTTCTGGAGCACGTTTATGTTCCTGACAATTTTATAAATGCTTTACATGTATTGGCTCACTGAATCCTCACAGCATCTCTAAGAAAAAAGTTACTTTATTATTCTCATTTTACAGACGAGAATGAGAAAACTGACACAGAGAGACTAAGTGACTAGTCCAGCAAGTGGCAGATTAAGGATCTGAACATGGTTTAATCAGGTAACCTGATTCCAAAACTTGTATTCTTAACCTCTGTGCTATGCTGCTTCCCCAAAAAGAAGATACATCAGGAAGAGAAATTCACGTGTGCTTACATGAAGACACATAGTGTGAGTGTTTGGTGTGAGCAATGAGCTCACGACTACAACACAGGAGAGCTGGTGACAAGGATGGGAAGGAAGGTTGAGGTTCTACTGTAGCGGGCTCTTAAGTGCCTTCCTAAAGAGCCTGGGTACGGAGTCTGTCTAGTGCTGCTGTAACAGAAAGACAAACAGCGGATGGCTTTAACAAACACAAGTTTATTCTCTCACACTGCAGCAGGCTACAAATCCAAATTCAGGGCATCAGTTCCAAGGGAACTGTTGGCTCTGGGGGAAGGGCCCTGTCATCAATCTTCCCTTGGTCTAGGAACTTCTCTGCATAGGAGTCCTGGGTTCAAAGGATGCACTCTGCTCCCGGCGCTGCTTTCTTGGTGGTATGAAGTCCCCCATGTCTCTCTGCTCGCTTTTCTCTTTTATATCTCAAAAGAGACTGGCTCAAGTCACAATCTAATCTTGTAGATTGAGTCCTGCCTCATTAACACAACTGCCCTAATCCCATCTCATTAACATCACAGAGACAGGATTTACAACACACAGGACAATCACATCAGATGACAAAAGGGTGGACAATCACACAACACTGGGAATCATGGCCTAGCCAAGTTGACATACATTTCTGGGGGACACAATTCAACCCATAACCAAACACCTGTTGCTGTCAAGCTGATTCCAACTCACAGGGACCCTACAGGACAGAGCACAACTGCCCCACAGAGTTTCCAGGGGGCGCCTGGTGGATCTGAACCGCCAACCTTTTGGTTAGCAGCCACAGCACTTAACCATTACGCCACCAGGGTTTCCCAATCCGTAACAGGCAGGTAAAAAGAAGTCAATGAAGGCGACCGACTGACGTGATCTCATTTCTTTTTCAGTTTCCTATCTTACAGTAGTTTTGTATCACTTATTGTATTATCATCAGTATCCTCATCCGTAAAATAAGGATAAAAATCTGTCCCTAACTATACTGTATGGTTGTTTTCAGAATCAAAGGAGATAATGAAGACAGAAAGCAATCAGTTAAATACAAAGTAATATATATTTTAAAGAGTAACCAGAACAGTGATTTGATTAATTGGTTAATTTAACTGGTTAATAATAATTACAGGAGGAGTAATCACTGCCATCGTCATCATCATCATCACTGTCTGATATGCCGGTCACTGTTCTAAGCTCTTTATCTGCATTAGTAACTCACGGAGCTCCCACACTGTAGGGGGTAGGTAGGTCCCTGGGTAATACGAATGGTTTGCACTCAACTAGTGACCTACAGGTTGGCTGTTCAAACCCACCAGCAGTGTCATGGAAGGAAGGCCTGGCAATCTGCTTCCATAAAGATTACAGTCAAGAAAACCCTATGGAGCAGTTCTACCCCATAACACATGGAGTTGCCATGAGTCAGAATCAACTCGATGGCAACAGGTTTGGGGTTTTTTTTTGGTTTTGGGATAGGAGCTATTATTAGCCCCATTAAATAGGTAAGGAAACTGAGGCTAATCTAATTTGCCTAAAGTTATAAAGTTAGCAGTGACAGAGCCAGGATTCAAACCCTGAATGCTGGTTCCACAACCCGTGTTCTTAAACCATTATACTGGTGGGCAACAGTGAGTATGTAGCTTGATGTGAATGAAAAGTCTATCAACTAGTCAGGAGTCTGTTACAACTGTTGTAGATCACCAGGCCTTTCTTCCGAGGTGCCTCTGAGTGGACTCAGAGCCTTTCTGTTAGCAGCCTGATGGCTGCAATACCCAGGGACTCATTAGCATAGTAGTAACAGTAAAATCCACAGGCAGATTAAGTCTCTGAGAAAGAGAGTGTGAAGAAAGAAGAAAGGGGGACTGACAGCTTAGTCAGAAATTGAGAAAACTGCCCAAATCCAAACTTCAAAGAGTTTCAAGACATTCTTCACTAATCAACAATTAGCCATGACTCATCAGGAAGTCCTTACTCAGAGCACCAAAGCTCATCAATTTCCCAAAATCCTTCATGATAACCTTCCCGCAATAAAAGTCATGCATATAATTCTCTTTACAGCCTCAGAATCAATCAAAACACATTAAGCTCAAATGAGAACAACTAGCACAAATTAACTTTTCAGATCTTAGAGTGGGGCCAGCCACACCCAAGTCATGGGGGGATGGACACAGGGCTAATGATGCCAGAAAGACAGATCCTGCGATTCAGGAAGTTCAATCAGCGGGCAATCTGTCAATCAATCATGCCTACGTTACGGAGCCCCAGTAAAAGCTCTGAACACTGATACCTGGGTGAGCTTCTCTGGTTGGCAATCTTGTTGTTAGGTGCTGTCAAGTCAATTTCAACTCACAGACCCCATGTGACAGAGCAGAACTGCCCCACGGGGTTTTCTAAGCTGTAATCATTACGGGAGCCGATCACCAGGCCTTTCTCTCAAGGAGTCACTAGGTGGATTCGAACTGCCAACCTTTCGGTTAACAGCTAAGTGCTTTGCCACTGAGCCACCAGGGCTCCTTCTGGTTAGCACTGCTTCTAGCATACCGGCACACGTCGATACAGGAAGGGTATTACATCCTGCCCCAAGGGGAGAGGACCGCAGAAGGCTCACATTGGAAGCCTCCCAGACTCTGCTTCCTTTGGCTCATTTGAATCTGTATACCTTCCCTGTAATAAATGTTAACTGTAGTATGACAGTTTTCAGCAAGTTCTATGATCCCTTCTAGAGAATTACGGAACCTGAGGGTGATTTGGGGAACTTCTCAAACTCGCAGTTGGTATCAGAACTGAGGGCTGTCTTGGGAACTAATTCTGGTAGCATTCTGCTCTTATTCCTGACTAACTGGAAGGCTTTCACTGTCTCACCATGAAGTATGATATTTACTACAGGTTTCTGAAGACACTCTGAAGAAAATGTTCAGAGTTTAACACTTTAATTTACAGGACTGCATTTTATGTTTTTCTCACCGTTTTCTGCAAAATAGTGGTATTAGTTGTTTTTTAAAAATATTCTTACATGTTAAAATAAAAGTTGGCAATCCTATGTTAATCCCTCCAAAAAAAAAAAAAATTCTACTAGGCCAGGAAATTCAAAAGTCTGGGAAATACTAATCTAAGTTTTAAAGCGACTATAGGGATATTTACAGCAGAAATTCCTAATAGAGATCACTCAGTATACTGCTTTTCTTTCTCAAAATTACAGTGGGTTTAGATGCGTAAAGAGGCAGTGCAAATTCATGGTCAAGTGGCAAAGAACAAGGGCTTTTCGGCTCAGACAGCCTTGTGTAGAAACCCCCCAAGGATATATGAGAGCTTACGCAAGCTACTCAACTTCTCTAAGCGACAATTTCCCTTCTCCTTAAAATGGGGTAGTAATAGTATCCACCTTATAAAGTTGTTCTCAGCATAAAAATGTACAAAGCATTTGGTACAGTATTTGGCCAATTATGAAGGTTCAATAGATGGTGGCTGCTATTACTGTTGTGATTATTTTATGTACTGCTGACATGTGTACAAATCTTCATTACTTAGTACATTCAAATAGGACCATAGTTTAATCTTCTGGAATACCACAGTACACGTTTCAAGTTAATAATCCAAAGGAAGGAACAAGGATCATTCAGTTCTGACCAGGTTAACATTAACAAGTGGATCAATGCTATAAATAAATACGTAAGTTGAGGAAATATTTAGCTATTATAATTATCCCAAGTATCTATTCATTTAACACATCTGCATTTTGCTGTTCCAATGTTTCAGAGAATTTAAGAATGTAATTACAGCTACTGTGATATGTGAATGCTGTTTCAGGAGAAGAATTTTTAAAGACAATGAAGTTTTTGCAATATCACTAGATTTGAAAGTTCAACAGCTGTTCAGAAAGAAGAAAGTAAAAAACTGATCCAATACACATATCAAAAAATAAATTATTAAAAACCCCAAACCCCCTGCTACTGTGTCAATCCCGACTCATAGATCAAAGATACCCGTTTAATCAGATTTACCTTCTAATTTCTGACTTAAAATTTTTTTTTTCAAATTAACACACAAACATATTTGAATACCAATTATTTTACTTGTTTTTCCTAAAAGATTCTCTCTCTCTCACACCCCCCCCCCCACGTACACACAAGAAGGGGAAAGCAGAATGAAGGTGTACGGCATCCTCATGGACACGCACTACAATAAGTATTAACATAAACATCAGTAAATACCACAGAAGTCTGGTGGAAAAAAATTTCTGTCCTAAATTTCCTTACTAGATTTTCAAACTATGGTACACAACGTGTGTGTGTGTATCACATTCACATACAGACACACGCACACACACGCACACGCACCAATATGGATGACATCACAAAGACACACGGTGCACAGCAGTGTATGCATGTGCGTGCGTGTGTGCGTGTACACATTCATACACACACACACACACACACACGCACACACCAATATGGATGACATCACAAAGACACACGGTGCACAGCAGTGTATGCATGTGCGTGCGTGTGTGCGTGTACACATTCATACACACACACACACACACAAACACACACAAATTTGGATAAAACATGAAGACGACACAACGTAGTACAGGGCAAAGATAAGATGAAATACAAATCTGTACTATATACACCAGAATTTCCCAAAATGTGGGGATGTTTAACAGGTATTCCGAGAGCGGGGTCTATGGTCAAAGTCTGGGAAATGCTGCTTTTAAATTAGGACTGCAAAAACCCCAGAAGAAACCAGAATATTGATATTAATGTGCACTATGCATCTTCTGAAGGAGCCCTAGTGGTGCAGTGGTTAAGCGCTTGGCTGGTAACCAAAAGGTCAGTAGTTCAAACCACCAGCTGCTCCGCGAAGTAAGATGTGGCAGCCTGCTTCCGTAAAGGTTACAGCCTTGGAGGCCCTATCGGGCAGTTCTACCCTGTCCTATAGGGTTGCTATGCGTTGGAATCGACTCAATGGCAGTGGTATGCATCCTCAGGAGAGGACATGTAGTGTATGCCTCATTTTCCAAACTTACTTGAGTATGAAACCCTTCTTTCTCTGACCATTTCCCAGAACTAGTGCTACATGGAATACATTCTGGGAAATGCTGGATACAAACTTTGCTAAGAAGCACAAAATGGAGTAAATCAATTTGGAGTTGGGAGTAAGTGCTTCCATTTCTCTTTATTACATAGATTTCATGAAGGGGGCAAGATTTCAGGACGACTCAGAAGGAAGAAAAATAATGTGTTAAACAAACAGAACAGAACTAACGGTCTGAAAGAAGCAGAGCAAGAAAATATGACCAGGAGACACACGGTCAAGTTAGGATAAAAGAGGCAGAGAATAAATAACAGAGGAGCTTTCGACAAGAGAGAAAAGACATTTTGAAAGAAAAATGTGTACATTAGCAGTAAAGTTACAGCAACAAACCATTTGAGCAAAATATCCGTGGATCTTCAAGCAGGTGTAAATATTACAGTTCTTAATAATGGGTAAAAACGGAAATTAAATTCTCAATTTACTTACTTCACTAGAGCAGCTGCTTCAGGAAGTACGTCGGCAAACGATTCACGGAATATGATTGCATTTTTCCTCTTACAGTTCTGTATGACATCGTTGGCAAGATAAAAGAGATTCAAACGGTGGGGATAGGCAGCTAGAATGATAAAAGACAATAAATAAAACCAAGTGAGTCAATTTACCCTTAATTCAACTTATTCCAAATAGTGTTCTCAAACTACGTAACTGCTATTGCATGGATAGAGGGGTGGATAGGTGGATGAACAGACTAATGAACTAACAGATTAATTTACTGGATGTGGTGCCTAAAAACCCTGACTGCTGCAGGTTAGGTTTCTTTCTGCTCAAAGTACTCCTCAGGCAAAGTTCTATCTCACTTTATAAATGTTTAACACTAAAATACCCATCAACACTAGAGAAGCTGAAACAAAACAAAATTGTTCTCCTTAGCATTTGGGAAGACAAAAGAAAATTGGGTTGAACTGGCTCAAAAACACCTCAGTTAGGCAAGAGCATGGGCTTTGGAATCCAACCGGAATGTGACCTTAGGCAAGTTCCTTAACTTCAACAGTATAAAGACAATCGTCATTATCATTGCAGATGGACTCTTCATCACCCAATCCAGACATCACCCACTGGAAGGCTCTGTGGCTATTTCCGTCACAGGTGACGGCGTCTCATCGCAGGTGTCGCAGGTGACGGTCTTGGTAAATAAGTAATTTGATCATACCTAGGTTAAGGTTTTTCAAAAGCCCATGCGAGTAATGAATGACGATACCTGGAACCCTGAGCAGAGCCACCCCAAGTTTCATTATTATCCGGGGCCACTTCAATGTCACACGGACGATCCATCACATTTTCTCGTCACTCAGCTTCCTGACCTCAAGTTCAGTGACCTCCAAGAACTACTCCTTCGTGTATTTTAAAATCCCCTTCTCTGACTACAACCTTCAACTCCCATCATACTTGTTCTTCAATTTTATCAAGATTTTAGTTCTTTATTTTCTCCAACTCTACAAGTATCTTCCAGTATTCAATTCTTTATCTATCAATTCCAGACTCTTTGGTGGACTATTTAAGCCTTCACTCCCACACTTCCCCCACCTAATTTAGCCTTCAATCACACATATTAAACAAAATTCTAAACACGGGTCAATGTAACTGAACGCCTCAACTGAATCTTTATTTCTGCCTCTGGGTTCTGCTGAAGAAAAATCATACCACCAGGAGGACTACTGAAACCATATAAATTCAGACTCCTACCTCAGCTGGGCCCTACTGTCCTGCTACATGTCCTTAATTAGTATCTTCTCCCATTTGCCAATAAAACTATTTCACATTTTTACCACTTTTGTCAAGCCCCTAATCTTATCACATCCCTCTCACTCTTAGGAAATAAGCTTATATGCTATTTCACAGAGAACAGAAATCATCAGAAAGGAATTATCTTCTCTCAAAAAAATGTGTCTACATTTAAACCCATCTAGATCAGCTTGGAGCCCTGGTGGTGCAGTGGTTAGGAGCTCAGCTGCTAACCAAAAAGTTGGCAGTTCAAATCCACCACTCGCTCACTGGAAACCCTATGGGGCAATGAGGTAGTTCTATTCTGTCCTATACGGTCACTATGAGTCGGAAACGACTCAGTGGCAAAGGGTCTGGTTTTGAGTTTTGGATCAACTTACCTTATTTAAGTAAAGTATTATTTCTATTATTATTATTTTTAATAAAATCACTTAGAATCCTGCACTCGCTCACTGGAAACCCTATGGCTCAATGAGGTAGTTCTATTCTGTCCTATAGGGTCGCTATGAGTCGGAAACGACTCAGTGGCAATGGGTTTGGTTGCTAAAGGGTATGGGGTTTCATTCTGGAGGGACAGAAATGTTGTAAAAGTAGGTGATGGTTGTACAAGCCTATGAGTAGGCTAAAAAACACTGAATTGTATACGTTAAATAAGTGAATTGTATGGTATGTTAATTATATCTCAATAAAGCTGTTAAAAAAATTAAGGT
>NW_004444186.1:2121439-2125756 GCF_000243295.1 Trichechus manatus latirostris
TAATAAAATCACTTAAGTACAATTTTACAGGGAGTAGGAGGGTAAAGAGCAAAGTTTGTGGTTATTTTACAAGCATCTTTCTCCCATTTTTTAAAAATTTTTTCTTATTCTACTTTAGATGAAGGTTTACAGAACACATAGCTTCTCATTAAAGTTAATACACATACTGTTTTATGAGACTGGTTGACAACCCCACGACATGTCAACACTGTCCCTTCTCAACTCTGGGTTCCCTATCACCAGCTTTCCTGTCCCCTCCTGCCTTCTAGTCCTTCTCCCTGGACCGTTGTGCCCCATTAGTCTCGTTTTGTTTTATGGGCCTGTCTAACCTTTGGCTGAAGGGTGAACCTCAGGAGTGACTTCATTATTGAGCTAAAAGGGTGTCCGGGGGCCCTACTCTCAGGGTTTCTTCAGTCTCTGTCAGGCCAGCAAGTCTGGTCTTTTTTTGTGAGTTATAATTTTGTTCTACATTTTTCTCCAGCTCTGTCCGGGACCTTCTGTTGTGATCCCTGTCAGAGCAGTCAGTGGTGGTAGCCGGGCACCATCTACTTATACCAAACTCAGTCTGGTGGAGACCGTGGTAGTTGTCATCCATTAATCTTTTGGACTATTCTTTCCCTTGTATCTTGTTTTCTTCATTCTCCCTTGCTCCCAAAGAGGGTGAGACCAGTGGCGTATCTTAGATGGCTGCTCACAGGTTTTTAAGACCCCAGACGCTACTCACCAAGGCAGAATGTAGAACATTTTCTTTATAAACTATGTTATGCCAACTGAGCCGGATGTTCCCCGAGACCATGGTCCCCACAGCCCTCAGCCCAGCAACTCGGTCCCTCAGGGAGTCTGGATGTGTCTATGGAGCTTCCGTGGCCTTGCCTTATACAAGTTGTGCTGGCTTCCCCAGTACTGTGCACCGTCTTACCCTTCACCAGAGTTACCACTTATCTACTGTCTATTTAGTGTTTTTCCATCCCTACCTGTCTCCTCCCTCTTAACCATCAAAGATGGTTTCTTTTTGCGTGTAAACCTTTTCATGAGTGTTTACAATAGAGGTCTCATACAATATTTGTCCTTTTGTGATTGACTTACTTCACTCAGCGTAATGTCCTCCAGATTCATCCATGTTGTGAGATGCTTCGCAGATTCATAATTGTTCTTCACTGTTGCATAATACTCCACTGTGTGTATGTACTATTGTCTGTTTATCCATTCATCTGTTGATGGGCATCTAGGTTGTTTCCATTTTTTTGCTACTGTGAACAATGCTGTAATGAACATGGGTGTGCATATGTCTATTCTTCTGACAGCCCTTATTTCTCTAGGTTATATTCCTAGGAGTGGGACTGCTCGATCATATGGTATTTCTATTTCTAGCTCTCTAAGGAGCGCCATATTGTTTTCCAAAGTGGTTGTACCATTTTGCATTCCCATCAGCAGTGCAAAAGAGTTCTGATCTCCCCGCAGCCTCTCCAATATTTGTTATTTCCAGTTTTTTTAATTCATGCCAGTAATGCCGGGGTGAGATGGTATCTCATTGTGATTTTCATTTGCATTTCTCTAATGGCTAGTGATCACGAGCATTTCCTCATATGTCTGTTGGCTGCCTGAATGTCTTCTTTGGTGAAGTGTCTATTCATTTCCTTTGCCCATTTTTTAGTTGGATTATTTCTTTTTGTTGTAGAGGTGCTGGATTTTCCTATAGATTTTAGAGATTGGACCTTTGTCGGATTTGTGATAGCCAAAATTTTTTCCCAGTCTGTAGGTTCTCTTTCTACTCTTTCGATGAAGGCTTTTGATGAGCGGAAGTATTTAATTTTTAGAAGATCCCTGTTATCTAGCTTATCTTCTGTAGTTTGTGTGTTGTTGGTTATGGTTTGTATCCTGTTAATGCTGTGTATTAGAGCCTCTAGCGTTGATCCTGTTTTTTCTTCTATGAACTTTCTAGTTTTTGGCTTTGTATTTAGGTCTTTGATCCATTTTGAATTAGTTTTTGTATATGGTGTGAGATATGGGTCCTGTTTCATTTTTTTGCAGATGGACATCCAGTTTTGCCAGCACCGTTTGTTAAAAAGACTGTCTGTTCCCCATTTGATGGACTTTGGGCCCTTGTCAAAGATCAGGTGACCGTAGGTGGATGGATTTACATCTGAGTTCTCGACTCTGTTCCATCGGTCAGTGTATCTGTCACCGTACCAGTACCACGCTCTTTCGACTACTGCAGCTGTATAGTAGGTTCTGAGGTCAGGTAGTGTGAGTCCCACTATTTTATTCTTCTTCTTCAGTACTGCTTTACTTATCCAGGGCTTCTTCCCTTCCCATATAAAGTTAATAATTAATTTTTCCATCCCTTTAAAGAATGTTGTTGGTATCTGGATTGGGATTGCATTGTATTTATAAATTGCCTTGGGCAGAATTGTCATTTTCACAATGTTGCGCCTACCTATCCATGAGCATGGTATGGTTTTACATTTATGTAGATCTCTTTTGGTTTCCTGCAGTAGTGTTTTGCAGTTTTCTTTGTATAGGTCTTTTACATCCCTGGTTAGAGTTATTCCTAAGTTTTTTTTAAAGGGCTATTACAAACAGTATTGTTTTCCTGATTTCCTTTTTATCATTCTCTTTATTGGTGTATAGGAATCCAACCGATTTTTGCATGTTTATCTTGTATCCTGCTACTCTGCTGAATCTTTCTATTAGTTCCAGTAGTTTTCTCATGGAGTCTTTTGGGTTTTCTATGTATAGTATCATATCATCTGCAAATAGGGACAGTTTAACTTCTTCATTACCAATTTGAATGCCCTTTATTCATTTTTTCTTGCCTTACTGCTCTAGCTAGGACATCCAGCACAATGTTAAACAGAAGTGGTGATAAAGGGAATGCTTGTCTTGTTCCTGTTCTCAAGGGGAATGTTTTCAGCCTCTCTCCATTATGAATGATGTTGGCTGTTGGTTTTGCATAGATGCCCTTTATTATATTGAGAAATTTCCCTTCTATACCTATTTTATTGAGAGTTTTTATCAGGAATGGATGTTGGACTTTGTTGAATGCCTTTTCTGCGTCAACTGAGATGATCATGTGATTCTTCTCTTTCCTTTTACTTATGTGGTGGATTACGTTGGTTGATTTTTTAATGCTGAACCATCCTTGCATACCTGGTATGAATCCTACTTGGTCATGGTGTTTATTATTTTTTTCATATGATGCTGAATTCTACTGGCTAGAATTTTGTTGAGAATTTCTGCATCTATATTCATGACAAATATTGGTCTGTAATTTTCTTTTCTTTTTTTTTGCTGTCTTCACCTGGTTTTGGTATCAGGGCTATGCTGGTTTCATAGAATGAATTTGGAAGTGTCGCTTCCTATTCTATGTTCTGAAATAGTTTGAGTAGTACTGGTATAAGCTCTTTTCTGAATGTTTGGTAGAATTCTCCAGTGAAGCCATCTGGGCCAGGGCTTTTTTTTTGAAGGAAGTTTTTTTTTTTAAATTACCCATTCAATCTCTTCTCTTGTTACGAGTCTGTTCAGATTTTCAACATCACTTTGTGTTAGTTTGGGTAGGTAGTGTGTTTCTAGAAATTTATCCTTTTCCTCTAGGTTTTCAAATTTGTTGGAGTATAGTTTTTCATAATACTCTGTAATGATCCTTTTTATTTCAGTTGGGCCTGTTGTAATGTCCCCCATTTCATTTCTTGTTTGGGTTATTTGCATCCTCTCCTGTTTTTCTTTCGTCAGTTTGGCCAATGGTTTGACAATTTTGATCCTTTCAAAGAACCAACTTTTGGTTTGGTTGATTCTTTCTATTCTCTATTCCATTTATTTCTGCTCTGATCTGTATTATTTCCTTTCTTCTGGTGGCTACCTGTTTTTTTGTTTTTTTGCTGTTCTCTATTTGTTCGAGTTATGTTGCTAATGTTTTGATTTTTTCCCTTTCTTCTTTTTTGATGTCTGCATCTATTGCTATAAATTGTCCTCTAAGGACTGCCTTTGCTGTGTCACAAAGGTTTTGGTATGATGTTTTTACATTCTTGTTTAATTCTAGGAATTTTCTGATTCCATCTCTGATTTCCTCTATTACCCAGTGGCTTTTAAGCAAGGTGCTATTCAGTTTCCAGGCATTTTATTTTTTTTCCTTGCTCTTCCTGTTGTTAATTTCTACCTTGATGGCATTGTGGTCAAAGAAAATACTTTGTATTATCTCATTGTTTTGGATTTTGCTGAGGGTTGCTCTGTGGCCTAAGACATGGTCTATTATGGAGAACGTTCCATGTGCGTTGGAAAGGAATGTGTACTTTGCAGCTGTTGGGTGGAGTATTCTGT
>NW_004444186.1:2126628-2222391 GCF_000243295.1 Trichechus manatus latirostris
TAATCTGAGCTTAGTCTTATTGTTTCTCCTCTGTATGTGACTTTTTTCATTTTTCTTGAGCTGCTCTCAGGATTCTTTCTTTTTCTGTGGTTTTAGTAAGTGTGATTATGGTATGTCTTGGTGATTTTCTTTTGGGATCTATCCTATCTGGGGTTCACTGAGTTTCTTGTACGGTCAGTTTTTCATCTTTCATGATATTGGGGATGTTTTCTGCCAGCAGTTCTTCAATGATTCTGTTTTCTTCCCCATTCTGGAACTCTGATTACTTGAAAATTTTTGCTTTTGATTGTATCCCACATAATTCTCAGGGTTTCTTCATTTTTTTGATTTTTCCTCAAACAGAGTTGTATCCAAGAGTTCGTCTTCGATTTTGCTGATCCTGTCTTCCATCCTTTCAAACCTGCTCCTCAGCCCTTCCATGACACTGTTCATTTCTGAAATCTTGTTGTTTATCTTTTCTACTTCTAATTGTTGTTTTCATATGATTTCTAGTTGTGATTTTATTCTGGCATTTTGTTCCTGTATTATTTTCCTGAATTCTTCCATTTTTATGTCTGTATTTTCCATGAGCTTGTCTTATTTTTTTCCTCATTTTTGTCTGCTTTTTGCTGCAACTCTTGGATAGCTCTGAATATCAAAGATTTGAATTCCCTATCAGGTAGTTCTAGTGCCTTTTCTTCTACTGGGAAGTCACCTGGTATTTTGTTCTGGACACCTAGTGGAACCATCGGGTCCTTTTTTTTATATGTTTTGATACTATCTGCTGTCTTTGGGGCATTCAGTAGTTATTTTCCATGGTTACTGATTGTAGATTTGTTTGTTTTGTCCTACTTTTTTGTTTTATTTGGTTATGTCTGAGCAGATGGGCTGTGTGTTCTTTGTTGTTTGCTCGTCTGTGTGCACGATACTTTTCACCTCCTTGTCCAAAGGGCAGGGTCAGTTGCTCAGTTATGCTGCAGCAGGGTAGGTCCAGCCGAAGGGGAGTTGCTGGGATGGGCTGTTTGTGGCACGCACTAGGGCCAACAGGGAAGGCTGGGAATCAGTGCAGGGCAGGTTCTAGTAGGCCGTGCCTGTGCTGCTTCGGGGTGTGATGTTCAGTGCATGGTGCAGGTAGGCAGGAAGGAGTGGAGAGATTGTGATGTGTGGAGCTAAGAGGGTATGGGAAAGAGGAGAGAGAAACAAGAGCCAGAAACAAGCAAACAAACAAAAAGAGTGCTAAAGGAGCTTGCCATTGGAGTGGAAAGATGAGAAACCAAGAAATGGAGAAAAACAAAAAGGAAAAAAGAAAAAAAAAATTAGGGGAAAAAGAAGAAAAGAAAAGTCCCCAGGGATCCCACCAGTGCAGCTGCGAACACTGGGGAAGTGGCTCCCAGGCCTCGAAATACAGTCTGGCTAGAAGGGGTAGCAATGTCACACAGCGCCAGGTATTCAGGAGACAGGAAGAGAATGTAAGTATACAGAGGCGAGAAACTGAGAAATGAAGAAAGGCAAAAAGGAAAAAAGAGAGAAAAGAAAAGAAAAAGAAATGCCCCAGGTATCCCACCGCGTGCCGGTTCAGACTAGGGAAGTAGCTCCCAAGATGCACAGTACAGCCTGGCTAGAAGGGGCTCCCAAGCTGAGAAAAGAAAAAGAAAACAAACAAAACAAAACAGAACAAACCAAAACAAAAAAAAAAGCCATGGAGATCCCACCAGTGTGGTGGCGTGGGCCGGGAAGCAGTTCCACTGTTGAGCGGTGTTTCACAGCATTTCAAGAAGAAGCAAAGACGGCACACGGAGCCAGGTATTTGAGAGAAAGGAGTGGGAGGTGGTGAGAGGTATGGAAGAAACCAAAAGAAGCGGAAAAAAGCAAAATCAGTAACAAACAAACGGCACTCAGGGAGCTGGCCAGTGTGGGCGGGTGGAATCCAAGCAGCACAGGGCTGAAGCCAGTGCCTCCCAGCCAAGAGACTGTGGCCACAGGAAGCAGAGGAGGCTGAGCTGGGGTGAAGAAGGGTGGGTGGTGGCAAAGTGTGTATTACTGGTTAATGGTTGATCTGCCTCCTGCTGGGAGCTCTGTGAAGCTGCTTTCCCGTACTCCCTGTTCGCCAATCTCTCACAGGAGTCCAAGATGGTGAATCGTGCCGCATTAGCTAATAGGGGACCTCTATACTTATCTCTCCTCACTCTCTGTTCTCTGCCAGTTTCTTATTCCATTCGGTGCTTGGCTGAGTTCTTTAACTCTTCATTTGATGCTTAGGGTTCCAGGACTGACGTTTGTCTCTGTTTGACTTAGTTTTTTTGGTCTTTGCTGTGGAGGTACGGCATGGTGCTTCTGTCTACAGCATCACATTGCCCAGAAGTCACTTCTACTATTAAACAGTAATCCCATAACACGAATAGGTATATGCACACCCATGCTCACTGCACCATTATTCACAATAGCAAAAAAGATGGAAACAACCTAAATGCCCATCAACGGAACATCTCGCAACATGGACGAATCTGGAGGACATTATTCTGAGTGAAATAAGTCAATCACAAAAGGACAAATATTGTATGAGCCCACTATTACAAAAAGTCGGGAACAGGTTTACACACAGTAAGAAACATCCCCTGACGGTTACCAGGGATGGGAGGGAGAGAGAGGGAAAATCACTAACTAGTAGACATCTGTTAACTTTGATGAAGGGAAAGGCAATACACAATATGAGGGAAGTCAGCACAACATGACCAAGGTAGGGCAAACAGAAACGGGGAACTCGGTGGTAATGGGGAGAGTGCTGACACACTGTGGGGACTGCAACCAATGTCACAGAACAATCTATGTGTATGAATTATTGAACGGGAACCTAATTTGCTCGGTAAACCTTCACCTAAAGCAGAATTTAAAAAAAGAGTAATCCCTCCGCCTTGCATTGTTTCCTAGCCCCTCCTCCCTCTTTGAGAGCCTTATACTCAATTAAACTTTCTTTTTTCTGTATTTCAACCTCTCCCTTTCTTCTGGTGCTCTCTCTTCCAACATATTTTTAATGCATGTCTCTTCCATCTTAAACAGCTTTCTTGTGATCACCATAGGTTATTCCCGAGCCTGACCCCTTTCCATCTTTGCCTTCAGTTAAGGTCAGCTTCAGGTTGTAGAAAAGAGTTTTGTATACAGGCAGTCCCTGGATTACGAACAAATTCCATTCTAAATCTGTCTTTAAATCGAGTTTGTATGTAAATCAGAATCGTTAAGTATGGTTCGTATCTAACATCAGTTAGTCGAATGTTTGCCTTTGCATAGAGTATACAGTATAACAGTATACCTTTCTATGCATAAAAAACACTAGAACACTTCCAGACACATTAAAACATCTTTAACAAATAATACAGTAATGATAATGTTTTGATACGTGCCAAAGCAGCGCCCATCTGTTACTACAAACCACTGTATGTACCTCAAAATTTTAATATAATAGGCTTTACGGGGGTTGGTTCATAACTACAGGTTGTATGTAAGTTCGATGTTCGTAACCCAGCGACTGCCTGTACTCACTATCTCCAATTTAACTCCCATTGACTCCATAATTATAAGACTACCTTTTTTCAGCACTTAAAATATGCAATTTTAGGGAGCACAGTTACAAAGACTTCCTAAACATATCCACACAACTGATGGGATTAGTTTACTGGAATAAAAGGTTTAGGACCATCATCTCATGGGACAACTTAGTCAACCAGAGTAACATAGTTCATAAAGACAGTGTTCTACATTCTAGTTTGGGGAGTAGCATCTGGGATCCTAAAAGCCTGTGAGAGGCCATCTAAGGTACAACCACCGGTCTCTTCCCGTCTGGAGCAAAAGACAATGAAGGAAACCAAAGACTCAAAGAAGAAACTAGTCCACAGGACTAACAGCCCACACGAACCACAGCCTCTTCTAACCTTAGACCAGAAGAACTAGATGGTGTCCAGCTACCACTACTGACAGTTCTGGCCAGAGACACAATAGAAAGGTCCTGGATAGAATGGGAGAAAAACATAGGACAAAATTCAAATTCCTAAAAAACGCCAGACCTACGGGACTGATAGAGACTAGAAGAACCCCTGAGACTACTGCCCTACGATACCCTTTGAACTTGGAACTGAAGCTATTTCTGGAGGTCACCTTTCAGCCAAATAATAGATTGGCTTATAAAATAAACAATATCACCCATGAGTAATGTGCTCCTTTAATCAACTATACGAGACCAAACAGTCAACATTTACCCAAAAGCAAAGATGAGAAGGCAAGGAGGAGAAGGGGAAGCTAGATGAATGGAAACAGAACAACAAACAATAGAAATAATGAGAATGCTGACACACTATGAAAACTGTTAGCAATGTCATGGAATAATGTTTTTATACAAAAATAATCTAATTTTCTGTGTAAACTTTCATCTAAGATACAATAAAATATTTTTAAAAATATATGCAATCTTTCCTCTTGAGAACAGGAACAAGACAAGGATGCCCTTTACCACCACTTCTATTTAACACTGTGCTAGAAGTCCCAGCTAGAGCAATAAAGCAAGAAAAAGAAATAAAGGGCATCCAAATTGGTAATGAAGTTAAACTGTCCCTATTTGCAGATGATATGATACTATACATAGAAAACCCAAAAGACTCCAAGAGAAAACTACTGGAACTAATAGATTCAGCAGAGTAGCAGGATATAAGATAAACATACAAAAATCAGTTGGATTCCTATACACCAATAAAGAGAAAGATGAAAAGGAAATCAGGAAAACAGTACTATTTATAACAGCTTCTAAAAAAATACAATATTTAGGAATAAATCTGACCAGGGATGTAAAAGACCTATACAAAGAAAACTACAAAACAGTACTGCAAGAAACCAAAAGAGACCTACATAAATGGAAAAACACACCTTGCTCATGGAAAGGTAGAGTCAACATGGTGAAAATGTCAATTCTACCCAAAGCAATCTACAAATACAATGCAATCCCAATCCAAATACCAACAGCATTCTTTAAAGAGATGGAAAAACTAATCATTAACTTTATACAGAAAGGGAAGAGGTCCTGGATAATGGATAAGTAAAGCACAATTGAAGAAGAAGAATAATAAAACAGTAGGACTCAACACTACCTGACCTCAGAACCTACTATACAGCTACGGTAGTCAAAACAGCCTGGCACTGGTATAATGACAAATACACTGACCAATGGAAAAGAATAGAGAATCCAGGTGTAAATCCATCCACCTACGGTCACCTGATCTTTGACAAGCCCAAAGGCCATCAAATGGGGAACAGACAGTCTTTTTAACAAACGGTGCTGGCAAAACTGGATGTCCATCTGCAAAAAAATGAAACAGGACCCATATCTCACACCATATACAAAAAC
Source organism: Trichechus manatus latirostris (assembly GCF_000243295.1). NCBI lineage: Eukaryota > Metazoa > Chordata > Mammalia > Sirenia > Trichechidae > Trichechus > Trichechus manatus. The sequence goes on from NW_004444186.1 coordinate 2,131,997, forward strand.
TAATTCAAAATGGATCAAAGACCTAAATAAAAATCCCAAAACTATAAAGATCATAGAAGAAAAAACAGGATCAATGCTAGAGGCCCTAATACACAGCATTAACAGAATACAAACCATAACCAACAACACACAAACTACAGAAGATAAGCTAGATAACTGGGATCTTCTAAAAGCTAAACACTTATGCTCATCAAAAGCCTTCACCAAAAGAATAAAAAAAAGAACCTACAGACTGAGAAAAAAATTTTGGCTATCACAAATCCGACAAAGGTCTAATCTCTAAAATCTATAGGAAAATCCAACACCTCTACAACAAAAAGACAAACAATCTAATTTAAAACTGGGCAACGGAAATGAACAGACACTTCACCAGAGAAGATATTCAAGCGGCTAACAGACATATGAGGAAATGCTCTTGCTCACCAGCAATTAGAGCAATACAAATCAAAACCACAATGAGATACCATCTCACCCTAGCATTACTGGCACAAATAAAAAAAAACAGAAAATAACAGATGCTGGAGAGGCTGCGGGGAGACCGGAACTCTTATGCACTGGTGGTAGAAATGCTAAATGGTACAACCATTTTGGAAAACGATACGGCGCTCCTTAGAAAGCTAGAAATAGAAATACCATATTATCTGGCAATCCCACTCCTAGGAATATAACCTAGAGAAATAAGGGCTGTTACAAGAATAAACAAATGCACACCCACATTCATTGAAGCATTGTTCACAATAGCAAAAAGATGGAAACAACCTAGATGTCCTAAACAGATCAATGAATAAATGAAATATGGTACGTACACACAATGGAGTACTACACAACAATAAAGAACAACAATGAATCTGCGAAGCATCTCACAACATGGATGAATCTGGAGGGCATTACACTGAGTGAAGTAAGTCAATCACAGAAGGACAAATATTGTATGAGACCACTACTGTAAAAACTCATGGAAAGGTTTACACACAAGAAGAAATCATCTTTGATGGTTATGAGAGAGGGGAGGCGGAGGGATGGAAAAACACTAAATAGACAATAGGTAAGTGGTAACTTTGGTGGGGAAAAAAAAAAAAGAAACCAAACCCACTGCCATCAAGTCCATTCTGACTCATAGTGACCTTACAGGACAGATCTGTCCCATAGTTTCCAAGGAGTGCATGGTGGATTCGAACCGCCAATCTTTTGGTTACCAGCCCTAGCTCTTAACCACTATGCCACCAGGGTTTCCTTTGGTGAAGGGTATTATTAAAAAAAAAAAAAGCAATCTACTATACTAAGGCTTTATAGAAATTATGCTATCTCATTTTTGTTGCCATCTCACTTCATTCAAACAGCAATTGCCAAAATTACCAATAAATTCCAACTTTTTATTAAAGAGATTCTTTTTTTCTGTTATTTTTCGTGGCTTTTGGAACACAGAATAATCCATTACAGTAATTCTCCTTGGCTTCTGTTATAACCCATCTCCTCCAACCTACCTAGCTCCGGCCGCTCTGGCTCCTCCTCCACAGTCACGCACAGGAAGGCAGCTCTGCCTGTGATTACGCTCTTTTAAATGTTGGCGCTTCCCAGGGTTCTCGCCTAAGCACTCTTCTCCAGTCACACATTACACAGTGTTCTCAGATTTCAGGCTATGTCAAACAGTCTAGTCCATTCCTGGTTCTGCCACTTACTAGCTATGGCTTCATACACATTGCTTAACTCTCCTATATGTCATTTTCCTCCTTCGTAAAATGACGACTTCACAGGATAGTTATAAGAATTAAATGAGATAATAGTACGGCGCCTACCACAGAGAAAATGGAATGCTAACCATATAATCATCCTCTTTCATGGCTTTAACTGCTACCACCTGTGTATGAATGACTTCCTTATCCATAACCATTGAGCCTGGATTTCCTTTTACCCGTCAGGCACACATCCACTTCAAGTCCCAGAGGCAGCACCTTGAGCTTGACTTTTCCACATTTTATTAATTTCTCCTCTTCCATCTCTTACTGCTCTTGCAGTTTCCTAATTCAGCCAGAAATTTAACAATTTCTGACTCCTCCCTCTACTCTCACCCCCCACTTAATAAATCTCGCAAGTCCAGTCAATTTTATCTCCAATAATACTTCTTGAAAGTACCCCTTCTTTTCCTCTTCCTAACTATTGCTCTTTGCTGGGTATCATCATCTTTGACCTGGACTACGACTGTAACAGCCTCCACTTCATTCCAAAAGAAATCACCACTTCTCCCCAGTGCGAGCCCCTCCACTCTAGACAGAGCGCTACAGAAATTCAGGAGGAACGAGAAGCTGGCTGCAGCAATCTGGGAAGGTACCGAAAGGAAATGGTATTTGAAGTCATTCTTGAATGCTTTTCAAAGTCCTCTGGACCCTGGTTCTTGCCTACCTCTTTAGCCTCAACTTTAGTCACTCTCTACACTTTGTCTCATGTCCCAACCCGTGCCCCATGCTCTTGTCTCACTGCTCATTTCAGTAGGTTAATTTTTCTTTCTTCAAGTCTCTGCTTCCCCTGACAGCACAAGGCTACTCCCTCAGCGCACCCTTTACTTACCTGTCATAGCACTTATCACACTGTAGTGTACTTGTCTGTACCTCTCATTAGATAATAAACTCCCCGAAGACAGGGATTTTGTCCTGTTTACTGTCATGTCCTCAATGACCAATTCAGTATCTGGTAGGTGTTAAACTAATATTAGTTAAATGTTTGATAAAGTAGTTAAATTTACATAGGCACCAAAAAAGGGGAAAAGCATTCCAGAGAAAACAAGTCATGGGCAAAGGTGCTGAGCTGGAATGTGCAATGAGCATCTTGTTTTGGAGAAGGGAGAAACTTAGGGTAGAACTTTTAATTTGTTTAACAAGGACTTACATAGCACATTCAGTATGCCAGGCCCTGTTCTAAAGATGCTATAAATATTAACTGATATCCTCTTCATAACAACCTTACAAGGTTGGCACTGTTATTCTCACTTAACAGATAAAATGAGTTGCCCAAAGTCACAGCTTATAACTAGCAGCGCTGCGATTCAAATCCAGGCAGTGTGGTGCCACAGTTCAAGCTCTTAACCACTACCTACTCTGTCCAGGAAGGTGTGCATGGAAAAGCAGTGGGAGAATTCGCAAAGATGACAAATTCTGGTGGGACTTAAATATTGTGCCAAAAAGTTTTAATTCTTATTCTAAGGCCAACCAGAAGCCATGAAAGGCTTTTACATATAAGGGTGTTTTATAAAAAACAGCAAATAATTTTACTGTTGGAAATAATAGTAAGAGCTAAATAACAACCAGAGAAATCTACAAGGTGGGACATTCTGCTGGACAATTGGCCACTCTTATCAACAAATCAGTAGTATAAAATGTACTGGACGGATTAAAAGAGACTCAAGGGACATATAGCAATCAGACGTAATTAATTTGTATTGCTGGATTGGATATGGGTTCAGACTAATCAGCTGTAAAGGACTTTTTTTGATCAACTGAGGAAATCTGAATGCGGTCTGCGATTAGATAGGATAAAAACTTACTGAAATGAAAATGAAGGATGATCAACTGAAAGAAACACTATTTACAGAATGATCCCATTTTAGAAAAAAAAATGTACCTTTATTTCTATAAAAAAGATCAGAAAAGATTGTAACTAAGTTTTAACAGTACTGTTCTGTAAGAGGTGGATATATATTTCTCCCCATTTGCTTTTAATTTTCTACAGTACATAATTTGCTACTTCCAAAATAAAGGGTTATTTAAATAAATAAATACAGTAATTTCTGCACAGAAAATTTAACTGGTTTTCTTGAAATAATCTGTATTTCTGGCCCGGACCTCTTCTTTGAACTGCGAACTCAAACATCCAACTACCCACCTGACATCTCCTCTTGGCTGTCTGACAGCTCAGGCTCTGTATGTCCCAAACTGACCTTCTGATCTCCTCTTTCAAGCCATCCCCTCCTACAGTCTTCTACATCTCAGGAAATGGCATTTCCATTCATTCTGGCAGCTCAGGCCAAAAACCTTGGGTCGTCCTTGATTCCTCTCTCTCTTTCACACTCCACATCCAAACCATCAGCAGATCCCATGAACGCTACCTTCAGAATGTATACAGACTAAGGAAGTTACACATATGGAAATGGGGAAGGCTAGAATAAACCCTGTTGAGTTGGACTGGAACTGGAGGTATTGATATGAACTCACAGTTATATACAGAAAAGACGTGGATGTGGATGTGTGTCTACATACAACTACTTCCTAGATCTTTCCATCAAGAAGGTCTAGAAGCAATGACCTCCCAGCGGCAAGCACATCCAATGCCTAGATCTTGGTTTCTAAAGAATCAGGGCCTCTTGGAGAAAATGGCTGATTCCAGGGCCGAGAGAGAAAGTACAAGAAGAGCTCAGAACATCTTGTACTAGAAAGTAAAAATGTGCTCAAAGAATGTCAAAAGGACACAGGTACTGCCTTTAAGGGGCTCCCACTGGCCAAATCTGCTACAATTTAAGCGTCAAAACAAATAACAATAAAAGGATCTAAGGAATCCATTGAATAAACAGGAATCCATGAGTACATACTGATATAACTAAATGAATAAATAAATGGGGAAGGGAAAAGCCCTGCCTGATGATCAAATGCCAACTACTAAACGCAGAAGGAATAATGGAATTAGAAAAACAGCATTTGGCAACCATCATAGCAATAGCTGATTTAAGCAACAATCATCAATGGATGCTAAAGCTAGTGAGTAAAAACATAATGAGGAACAGGATGTTTATACCGTCTCAAACTATTTCCCCACAAAATTCTCACTCGTTTTACAGTGGAGAAACCTGGCAAATACCATCTTAACCAAGATAAAAGTTAACATCACCAGTAATGGGACAGACTGACATTATCATTATGTTAATACAATGCATTAAGAACACAGTATCACTTCCGTGGTATTCCTGCCCCAAAATATGTAACCTGAATCTAATCATAAGAAAACGTCAAACAAACACAAACTTATGGATACTCTTACAAGTTACTGGCCAATACGCTTCAAAAATGTCAAGCTCATGAAAGACGAGGAAAGATTAAAGAAAACTAAAGAGACCTGACAATTAAATGCAACATGTGATCCTGGATCTTTAAAGACCATTATAAGGACAACTGGCAAAATTCCAGCAGGTTCTGTGGACTTGACGGTAGTGCTGTATCCCTCTTTCTGACGTTGGTGGTCGTACAGTGGTCACACGACCACTGTACAGGGAAAATACACGTGTTTTTAGGGACTAGACACCAAAGTATTGAGGGCATCATGTCTGCAGAGAGTTCAGAAAAAACAAAACAAAACGTGTGTATGTGCAGGTATGGAGACAGAGAGAGAAGGCGAATGTGGTCAATGTTAGCTAGCTAGGGAACCGGGCGAAGGGTACATAGGAGGTCTTTAGCATATTCTTGCAACCCTTCAGGGAAGCTTGAAATGAATTCAAAATAAAAAGTTAAAAAAACAAAAATGAATCTAGACGCAGAGCTTAAATCTTTCACAAAAATTAACTCAAAATAGATCACAGACCTAAATGTAAAACACAAAACTATACAACTTCTAAAACGTAACACAGGAGAGAATCTAGGTGACCTAGGGTTTGGCGTTGACTTTTTAGATACAATACCAAAAGCAGATCCATAAAAGAAAAAACTGAAAGTTGGACTTCATTAAAATTAAAAAGCTTCTGCTCTGTGAAAGACACTGTTAAGAGAATGAAAACAAGTCACAGGCTGGGAGAAAATACTTGAAAAACATGTATCTGATAAAGGACTTGTATCAAAGATATACAAAGAACTTTTTTCTTTTTTCGTTATTGTTGTACTTTAAATGAAGTTTACAATTCATGTTAGTCTCCCATACAAAAATTTATACGTACATTGTTATGTGACCCTAATTGCTCTCCCCATACCGTGACAGCACACTCCTCCTTTCCACCGGATTCCCCGTGTCCAATCAACCAGCTCCTAACTTTCTCTGCCTTCCCATCTCACCTCTGGACAGAAGCTGCCCGTTTAGTCTCTTGAATCTAGCTGAGCTAAGAGGCACACTCCTCACGAGTATCACTTTATGTCCCACAGTCCAGTCCAATCCCTGTCTGAAGAATTGGCCTCGGAAACTGTTTTAGTTCTGGGCTGACAGAGAATCCGGGGGCCATGCTTTCCGGGACAAAGAACTCTTACGTCAGCAATACTATATATATTTTCACCACAATTAAAAAGAAAACATACAACCCAATTACAAAATGGGCAAAAGATCTGAACAGACATCTCATCAACAAAGATATACAGATGACAAATAAGCATATGAAAAAATGTTCAACATCTTAAGTCACTAGGGAATTGCAAATCAAAACAACTATGAGATACTACCACACATTTATTACCAAAAAAAATCCAGAATACCGGCAACATCAAATGTTGGCAAGAATGTGGAACAAAGGAACTCTCATTCACTGCTGGTGGGAATGCAAAATGGTACAGCCACTTTGAAGACAGACTGGCAGTTTCTAACAAAGCTAAACTAGGCTTATTGTAAGGATCCAGCAATTGTGCGTCTAGGTATTTACCCAAGTGAGATGAAAACGTATGCCCACGTAAAAATCTGCACACAAATATTCCTGGTAGCTTTATTCATAATCGCCAAAAAGTAGAAGCAATGTAGCTGTCCTTCCATAGGTGAAAGGATAAACAAACTGTGGTGTATCCGTGCAACGGACTACTAGTCAGCGATAAAAAGAAATTAACTATCGAGTCAGGAGAAGACACGGAGGAATCTTAAATACATACTGTTAAGTGAGAGAAGCCAGTCCAAAAAAGCTACATACTGTGTGATTTCAACTAGAAAACACAAAATGACAGAAATGAGTGGCTCCCAGGGGTTCAGTGGGCAGGGAGAGGAACGGACAGGTTGGAGCACAGGCCGTTTTTAGGGCAGTAAAACTATTCTGTATGATATTGTAATGGTGGACACACAACATTAAGCACTTGTCAAAATGCATTGGGCACAACGGTTAAGCTACTAACCTGAAGGTTGGAGGTTCAAAACCAAGCAGAGGCACCTCGGAAGAAAGGCCTGGCAATGTACTTCGGAAACAAATTGCTTAGCTCTAAGTGCTATGCAGAATAATAACTATCAATGCACACATCATTTAATCAGCAAAATATTTTTAAAACTTTATTAAAACCAAAACTCTATGCATGACTGAAATGTTAGCCAATTATGGAGCAGAACTGTTTGCCAATGGATTTTAAAAACTTTTCATACTATTCCTTCCAACTAAAACGCCCTTATTCTTCTCCTTCCATTTATCTGAATTCTCATCTCAAAACCCAAATCAAATCCCTGGTCCTCAATAACAGCTCCTGAAATCACTTCTGTCTTTCTTTGCTCCAAATACATATTGCTCATATAGTTAATACCCTGTACCATTTCACACATTAAATAGAATTCTACCTTTTATTTCTTCTCTATCTTCCACAGAGCTAAACATCATCTAACTTTTTAATGTGTATTTGTTGACTGACTGCCCATCTGCCTTGAACTTGTGGCAAACAAAACAAACAACAAAAACTGCTTTCTTCTCATCTGCAATCACTATTACGTGACTGGAGCCCTGGTGGCGCAGTGGTTAAGAGCTACAGCTGCTAACCAGAAGGCTGGCGGTTCGAATCCGCCAGTCCTGTGGGGTTGCTGTGAGACGGAATCGACTCGACGGCAATGGGTTTGGTTTTTATTAGCATGACTGCTTACCATTCACATCAATGAAGGGAAATACTAGCGTGGCTGATTCAAACAAAATAATCCCCAAAACATTTCCTACACACACACACGCACGCACGCACGCACGCACGCACGCACGCACGCACGCACACAGGGTCGTCCCTTGGTATACACGGGGGCTTGGTTCCAGGACCCCCCCAGACATCAAAATCCACAGATGTGAGTTCAAGTCCCTTACATAAAATGGCACAGTATCTGCATATAACCTACGTACATCCTCTTGTACAGTTTAAATCATCTCTGTATGATTTATAATACCTAATATAATGTAATGCTATATAAACAGTTGTTATACTGTATTGTTCAGGGAATAATGACAAGGAAAAAAAGTCTGGTATTTTTTTTCCCTTCAAATATTTTCGATCCACAGTTGGTTGAATCCATGGATGTGGAACCTGTGGATACGGAGGGTTGACTGCATGCATGTATGGGATAGATGCAGATGATATATATGTGTGTGTGTATGTATTCTTTATAATAAATTGATACACAATTCTTTATATACAACTGTCTTCAATAATACAATTCTTTGCAACAAATTTACCTTGGTAATTCTACTCTTAAGCTTCTATCACAATAATGTATCTCGCTCTCCACCCCATAATACTTCTCTGGTAGGTAAGGAAGAGAGACGTTGCAAAGAGCAGGAAAAGGTCACCTGTGAGAAAGCTACATGTCAACCAGGATGTCACGTGACCCCCCAATACCAACGTTTCCACCACCACCAACAGAGCATACACAAGACCAGGAGGCGTAAAAGCAACGCGTTTACAAAAGCTCAGAAGAATGCTGTGCCTTGATTTTTTCTCTGTCTAGAAGACGCAGTAAATTTCCAAGAAGCAGTATGGGCTGCTGCAGCAGTTCCCAAATTCTGATCTTGGCCTGTGATGAAATTCCCACTGGTTTGCAGAGAAACTGCTAAAATAAGGATCAGCAGTTTATTCTTCCTAAAGCTACACGTATCTAAGTTAAAGAATAGTTCTTTATAATCTTCTTCCTACTTTTCTGGAAATTTAAATATCTTTATGAAATGACGGCGATAATTTTAACGTCTTTAGTTGGCAATCTAGAAAAATGCTAGTTCAGTGCCCTGAGTTTTTATTTTCTAAATTGACTGGCCCCCGTCTAGAAGCTAATAGGCCGGCAACTCTGACCCTGACATACTGTGAGCTACCAAGGTAAATGTATGCTTCAATATCTCACCTGCTTACTCTGCTTTTTAAAATAATAATTAGCCTTGTGTTTTAACTGTGCTGGGGAAATTTTTTTTCCCTTAAGATTATATGGACCACGGTCTCTGGATCAAAAAATGTAACAAGGAGCTAAAAATAAGCTCTTGGCAAAGAGCTTATGTGGTAAACTATTTTCAGGATAGTAATTTGGTAAGACATTTAAAAACTTCACATCTTTTTACCAAGAGCTGTGCTGGTTCTTTGGAACTTGGTGATTACTGCATGCGGTCCCGTAGTTCAGGGTCAACAGGTTTCCCATTGTCTCTGCAGGACTGGTAGTTACAGAACTGAACTGCAGAAACTATGATCCTTCTAATTAAAGGCTAGAAAGCAAGCTGACAAGCAAATAAGAGAAGGGTAAAAAGATGTTCAAGTAAGTTAAGTTCCAGGTGAGGGCCTGAGATAGAAACTAGCCACAATTTCCTTGTTTTTAGATGCTTTCACTCTCTGACTCTGCTAATAATTAGTTCTGCATTTGTTCCAGATTTTTCACAATCAACATTTTTTCCTTAAGGATTGTTCTCCTTTTACCCAACATCTGGGAACGATACAGATCTGTAGCAAAGCATGTGAAATCTCCCAAACTAAAAACTTCAAGCACCAATTTCTCATCTCTATCCAGCAAAACAACCCCAAAACTATTTCGTAAAATCTATAAAATGTTGACACTAATTGAGTAAATTTTCATATAGCACCCACTTTATACAAAGCACATGTTATTCTATGTTACTCTGACTTCAAGGGACTAATAGGCACTGAAATAACAATATGTAATGATACAGAGAAATGCATGAAAGCTACAATGAGTATTAAAAATATCCTAGACAGATCTCTTAAATGTATGTGATACAAATTTTTTTTTTTTTTTTTTAATTTGATGAGATCTGATGTAGCCTAGCAAAGATAACCATTTGGATGTGAAAAACAGCCTTGTTTAAATTTTTGAACGTAAAAAATTATTTCATCGGGACGATAAAACAGATCTGGGAACAGACAGTAGCGATGGTTACACTCCAAAGTGGTTAAAATGGTAAATTTTACATTATGTGTGTTTTACCACAATAAAAAGAACGCACATGAAGATTTTTACTTCAAACTAACAGCCACAAAATACGCGCCAGTGAGAGCACGGGCGCAGCCATCGTCACACAGGTGTGGCTGCTCAACAGAGCACTGAACTAAACGGAGAAGGACGGCAGCTAACTGACCAGGCGAGAAAACCCATTCAAGGAACACCTGGGATAAGCAATTTCCAAGACTACAACTTCTTCTGTACTTGCTTTATCCTGTTTTTTTTCCTCTCCTACTTTTATACAGTTCCTGCCTTAGTTCCATTTTCTCCTACCGATTACTAAATGTGGTTAAAACTAAAGGCTCAAGTCCCTACTCTCCTCTCTGTACCTTTTCTAAGAATTCAATCTGCTGAAAGACACAATCCTCCAAAACTCACACAAGGAGAAACAGATAATCTGAATAGGTTTAAATTTATTAAAGAAATTGAATCAAAAATTAATAAGCTTCCAAAACAGAAAGCACCAGGCCCAATGGCTTCATTGGTGAATTCTATCGAACATTTAAAGAAGAACTAATACCTGGTGAGTAGCGTCTGGGGTCTTAAAAGCTTGTGAACGGACATCTAAGATAGAACTATTGACACATCCAAAATAAAAAAGAAAGAAAGAAACCAAAGACTCGGAGAAGAAACTAGTCTACAGGACTAACAGTCTACATGAACCACAGCCTCATCTACCCTGGGACTGGAAGAACTAGATGGTGCCCGGCTACCACTACGGACCGTTCTGATCAGGAACACAATAGCCTGGTAAGAGTGGGAGCAAAACGTGGAACAGAACTCAAATTCTTAAAAAGTACAGACTTACTGGACCAGCTGAGACTGGAGGACTCCCTGAGACTACTGCCCTGATATACTTTTTAAACCTTGAACCAGAAGTATTCTATGAGGTCAGCTAAAAAGCTAAATAACAGATTAGCTCATAAAATAATATCACTCATGAGCACTGTGCTCCTTTAAAACATCACCTGTATGAGACCAAATGGTCAACATCTACTCTAAGGCAAAGATGAGAAGGCAAAGGGGCAGGGGAGCTAGATTACTAAAAAGGGAACAACCTGAATGGAAATAATGAGAAAGCTGACACACTGTGAAAAATGTGATCAACATCACTGAACAGATTGTTAAATGGGAACCTAATCTGCTGCGTAAACTATCACCGAAAACACAATTAAATATTATTTAAAAAAACAGAATTAATACCAATCCTTCTCAACCCCTTCAAAACACAGAAGAGGCGGAGTAATTCCCAACTCATTCTACAAGGCCACTATTACCCTAATGCTGAAACCAAACACAGACATTACTAGGAAGCAAAATTACAGACCAATGAACAAGTTTGCAAAAAAAAAAAAAAAAAAATCTTTGTACCGATAGCGAAATACATAGTGTTGGGACAAATGGCCACCTATTTAGAAAAGTAGATCCCTATCTCACACACGCAAGAAAATTAAGGTCTCTATGTATTAAAGACATAAACTGGGGGAAAAAAATGTGTATGTATACCAGAACACACACATACATACAGAGAGAAAAAAAACTGAGAATGTGTTTATGACCTTGGGGTGAGGAAAGCTTTGTTAAAAACATTAAAAGTTGCTAGAATTTTTTCAGTGAGAATATGCTTATATTAAGATTTAATAAACTTTTAAATCTCTTAGGGCTGCAATTAAAATATAATCGCTCATTCCAGGGGCTCTCGGTTTTCCCCAGCCCTCCAAGGTGAGTCACACCAGGCCTAAATCTATTACTGCCTTGGGGCGTTCTCACTTGATGTCCTGCTAACATATGAAAACCAGACGCAACAGGTCGAAGTCTCCCCTGGAAACAGGTTCTTCTCTTACCTTCATCTCCTTCCTTTCGGATATTAGTGAAAAACCCTATTATCCAGGGCTGCACCACCTCAATGGCCTCCTGTCTTCTCTGCCCTGTCGGGAATCGTTCCCTACTCCAATCCATCCTACCCTAACCTCCACCTTCTTCTCCCACCATCCCCACAATAACGATCCCAAAGTCCTACAGGCAGACCTCGTTCTATTGTGCTTCGCTTTATTGTGCTTCGCAGGTACTGCGTGTTTTACAAATGGAAGGTTCGCGGCAGCCCTCCATCGAGCAAGTCTATCAGCGCCATTTTCCCAACAGCATGTGCTCACTTTGTGTGTCTGTCACATTTTGGTAATTCTCGCAGTATTTCAAACTTTTTCATCATTCCTACATCTGCTACGGTGATCTGTGATCAGTGGTCTTCAATCTTACCACTGTAACTTTGGGGGCACCAGGAACCACGCCCATGTAAGACGGAGAACTTAATGGATAAATGTTGTGTGTGTTCTGACTGCTCCACCGACCAGCATTCCCCATCTCTCTCCATCTCTCCTCAGGCCTCCCTATTCCCTGAGACACGACAATGTTGAAATTAGGCCAATCAATAATCCTACAATGGCTTCTAAGTGTTCAAGTCAAAGGAAGAGTTGCATGTCTTTCGCTAAACCAGAAGCTAGAAATGATCAACTTAGTGAGGAAGGCACATCCAAAGCCGAGATAAGCCAAAAGCTAGGTCACTTGCTTCAAACAGCCAAGCCGTGAATGCAAAGGAAAAGTTCTTGAAGGAAATTAAAAATGCTACTCCAGTGAACAAACAAATGATAAGAAAGCAAAACAGCCTTATTGCTGATACGGAGAAAGGTTTAGTGATCTGAATAGATCAAACCAGCCACAACATTCCCTTAAGCCAAAGCCGAATCCAGAGCAAGGCCCTAACTCTCCTCAACTCTGTGAAGGCTGAGAGAGGTGAGGAAGCTGCAGAAGAAACGTGTGAAGCTGGCAGAGGTGGGTTCATGAGGTTTAAGGAAAGAAGCTGTCTCCACGACATGGAAGTGCACGGTGAAGCAGCAAGTGCTGATGGAGAAGCTGCAGCAAGTTATCCAGATGATCTAAGGCAACTGCTGAACGTGGTTACGAGACAACAGAGTTTCAACGTAGACAAGACAGTCGTCTGTTGGAAGGAGACGCCTCTAGGTCTTTGCTAGCTAGAGAAAAGAAGTCACTGCCTGGCTTCAAAGCTTCAGAGGACAGACTGACTCTCTCGTTAGGGGCTAATGCAGCTGGTGACTTTAAGCTGAAGCCAATACTCGTTTACCATTCCAACAATCCTAGGGCCCTTAAGAATGATGCTAAGTCTGCTCTGCCTGTGCTCTACAAGTGGAACAACAAAGCCTGGATGACAGCACATCTGTTTACAACATGGTTTACTGAATATTTTAAGCCCAATGTTGAGACCTAGGGCTCAGAAAAAAAGATTTCGTTTCAAAATATTATTGCCCATTGATAATGCACCTGGTCACCCAAGGGCTCTGATGGAGATGTACGAGGAGATTAATGTTGTTTTCATACTTGCTAATACAACATACATTCTGCAGCCCATGAATCAAGGAGTAATTCTGACTTTGAAGTCCTATTATTTAAGAAATACACGTGGCAGAATTACAGCTTCCATAGACTGTGAGTCCTCTGATGGATCTGGGCAAAGTAAACTGAAAACCTGGAAACGATTCACCATTCTAGATGCCAGTAAGAACATTCGTGATTCATGGGAGGAGGTCAAACCATCAACATTAACAGGAGTTTGGAAGAAGCTGATTCCAACTCTCATGGCTGACTTTGAGGGTTTAAGACATCAGTGGAGGAAGTAACTGCAGATGTGGTGGAAACAGCAAGGGAACTAGGATTAGAAGTGGAGCCTGAAGATGTGACTAAATTTCTGCAACCTCATGATAAAACTTCAACGGATGATGACTTGCTTCTTATGGATGAGCAAAGAAGGTAGTTTCTTGAGGTAAAATCTACTGGTGAAGACACTGTGAACACTGTTGAAGTGACAACAAACGATCTAGAATACTACATAAACTTAGTTGATAAAGCAGTGGCAAGGTTTGAGAGGACTGACTCCAATTTTTAAAGAAGTTCTACTGTGGGTAAAATGCTATCAAACAGCATCGCATGCTACAGAGAAATCTTTTGTGAAAGGAAGAGTCAATCGATATGGCAAACTTCACTGCTGTCTTATTTTAAAAAATTGCCACAGCCACCCCAACCTTCAGCAACCACCACCCTGATCAGTCAGCAGCCATCAATATCAAGGCAAGATCCTCTACCAGCAGAAAAATTACAACTCGCTGAAGGCTGAGATGATGGTTAGCATTTTTAGCAATAAAGTATTTTTAATTAAGATATGTACATTGTTTAAGACATAATGCTATCGCACACTTAACAGCCTACAGTACAGCGTAAACATAACTTTTATATTCACTTTAATATGAAACCAAAAAACACGTGTGACTTGCTTTATTGTGATACTCGCTTTACTGTGATGGTCTGGAACCGAACCCACAATATCTCCGAGGTAGGGTTGTATTTCATCATAACCTGAAAAACTTGCTAAGAGTGACCCTCTAGAGATAACAGGCGTTCTTTTATAGTGTAGGTGGGAGTATAAATATATGCAGCCTCTCTGGAGAACAATCTGGTATTACTGGTATCAAAATTATAAATACACATACTCTATTTCAATCGTTCTGTTATTACCTATATAAACTATACAGTGCTAATATGTGTGTGTGTGTATTTCCCCCCAAACTACACAAAGTCTTATACACAAGGGTGTTCACTATAGAGCTTCTTGTATGAAACATCGTAATTTTCTATCAGTAGTCAAATAGTTAAATAAACTATGGGAAGTCACTTAATATATTATGAAGCCAGAAGAGAATATAGAAGGGTCTCCAGGATATATTACTAAGTGAACAGAAATATAGAAAAGTCTCATTCAAAAAAAAAAAAGGATACACGTGTGTGTACAAATATAAAATTTTTCTGTAAAAATATACAAGAAATTGTTAATAATGGCACAGAGTATACAGACGAAGAAGATTGGGGTAATTTTTCACTTCCTATCACATGAATTGTTTAATTTTATTTACCACGTACTTTATAATATAGTAGTTTAAAAACCAAACTAGTTAATGGTTCCCTGATATACTGAAGTGTCTCTCATTGAAAAGTAACCCTCTGTCAACTACAAAATCCATCCCAGCTACCTTCTCATTTCTTATCTTCCCTTCTCATTCCAATATTTGAAACTAACAGTCTACTACAACGGTCTGATAACTCTACTTTCTCACCTACCATTATTTTTTTAAAAAAAAAAAGAATTTTAGTTATTTAATAATAAACACACACACACAAAGTACATGTAATAAAAATGTAGGTTATGAAGCAAAACAAACTTACGTACTAGAACATTACTAACACCACTGACGCTACTAACGTAATAGTCCCTCCTCCCCTTCTCCTGCTCCCTTCTGGAGGCAGGTATATTTAGGTATATCCTAAACTTTGTATTTTCTTACTTAAAAAAATTATCATGCATGTATATATCCGCAAAACAGTATTTTTTGTTTTGCCTGTTTCCAAACTTCATAAACATGGTCTCATGCTGTATGTGTAGTTTTCTTTTTCCCACTCGACGCTGTCGCTAAATGACGTTCACATTGTTATGTGTGGATTTGTACACTCATTTTCACTACAGTCAGATATTTCACTGTGTGAACAGACCACAATTTTATGCATTCTAAATGGGCATCTAGGTTGTTTTCCACATTTTTCTAGGATGAATAATGCTGCTATGGATATTTTTATACCTCTATTCCGGGATACATACAGAAGAGTTGAAATGCTAGATTAAAGGGTATGCAAATGTTCAATTTTACAAGATACTGCCAATTCATTTCTCATTTAAAAACCCACCAAAATTTCTTTGAAAAGATCATAAAATCGATAAATCTTTAGCCAGATTGACTTAGGAGAAAAAAAAGAACACACACAAATTACCAATATCAGGAATGAAAAAGGTACAACACCACAGATCCTATAGACATTAAAAGGATAATAAGAGAATATTATGAACGACCTTTGCCCAAAATTTGACAACTTAGATGAAACAGACAAAGCCTTGAAATATACAAACTACAAAAGCTCACGCAAGAAGAATAGATAACCCTACATCAATTAAATAAATTGAATTCATAGTTGAAAACTTTCCAACAAAAGAAATTATAGGCACAGATGGCATATGTGGCAAGTTCTACCAAATATTTAAGGAAGAAATAACACCAATTTGACATAAACTCTTTCAGCAAACAGGAGGAGAGACCACTTCTCAACTCATTTTATGAGGTCAGCATTATTTTGACATCAAAACTAGTCAAAGACATTACAAGTGAAAAAAACTATAAATCAACATCCCTCATCGGCACAGACCTAAAAATTCTCAACAAAATATTAACAAATAAAAAGCTTGTGAGCGGCCATCTGAGATACTCCACTGGTCTCACCCCGTCTGGAGCAAGGGAGAATGAAGAAAACCAAAGACACAAGGGAAAGATTAGTCCAAAGGACTAATGGACCACAACTACCACAGCCTCTGCCAGACTGAGTCCAGTACAACTACATGGTGCCCAGCTACCACCAACCGACTGCTCTGACAGGGATCACAATAGAGGGTCCTGGACAAAGCTGGAGATAAATGTAGAACAAAATTCTAATTCAAAAAAAAAAAGACCAGATTTACTGGTCTGACAGAGACTGGAGAAATCCTAAAAGTATGGCCCCCAGACACCCTTTTAACTCAGTACTGAAGTCACTCCTGAGGTTCACCCTTCACCCAAAGAGTAGACACGCCCATAAAACAAAACGAGACTAAAGGGGCACACCAACCCAGAGGCAAGAACATGAAGACAGGAGGGGACAGGAAAGCTGGTAATGGGGATCCCAAGGTCGAGAAGTGGAGAATGTTGACATGTCACAGGGTTGGCAACCAATGTCACAAAACAATGTGTATTAATTGTTTAATGAGAAACTAATTTGCTCCGTAAACCCTCATCTAAAGCACAGCTGAAAAAATATATTAACAAATAAAATTCAGAAATGTAGAAAAAGGATAAGATATCATGACCAAAGCTGGTACAACATTAAAAAAATCAATCAACATAATTTATATGATACAATCAATATCAATGAACTTAAAGAATAAAAAAACCATATGATCATCTCCACTAATGCAGAAAAAGCATATGACAAAACTCAACATTCATTCATGACAGAAAAACTCTAACCAATTTGATGTATAAAGCCAGGGCAGTCCCAATCAAAATTCCAGCAAACTTTTTGTAGAAATCAACAAGCTGATTTTAAAATTTATATGGAAAGATAAAGGACCTAGAATAGCCAAAACAATTCTGAAATTTTGTCGGAGGTCTCACACTATCTGATTTCAAGACAAGCTACAGTAATCAAGATAGAGTGGTATTGGCAAGAGGATGGATACACAGAACGATTGAACCAAAAAAAACAAGTCCAGAAATAGACTCACATATATGGTCAATTAATTTTTTTTTTTAATTGTGCTTTAGGTCAAAGTTTACAGAGTAAATTAGTTTCTCATTCAAAAATTCATACACAAATTGTTTCATGACACAAAAAAAGACCAGACTTACTGGCCTGACAGAGACTGGAGAAACCCCGAAGAGCATGGCCCCCGGACACCCTTTTAGCTCAGTAATGAAGTCACCCCTGAGGTTCACCCTTCAGCCAAAGATTAGACAGGCCCATCAAACAAAATGAGACTAATGGGGCACAACAGCCCAGGAACAAGGACTAGAAGGCAGGAGGGGACAGGAAAGCTGGTAATAGGGAACGCAAGGTAGAGAAAGAGAGTGTTGACATGTCGTGGGGTTGTTAACCAACGTCATAAAACAATACGTGTACTAACTGTTTAATGAGAAACTATTTGTTCTGTAAACCTTTATCTAAAGTATAATTTAAAAAAATAGTTTCATGACAATTGGTTACAATCCCTGCAATGTGCCAGCGCTCTTCCCCTTTCAACCTCAGGTTCTCCATTTCCATTCATCCAGCTCTTGCCTTCTTGTCTTTGCTTCTGGGCAGGTGTCACCCATTTGGTCTCATATATTTGATTGATCTAAGAGGCACCTTTCTCACGTGTGTTGTTTGTTTTATAGGCATGTCTAATCTTTGGCTGAAAGGTGAACTTCGGGAGTGGTTTCAGTTCTGAGTTCGAAGAGGTCTGGGGGCCAGAGTCTCAGAGGTTCCTCCGGTCTGTCAGACTAGTAAATCTGGTCTTTGTTGAGAATTTGAATTTTATTCTATATTTTTCTCCTGCTCTCTCCGGCACCCTATACCGTGATCCCTGTCAGTGCTGTCAGTGGTGGTAGCCGGGCACCATCTAGTTCTTCCAGGCTCAGGCTGGTGGAGGCTGTGGTTCACGTGGTCTGTCAGTCCTTTGGACTAATTCTTTTCCTTGTTTCTTTGGTTTTCTTCATCTTCCTTTGCTCTGGACGGGATGGGACCAATAGATGTATCTTAGGTGGCTGCTCACAAGCTTTTAAGAGCCCAGATGCTATTCACCAAAGTAGAACGTGAACATTTTCTTTATGAACTATGTTATGCCAATTGGTTGACTGATTTTTGACAAAGATGCACAGGCAACTCAATAAGGAAAACATAGCCTTTTCAACAAATGCTTTTTGAGGCTCAAATTGTCAATAATTTGGAACAGCTGGACACCCATATAATAGAAAATAAAAGGAAAAAAAAAAGAACCTTGACTCATAACTCACACCATTTGCAAAAATTAACTCAAAACGGATCATAGACCTAAACATAATACCTAAAAAACTATTAAACGTCTAGAAGAAAACAGAGGAGAAAATGTTTGTGACCTTGGGTTAGGCAAAGATTTCTTAGATATGACACCAAAAGCACAATCCATTAAAAATGGATACAATTCTAGTATACAATTCTAGATTGACAGTTGTTTTCTCTTTGCACTTAGAATATTTCATTCCAAACTGAACTTTATCAAAATTAAGAAATTCTGTTCTTTTAAATACACTGTTAAGAGAATGTTTACAGTGGTTTTATTTCTAATTACCTAAAACTGGAAACAACCCAAATGGTACAAACTATGGAATATCTCTAAATTGGAATACTATTCAGCAGTAAAAAGAAATGAAGTACTGGTACATACAACATAGAAGAATATCAAATGTGTTATGCTAAGTGAAAGGAGCCAAATTCAAAAGGTTACATACTGTATGATTCTATTTATATGACATTCTGGAAAAAACAAAACTATAGGGTCAAAGGGGCCCTGGTGGCGCTGACTCCGCCAGCCGTTCCTTGGAAACCCTATGGGGCAGTTCTACTCTGTCCTACAGTGTCGCTATGAGTCGGAACTACCGGATGGCAGTGGGTTTGACCCTACTAGCAGTTCTCAGAATTCGTCCCTAACGAGCCGCATTAGCATCGCCTGGGAAATTGCTAGAAATGCAAATTCTTAGCGGGGGTTGGAATCAGAATGAATTGGTTCAAAGCTCTGTGTGGTGGTGGTTACGTGACTGCATGAATCTGTCAAAATATATATAACTGTACACTAAAAAGGGTAAATTTTCTTGTATGTAAGTCACAGCTCAATAAACTTGCCTTTAAAAAAGCAAAAACACCAACAGAATAAATAAGACTTCCTGTTTCTCCAGATGGTCACCAAATTTAAGTTCTCTTAATTTTTTGCCATATATCTTAAAGTGGGTTGCAAGACACTTGATTCTAAATATTTCAGCATGCATATCTCAAGAACAGGAATACCTTCTATGTAATCACAGTACCATCACCACACCTAAGAAAACCAACATTGATTTAACAACACCAGCCAACCTAAAACTCACCAGGAAATTTTCTCAACTTAGAATGTTTAAGCTGTTTCTGACTGTTGTGTTGTTTTTGTATTTTTTCTGAGAACCAAAGTTCTTATGTTGTGATTGGTTTTTATGCCTCTTTAGTCTCTCTCAATCTAGAAAAGTCCCTTCACCTCTCACTATTCTTCATGATACTGAATCCTTTGGAGAGTCCAAGTCAACTGTCCTGCAGAGCAGCCCACATTTTAGGATTCATCCATTTCCTCAAGAGTAGATTCAGGTTAAATGTTTCTGGCATTGCACGCCGCCACTGCATCACATCAAGAGACACACAATTCTCAGGCTATTCCGCTAGTATTAGTGCCAAACTCCATCTCCATGGTAAAGGCATATTTCCCTCTTCGTAACAAAGTAATTAATATATAATTATCCTTTTGTAATTAATAACCTGTAGAGTAGTACTTTTGACTATGAGAACATCCTGTTCCTCAAGAGTCTTTCAACCAATGGTTTTTAATGTTCTTTAGCTATCCTTGCATGAATCAATCATTATGTGAAGGCCTACAAAATGGTGTTTTCTGATTCTATCATTCTTTCTACATTCAGTTAACTTTCTTTAAAAAAAGAGTTTTCGTTTTTCACCTCCTCCCTGTTCTCTCTCTTTTATTTTAATGAATATCACTATGGACTCATGGATTTTTTTTTCCTTCTTTCTTTACTGTCACTCTCTTTGATGCTCAACTTGTCCCACATTCAGCCAGCAGAATCCCCTTCAAGCCAGCTCTTAAGTCCCTATGATATGAACCCATTCAGCTTTGAGTATCTCCTTGCTTTTTGGCCCAAGATGTTCCATGGGTCTGGTGTTTTCTTCATAGAAAGATTTTATAAATTATTGATTCAACCTGGTTAGTACTTACAGAACTATTTGCATTTTCTAATTATTCTTGTCATTACTCGTCAATTTTTTATAGAAATTTACCCATTTCATCTGAGTCATGTGAGTTTTCAAATTTATTGGTATAAAGCTGCTCACATCATCTTTTCAATTTCTACTTTATTTGTACACATGACCCCTTTTTCATTCCTAATTGTTTATGCCTTCTCTCTTTTTTTTCCCCTTGATCAATTTTGATAGAGGTTTACATTTTACTAGGTGTCTTAGTTTTCTAGTGCTGCTGTAACAGAAATACCACAAGGAGTGGCTTTAACCAAAAATTATTGTCTCATAGCTAGGGAGGCTAGAAGACCCAATTTAGGGCACCAGCTCTAGGGAAAGGCTTTCTCTCTGTCCACTCTGAGGGAAGGTCCTTGTCTCTTTTTAGCTTCTGTTGCTCTGTTTCTTGGACATCTTCCTGTGGTGTGGCATCTATCTTCCCCTATCTGTACTGCTTTCTTGTGTGCCTGATCTGCTCTTTCATATCTCAAAAAGTGATTGGCTTAAGACACACCCTACAGTGGCACGGCCTCATTAACATAACAAAAATCCCTATTCCCAAATGGGATTACATCCACAGGGAGGTATCAGGATGAGGATGTACAACACATAATTTTTGGGGAACACAATTCAATCCATAACACTAGGCATGATGAAGAATCATATTTTGACATTGCTGATATTCTCTATTATATCTTTCTTTTATATTAATTCTTTCATCTTATTTTTTCTCCTCTTTCCTTCTGTTTTCCTTGGATTTACTCTGCTGTTCTTTAACTTTTTACAAGAGATGCTTAGCTCATTAACTGTCAGCCTCTTCTTTTGTATTAGGCTATGAATTTCCTTCATGTATAACTTCACTGCATCTCAGCCCAGATCTCTTCTCTTAACTCAAGGTCCTTATCTGTCTACTCTACATCTCCACTTGAAAATGTAATAAACATCTCAAAATTACATGGTAAAAACTAAACTCTTAATCTCCCCAAAATCTCATGCACCCAAAACCTTTGCCACACAGTTAATGGCAACTCCATCCTTCCATCTCTCAGGCCACCAATCTTGGGATATTTTTGATTCCTCTCTTTTTCTCATATGCCACATCAATCTATCAGTAATTTGTTCTACCCTCAAAATGCATCCAGAAACCATTTACTTGCAATCTCTATTCCTATCACTGCAGTCTAAGCCACCATCATTTCTCACCTGGATTACATTACTCTTCTAACAGGTCTCTCTGCTTTTATCTTTTCCTCCTTATCATTTAATCTTACCATGACAGTGGGTGATCCTTTTAAACCTTAAATAGCTTTAAATAGTTTTGCTGAGTATACAATTTTAGATCAACAGCTGTTTTCTTTCTGCACGTAGAATACTTCATTCCAATGTCTTTCAGCTTCCATTGTTGCTGTTAAAGTCTACTATCAGTCTGTCATTCTTTTGCAGGCTATCTTCTCTCTGGTTGTTTTTAAGAGCTTCTCTTGGTCTTTGGTATAATTCAGTTTAACAATGAAGTATGTAGGTGTATATTTCTTTTTATTTAACCTGCTTTATATACATTATGCTTCCTGTATCTGTATATTCATGTGTTTGATTAATTATTAAAATTTCTCAGCCATTATCCTTCAAATATTGCCTGACATTCATTCTCTCCTTCTAGAACTTCAATCATACACAGGTTAGCCTCATTATATACTTCCCATCCACTTATCTCTCTGTGTTACATTCTGGGAAATCACCTCAGACTTAACCTTCATTTCACTAATTCCCCCTTTGTAGGTGGTCTGTTCTGCTGTTCAACACATCCACTGAATTTTTAATTTCAGCAATGAAATGCTTCATTTCTCAATGGCTATATTTCAAGTCTGTATAATCATTTCTGAAGGTCATTCATTTCTTGCTTATATTTTAGATTCCATCTTTTATTAAACATGTCATACATGGTTATTTTATATTTTATATCTTATCATTCCAATAGCTTAAGTCTCTGGGGATTTGTTTCCACCAAATTTCACTCACAGTGGATTATTTCTTTGTGGTTTTTTTTTTTATTGTCAGCTTATATTTTGCTTAATTTTATCTATGAGAATTCTGAGATCCTAATAAGAGAAAGCTTTCTCTCAAAGTGTGTTTGCATTTCCTTTTGCCAGAGTGGTTGGGGTGGTACTAACCTTATTCCAAATCAGCATCCTTCCCAGAGGGCTCTTCCACTTTGTTGTCAGCCCAAGGCTTCATCTCCCATTAGTGCTGCACTTGCCCTAAGGGCAACCCTGTCTGTCCTGTTTGCTCACAGCTCATTGTTCCTGTTTCAGTTGATTCTTCAACTTTTATGTGTGAGAGTAAACCCTTGGTGAGCTCCCTTATTTTTTAGCATACCCAGTAATGCATTCGAAATTGTTTGTTATCTCCCATACAGAAGAATTCCAAATCATTTATGTAGATATTGCTCCTTCAAGTACGGGAAAAATAACTCTCCATCCCTTAAGTGTGGGCTGTGCACAGTGACTTCCTCTCAAGAATACAGTATGGTAAAGGGGGGAAAAGAGTAACTTTATAGGAGAGAAACCTGACAAAAACACTGCCTCAGCCAGGTGATCAAGTTAGCATCATCAGTTGTAGGTCGTACTGACAGCAAATCCTTGATATGATGTGGTAAGAATTGCATTTTACCTCTGTGGTCTTCCTCTCACAAACCTATAACCCCAGCTCATCAAGTGAAAGAACACCAAACAAATCCAATTCGAGGGAGAGTCTACAAAATATCTGACCACTGCTCCTCAAAACTGTCGAAATCTAGAAGAACCTTAAGAGACATGATTAAATGTAATGTAAAATTCCAGATGGGATCCTGGGATGGAAAAAAGATACTAGGCAAAAACTAAGGAAATCCACATATGAAGTATGGACTCTAGTTAGTAATTATATATCAATATTGGTTCGTTAGTTGTAACAAACACACCATACTGATGTAAGATGTTAACAATAGAGGACACTGGGTGCAGGGTGTAGGAGAACTCTGTACTACCTCTGCAACTTTTCTGTAAGTCTAAAACTATTCTAAAATAAGTTTTTTTCCTATGTTGCAATTTGTTCAGAATTCAGTTTTTTTTTTTGTGAGAGGATCCTGCAAAATATTTAGTCTGTCACTGACCAGAAACATAAGTCCTCCCATTCACCTTTCGGCCCAGTACAATCATGCTCTTTCCCAAAACCATGCTCCACTGAAACTCCTCTGGCAAACTTTCTCTTCCCTTAGTTTCTGAGAAACCACTCTGTTCATTCAGATCACCTGCTCTCCCTAGGACACAACTTTTGTTCTGCGAACCCATGAGACTCTGGTGTTCCCCAGGGCTCTTTCATTGCCCCTATTCTCTTCTTTAGAGCCTTAGGCAGCACAAATGGTTAAGCACTTGACTGCCAGAGGAAAGGCTGGCCGTTCAAACATATCCAGAGGTACCTTGGAAGACAGGCCTGTTGATCTGCTTCCAAAAGGTCACAGTCTTGAAAACCCTATGGAGCAGTTCTGCTCTGCACACATGGGGTCACCATGAGTTGGAATCGACTTGCGGGCCAACTAACAACAATAACAACAAGTCTCTTCTCACACAACACACGGGCCCATGAGGTGCTCATCCATTAACTACTGTCCACATGCTAACAATTCCCATGTTTACACCTTTAGTCCAAACCTCTCTCCCAAATACAACATAATGGTTATGAATTTATCTCTTAAATCAGTCAGACGGAGTTTCAAAGTCCAGCTCCTATTTCCAAAAGCAGCATGACCCTTTCTAAACAATCTTTCCTCATCTATACAGTGGGGTAATAACAGCACCAGCCTCTTCAAAGGTTGTTGTCAAGATTTTATGACATAATACGTGGAAAATTACTAATACGGCATCAAGTACACGTTGTTAGGTGCTGTCAAGTCGATTCCGACTCATAGCAACCCTATGTACCACAGAACAAAACAGTGCCCAGTCCTGTGCCATCCTCACAATTGTTACGCTTGAGCCCATTGTTGTAGCCACTGTGTCAGTCCATCTTGTTGAAGGTCTTCCTCTTCTTTGCTGACCCTCTACTTTACCAAGTATGATGTCCTCCAGGGACTGGTGCTTCCTGATAACATGTCCAAAGTATGTGAGATGATGTCTCACTAGTCAATAGCCAATATTAGGATTATGAACACTAAACCTAATTACCTACTAAGCAGTTCTTCTCAGATGCCCTACAGACACTCCAACTCCATGTTCAAACCTGCTCTCATCTACCTCTTCTTCCCAAATTCCCTATCACCTAAGACAGAATCCATCTTCCAAGCTTTTTTCTAACGTCACCTTCAACATCCATTTGATAAGCAAGTTTTGTCAAATTCTACTTTCAAAATACCTCTTGGAGTCCCGAATGGAGCAGGAGAAAGGTGGGGTGCAAAACTCAAATTCTAGTAAGAAGACCAGACTTAATGGTCTGACTGAGACTGGAGGAATCCCAGAAAGCATGACCCTGGATTCTCTATCAGCCCAGAACTAAAACAATTTCCAAGGCCAACTCTTCCGACAGGGATTGGACTGGACTGTGGGACTTAAAGTGTTACTCGTGAGGAGTGTGCCTCTTAGGTCAAGTAGATACAAGAGATTAAACGGGCAGCTTCTGTCCAGAGCTGAGATGGGAAGGCAGAAGAGGGTTAGGAGCTGGTTGAATGGACATGGGGAATCAGGGGTGGAAAGGAGGAGTGTGCTGTCACAGTATGGGGAGAGCAATTAGAGTCACGTAACAATGTACGCATAAATTTTTGTATGGGAAAAATAAAAAACAAATAAATAAATAAAATACCTCTTGGATCTTTTCTGCCCTCTCCACTACTACTGTTGCTGTTGTTGTTAAATGCCATCGAGTCAGTTCTGACTCACAGCGACCCTATGTACAACAGAATGAAACACTGCCTGGTCCTCTTGCTATGTCTGAGTCCACTGTTGCAGCCACTGTATCAATCCATCTCATTGAGGGTTTTCCTCTTTTTTTGCTGATCCTCTATCAAGCATGATGTCCTTCTCCAGGGACTGGTCCCTCCTGATAACACGCCCAAAGTACGTGAGACAAAGTCTTCTCATCATCGATTCCAAGAAGCATTCTGACTATACTTCTTCCAGGACAGATCTGTTTGTTCATCTGGTAATCCATGCTATATTCAATATTCTTCACCAACACCATAATTCAGAGGCATCAATTCTTCCTCGGTCTTCCTTATTCAGTATCCAGCTTTTGTATACATATGAGGTGACTGAAAAATACCATGGTTTGGGTCAGGCACACCTTAGTCCTCAAAGTGACATCTTTGCTTTTCAACACTTTAAAGAGGTCTTTTGCAGCAGATTTGCCCACTGCAATGTGTCATTTGATTTCCTGACTGCTATTTCCAGGGCGTTGATTGTGGATCCAAGTAAAATGAAATCCTTGACAACATCAATCTTTTCTCCATTCATCATGATGTTGCTTATTGGTCCAGTTGTGAGGATTTCTGTTTTCTTTATGTTGAGGTGTAATCCATTCTGAAGGCTGTGGTCTTTGATTTTCATTAGTAAGTGCTTCCAGTCCTCTTTGTTTTAGCAAGCAAGGTTGTGTCATCTGCACATCGCAGGTTGTCAATGACTCTTCCTTGAATCCTGACGCTGCATTCTTCTTCATACAGTCCAGCTTCTCGAATTATCTGCTCAGCATACGGGTTAAATAAGTATGGTAAAAGGATACAACCCTGACGCACACCTTTCCTGACTTTAAACCACGCAGTGTCCCTTTGTTCTGTCTGAATGATGGCCTCTTGGTCTACGTACAGACCACTACCACTACACTAATTCAAATCCTCGCCATCTGGCTCCATTATTACAATGGCTTCGAATACTTCCCCTAAATGTGTTACTGTCTATTTTTAGTGATTGAAATACCAGCTTTAGGTACTGTAGTTTATTGTGCTATTTTAAACACCAAAATACAATATTTTTGTTAGCATAACATCAAAGCAGCTTCTTCATCCTTTTTGGCTATCTTCAATCTCTTCCTCGCCTACTCAGTCACCCCATCCCTCACACTTTCACCACAAACCCCCTACTAGTGCTTGTTTACTACTCAGCTGGGGTAAACGACCCTGATGTACCTCTACCCTTGTCACCTCCCCCTTAAAGGCTGAGAGTATGCGCTTGAGGGAAAGAAACTTCTATAACAAAGGATCTCTCCTTGGAGAAATAAAAAATTTAGACCTTCATTAGAGCAAACTTTCTCAAGTTGGCTAAGAGAAAAATCAAAAGTTCAGCAATTTTGAATGACTGAACAGAGGCAGATGGTTCTGACAGCACTACTCAGGGGAGTTACATATGGCAAGAAGATCCTGAAGCCCAAGCCAACCAGCTACATCACACGTGGCATCTATAAGGATGCCTCAGGCAACAAGACCAAAATCATAGGAAGCAGCAAAGCCAGTAGCAGCTAATAACCTATTAGAATGACTACCTATGCTTAATATTTATGTTTTATAAAATTATATTTTACTTAATGTCCTAGAATATGATCATAATTTTAAAATAAGAAATATATTAAGTATTTGGCCTCGCTGATTTATTTTGCATTTTATGAATTTTAAAAACGTTGCATAAAAGACTAATACTATACTAATACCAATATTACAAAAAATAATTTTGGTCCAGTGTTAAAACCATTAGTTATTGTTGTATTTTGTGCTTCTACAAAGTTACTTTACTTTAAATGTATGTATTCCCCTTCACGTTTTAAAATTCACGCCTTTTATTCCTTCTCTTTGTCTTTTCCAACCTCATTTCGCTATGTGTACCTTCTGGTTGCCACTACTGGCTTCCGATTCTTTCACACCTCTGCTTATATCTGGGATGCCTTCTGTCACATGCTTCACACTGTTTCCTCTGCGAAGCCTTTCTTATGGTACACAAATATAAACTGGTACTTTCTGCTCCATAACAGAGCTATAACTCCAACTGAGGGTTTCCTAGAAAAACTTTTTCTTAGGGTTTCCTAAAAAAAAAATCCCAAAGAGTATTCCATGGAACACTAGTCACATGAATTGGACAGAAAGGAAACATTCTATGGTCAAATACATTTCAAAAATGTTGACTATTCTAGCCCTCTCAGAAACTCATAAAGCATTTTACTAAAGGTACTGAAGTCCCGCAGCATGAAATCAGGTTTAACTTGAATTTGGTAGTTCCTACACTTTGATGGTGAAACCGTAAATATCAGGACTTTTTGGGAAATGCTGCTGTAAAGAGCATAAATTCACACTATGTTATTTTTGTTCAATTCTACGTTATATTTTCTCCATAGCTTATCCAGTTTTTCTTTTTTCCCATACAAAAATTTATATATACATTGTTATGTGACTCTAATTGCTCTCCCCATACCGTGACAGCACACTCCTCCTTTCTACCCTTGATTCCCCATGTCCATTTAACCAGCTCCTAACCCTCTCTGCCTTCCCATCTCGCCTCTGGACACAAGTTGCCCGTTTAGTCTCTTGTATCTACTTCAGCTAAGAGGCACACTCCTCACGAGTATCACTTTAAGTCCCACAGTCCAGTCCAACCCCTGTCTGAAGAGTTGGCCTCGGAAATTGTTTTAGTTCTGGGCTGATAAGAGAATCCAGGGGTCATGCTTTCTGGAGTTCCTCCAGTCTCAGTAAGACCATTCAGTCTGGTCTTCTTACTAGAAGTTGAGTTCTGTACCCCACCCTTCTCCTGCTCCATCAGGGACTCTCTGTTGTGTCCCCTGTCAGGGCGGTCACTGGTGGTAGCCGGGCACCATCTAGTTCTTCTGGTCTCAGGCTGATGAAGTCTCTGGTTTATGTGGCCCTTTCTGTCTCTTGGGCTAATACTTTCCTTGTGTCTTTGGTGTTCTTCATTCTCCTTTACTCCAGGTGGCTGGGACCAACCGACGCATCTTAGATGGCCGCTTGCAAGGTTTTAAGACCCAAGATGCCACTCACCAAAGAAGGATGCAGAACATTTTCTTAATAAGCTTTATTATGCCAATTGACCTAGATGTCCCCAGCTTATCCACTCTTGTTAGTTATGCATAGATACTGCATATGGCAATCTCTAAGAAAACTAACAGGATAGAAATTTCCAAGTTATGTGTTCTCTGGGCATTCACTAATATTAACAAGAAAGGACTAAAAAATCCATGTTCATTCCTATAGATTATTAACCTTAAAATTTCACAGCATGCAGAACGAACTGGAAGAACTTAAGCAGACAAGCCTAGATGAAACATAGTGTAATAAGAAATATCTACAAATATATAGATAGATTTAATAACTGCATTTTTAAATGACAATAAAAACCCATTGCCGTCGAGTCAATTCCGACTCCTAGTGACCCTACAGGACAGAGAGGAACTGCCCCACAGGGATTCCAAGGAGCAGCTGGTGGTTTGAACTGCAAACCTTTTGGTTAGCAGCCTGAGCTCTTAACCACTGCGCCATCATTTATTGAGCTTTCTAAACGTCAGGGGAGTTAAAAAGCACTTTATATAGAATTATTTAATCCTACCAACAATCATATACGGTGGGATTTACTACGATTATCCCCATTTAAACGCGTTGAGAGGTTAACTAGCAACCATAAGGTCCATTTGACTCCATATTCTTTGCCAGTTAACCACTATACAATACTGTAAGTCTGCCTACCTATGTAAATCTAACATAATCTCTATAGCAGCAGTCCTCAAGATGTGGTCTGGAGTCAGAGTTAAGAATGATTCATTAATTAAGCATTTTTAATGTTCTAGGCCCTCTTCTAGGTACTGAGGATGTAGTGAAGAACAAAAGAAACTTCCTGCTGTTATGGGCTGATATTCAAGTTTGGGGTGAGGGGGGTACGTGTCTCAGTAAATAAGCAAATAAATAAATACACAAGGTAGTTTATCTTATAATGGGTAGAAACGTCTGGCAATCTATTTCCAAAAATCAGCCCATAAAAACCCTATGGATCACAGCAATCTGATCTGCAACCCATCATGGAATCCCCAGTACTGGACCAGGCAGTGAGTGTTTCCTTCTGTTATGCATGGGGTTGCCTTGAATCTGGTGCTGACGCAACAAGGCAACTCACAACTTCTTATAAAGAGAAAGCTACGAAGAAAATAAAATAGGGTAATGTGATAAGAAACTGATGGGCAGGGGGAGAAAGGGGTGGACTCTGTGGCTAGGGAGGTTAGGGTCCAGCCTCTAAGGACATAACATTTGAGTTGAGACCTGAAACACGTGGACATCAAGGTAAATTTAAATATAATTTAGAATATAAAATTTAAATTTAACATAAATGGTAGTGTATTTGTATGTCTGTATTTGGCAAAATAAGAAGTTGTGAATATAATCTCACAAATAAAAAAAAATTAACTGGTTGATAAAATAAAGTCTGGAAACCAATGGGCAATATGCAGTATTACGATGCAAGACAATGGATGTGTATATTACAGAAACTTGATAAAGATCATTCTATATACTATAAAGCAGTAGTTCTCAAATCTTTTGGATTCAGGATCTCTTAACACTCTTAAAAATTACTGAAAATCCCAAAAATTAAATTAGAAATTAAAACTAAGAATTTTTAAAAATATCTATTTATTAATCATTAAAAATAAAATCAATCCATTACATGTTAAAGGAGCCCTGGGGGCACAGTGGTTAAAGCGACTGGCTGCTAACCAAAAGGCTGGAGGTTTGAACCCACCAGCCATTCCTTGGGACAATGACGTGGCAGCCTGTTTCCATAATACATATTTTTATTAAAAATAATATTTTGCAAAAAAAAAAAAAAACTACTGAGGAGAGTAGCACAGTTTTATACTCTCTGTATGTAAATTAATGAATCGTTTTCAATTCCGCAGTCCCGTGAAACTACCATCGTAGACGGGCCCAAGGCTGTCTGGGAAGCACTCTACTGTCCATACCACACTGCCTGCGGAGCACTATAAACCACAAGCACACTTCTGAAGACTGGAAAGCAGTCTAGCCTAACGGTGAAGTGTAGACCACAAAGTCAAGACCGCTGCGACCTGAATCTATTGTGTACTAGCTGTGTGCCTTCAACAAGTCACTTTAGCTCACTGAGCGTTCAAGTACTTCATTTATTATTATTTGTAACGCTTTATTATTTTGCCGGTCACCAGTGCAGTTAATTTTACACATGTATTACGAATAGAGGAGCCCTGCTGGCACAATGATTACAGCACCTGGCTGCTAATCGAAAGGTTGGTGGTTGCAACCTACCAGCCACTCCGTGGGAGAACGATGTGACTCCATGGAGAAAAGATGTGACAGTCTACTTCCATAAAGATTTACAGCCTTTGAAACCGTATGGGGCAGTTTTATTTTGTCCTATAGGGTCACTATGAGTCAGAATCGACTCAAAGGCAATGGGTTTTTATTATAATTAGTAATAAAAAATTATACAGTACTTAACTCATAAACTGTTACATTAAATGACATCACATTACAAGAACTCAGCGAATGCTAGCTATTTTATTACTAAGTCTATTAGTGACATGTTTGTGAAGTTAACTACATTAGTGCCTGGAAGATTAATAAGAACGTTACTAAATAATAACAAAGTACGTGTAAACCACTCCGCCATTCAATCTACTACAGTCCTTTTTTCCTCCCACTCACGCTCACCCTCTGCCCACATAAAACAAACACAAAATGAAGTTTATGCTTACTACAGGTAATACAGGCGTGGTATCTAGCAAGTGTGCTCAGAAAGTGATACCTGCTATGATTATAAACACTACCACAACCAAAGAGTGATACCTCTTCTCAACTCTTACAGCATATGAGAACTCATAGTATCGTACTTCCCAGAACCAATTATTTTGTTAGATTCTTGTCTTAGTTACCAAATGTTAAGTTCCTTATAATTTCAGCTCTTTCAGCACCCACTACAAAAGTTTCCGTATTTTGAAATTTGTTTTCTGAATTCTTTTAGACATATAAACACTATAAAAGAACTGTTAATCATTCAAGCCATACTGACTGCCTCCTGGCCGCAGAGATCCTTATTTTAAAATAATGAATGATGCTACACTTTAAAAAACTATTATGATGGTAAAGGAATACAAAACCCGCTCAGGGCCCACTTGGTCTTTTTTAAGTTAAAAACAGTTAAGTTATAATTCCTAACACTAAAATATCTATTTTCCTCTAACAGTGCAACTTTTACTAAAGGCTAACAATGAAACACTATATATCTCAAGTAAAAAAAAAAAACAAACTAATCCGTTGCCGTCGAATCGACTCGGATTCATAGCAACCCCACAGGACAGAGCAGAACTGCCTCACAGGGTTGCCGAGGAGCGGCTGGTGAATCCGAACTGCCCGTCTCTCGGTTAGCAGCCGCAGCTCGCCGCAGCCCTTAACCACGGCGCCGCCAGGGCTCCGCACCTCAGGTGCTGATACCAAACAACTAGAAAGCGAAAGTGACTGAAACCAATCACTGGAGCGTGAAGGAGGAGAAGAGACAGGGGAGAAATAAAGGCCACAATCAAAACTGCTAGTAAAATTTAAACCCAGCGTATTAAACATTTCATTTCTTACATCAAAGAGCCCCTATTTCAAGGTTTCTTTAAAAATGACAGAAGAATAAGAATGAGATATTTTTAAAATAATCTTTCTCTTAGCCAGTAAAACTCTAATAATTCCAAAGCACAGATGAAATCATTGCCTTTTCACAAAAGGAGCTGAGTAGGTTCTCCACTTCCTCCACAAAACGCGCAGTTATCCAAGGCTCTACAAGTGAACTTGGGGAGAGGGCGGGGTGTGGGATTGGAAAGCTCTACAAATCACCAACTACTTTCTGTTTCTTTGACAAACAAGAAACTCAGTCGAGCTGGTTTGTACGACACAGTTAAATTCTTAGGTAATTTTTACCAGCTTTCTGAGCTCCTTAGGAGTCCCAGTGGTGCAGTGGTTGAGCGCTCAGCTGCTAACCGAAAAGTCTGCGGTTTGAACCCACTAACCGCTTCATGGGAGAAAGATGTGACAGTTTCTGTAAAGGTTACAGCCTTGGAAACCCTATGGGGCAGATCTACTCTGTCCTATAGGGTCCCTAAGAGTTGCAGTCGACTGGACGGCAATGGGTTTGGTTGGTTGGCTCTGAGCTCCTTCTACACATTAAACCTCAATCACCCTCACTTCTCAGAGAGTTTAAATTTTAAAACAACTAACCCAAATCTTCCCTTTGACTTTTTAAAGTACTGCTATAAAACAATAAACACTTGGGAAAAGTGATCATAACTGATTGACAAAAGCCAAGGAAAAGAAGTTTGGATTCATCTATTATTTATTAGTTTATGGAAGGCAGGAAGCCAGATCGTGAGAATAAAATCAGTAAGCCCGTGCTCCCTAAGAAATTACACAATATACTCACCCCTCCCAGAGAGCAAATTTTAATATCAGAATTTTTCCACTACCACGGAAATTTTCCTTTTAAGATATTATGATAACATAAAATGATGCAAAATTTAACAACACCGTTTCACGCTTTGAGTTATGGGAATGTTATCTGCTACGTTCAACTTTCTATGGGATCTGGTATAGCAAAATTATTTTTTACATATTGCTTCAAACAACGCAACTGAAGGAAGACCACAATGGCTTTCTTGTAAAGTCTTGAAATACAGGTAAAAAGGCTTATTTAGTATTTCTCATTACAATAATTATGGCCTTATAATTAAGGTAGTCCCTATGTTTCGAAACAATGCCAGGAACCATGATAAATATTACATCTCTAAAAAACCTAGCACAATGGAATGAAGAAAAAGTGACCTAAGCATCCAAAGGGAAGGTAGAGGACAGATAACGCAATATTAATTTTACAACTGTGAAACTGTAACAGAGCGACCAGTCAACTAATCCAGCAGTGCTATGAAGCCTATAGGCAAAAGATTAAAATGGATGGACTACTTCTTCGGGGAGCTGAGATAAAGTTTAGCTTGGGCCTCAAAAAGAACCTAAGCCAAGAGCATGCTAGACAGAGTAAGCAGAAAAGAGGTCTCTAAAACACCAGAAGGTCCCAAAGCCTTCTCTCTGGACCTCTTCTCTAGCTACGCTTAGTACCCTAACTTACTACCTTACTTCTTTAACTGCTTACTCCCTAGTTGATCTCCTTCAGCCTCACGGCTCTAAACACAGTCTATACACTAAATAGACACTCTGTGGTGATCGTTGCACAACTCCGTGAATACACTAAAACAAATGAATTGTACACTTTAAATGGATTAAAATTTATATTTGTGAATTATATCTCAATAGTTACCCAAGTTCTCTGCACTGTAGAAAACAGTTTATGAGTAAGAGAAGCTGCACAGTATAGTGGCTAAGAATGCACACACTCTAGATCCAGAATGCATGGGTTTGCTCCACCAATGCAACCATGAGCAAGTTACTTAACCGCCTGGTGCCTCTGTTTCCTCATCTGTAAAATGGGGATCATAATAATACTTCACAGAGTTGTTGCGAGGATTAAATGAATTAATACATGTAAAATGACTAGAACAGTGCCCAGCACGTAGTAAGTGCTCAATAAAAATTAGCTGTAAAATTACTACCACCTTCATGGTCCACCTAAGGATCCTGAGTTCCAAACTGAGTTCCAAAGCCATTGTCATAGATCAAAAATGGTAACGCACTTTGCAAATTCTCTACAACAAATAAATCCTGTATGAAGAACTATTTTTCCTAGTCCAGATTTCTCTCTCGTGAAAAAAATACCAGATTGTACTGAGATTTGCTTCAAA
Organism: Trichechus manatus latirostris; assembly: GCF_000243295.1. Taxonomy (NCBI): domain Eukaryota; kingdom Metazoa; phylum Chordata; class Mammalia; order Sirenia; family Trichechidae; genus Trichechus; species Trichechus manatus. The sequence continues at coordinate 2,166,635 of NW_004444186.1, forward strand.
GTAATGGGGTGGGGGCAGAATGTAGGGGTAGATGAAAACAGATTGTCCATGAAGTTGGTAACTACCGAAGTGGTATAATCACTAGAAAATGGGGTATCATTACTTTTCTATTTCTGTATGTATTTGAAGTTTCTACCAAAAAGAGGTGGAGGGAAATCTTAACAGATTTTCTGCTCTATAACGGATTAGCAATTACCCTTCTACTTTCCTTTTTGCCCTGGTGGCACAGAGCGTTAAGTGCTCAGCTGCTAACTGAAACATTAGCAGTTCAAACCCACCCAGTGGCTCCACAGGAGAAAAGACCTGGCGATCTGCTCCCGTAAGATTACAGCCAAGAAAACCCTATGGGGCAGTTCTACTCTGTCACATGGGTCGCTATGAGTTGAAATCGACTCCACAGCACACAACAACAATTTTTCTTTACTCCCCTCTTCCTTTCCTTCAAACTTGGAAGAAATGCCTGGCTATCTACTTCTGAAAAACCACCCGTTGAAAATCCTATGGAATACAGTTCTACTCTGACACACGTGGGACGACATGAATTGGAATCCACTCGATGTTTACTTTTTTTTTCCCTTCAAAAACTCACTTAAATTCTCATACAATCTTCTAAAACAGATCAACCCATTCAATGGTTAGAAACAAGACAAAATGGAGGTATTATGAACATGTCATTTTCCATTTTATCCTACTAGCCCTTCAGGGCATCTGCTAATTCGTAACAGAGACATTGGTCCAATTCATTCGCTACTGACTGGGAACGTAATTTCCAGCACTGTACCCAAAACAGGAGGCCTGGTGGTGTAGTGGTTAAGAGCTCAGCTGCTAACCAAAAGGTCAGCAGTTTGAATCCACCAGTCGCTCCTAGGACTCTATGAGGCAGTTCTACTCTGTCCTACAGGGTCACTATAAGTCGGAACCCACTCAACGGCAACGGGTACAGGTACCCAAAACAAAGTTCTTCTATAATTATTTTAAATACTCAGGATCTTAAGACCACCTTTATCCACATCATCATCATTGACATTATAAATAATAATGTGAATGCTTTGTATGTGCCCTATGTTAAAGTATGTGCACTATCTTCTATAATCTAGAAAGCAATCCTATGAGATATAACTATTATGTTTACTCATAAATGAGGCTTACATAAATCAGATATAGTATCACTCAGGTATTAAGTGATGGAGTTAAGATCTGAACCTACGTCTAATTCTAATTCATAATGATTTCCACTGTACAATAAAAATGAGAGGGAGGAAAGAAGTATAGAAACGATAACCTTGTCAAGTTATACATCAAGTCCATATAAAAGCCATATCCTGAACCTGCTGACAAGCATGCCAATCATTTCTTTCACTAAATTATAAATGTCTCCTTCCAATAAGCAGAAATTAAAACAATTCTGTTTTTCAAGTTCTTGATTAACTATTTTATCAAAATCATGTTGGCAAATATTTACTGACTGCATACTGTGTGCCAAGCACTATTCCAGTTGCTTGAGGATACAGCAGTGAACAAGACATACAGTGGGGAAAGACAACCAATAAAAATGTAAACAAATAAGATAATTTCATATACTGAAAATAAGGTGATGTAATAAAGAGCAACTGAACAGACCACTTGAAATAAGGTGAACAGGGAAGGCCTCTCTGAGGCGATGTTATCTGAGCTCAGATCTGAATAAGGCAGGAGTTGAAGAAGCCTGAAGTGTAGGATCTTGCAGACTCTGGTAAAAGAAGTTTGGATTTTAACCCTGTTGCAATGGGACATCACTGGAGAATTTTAAAGCATAGGAATAACATCTGTTTATGCTACAGAAAGATCTTTGTAGAAAATAATGGTAATGAATACTTCAGCCAAGCAAATTAAAAGTAGCCTGAATAAAATCAGTAGAACCCACCATCAAGTATAACTTCAGGGAGACTACTGGCCTTCTCTAAATTATTTCCTTCAAAGTTAACAAAAGTCTCTTATTACACATTATGAAATAAAGGATAAAATGCAAATATCTCCCGAAGAGTTAACACAGTTACTGAAATTCACATTGAGGTCTAAATATAAATTATTAAATAATGGATGTCAGAAGGAAAAAATGAGAAGATAAAGTAACATCAGGAAAATGGACAGAAAGGCTGGGAATGCCAAAAATACCTACTTCACAATTTTGCCTAAAGTTGACTTAGAAACCAGACTCAAACTAAAACAAATCCAACTGTAAATGAAATATAAACTTCAATGAAAATGAGGCCCAGTGCATAAATTATTTTCTCTCAGCCCTTTTGCCACTCCTGAGAATATTTCTCTCAAGAGGCTTTAATTAAATGAGATAGATGATGCTCACTAAATGTAAATACAAAACCACTATAAACTACCCGATAAAGTAACCATTTTAGAAAGTTAAATTCCACCCTACGAGGAAAACACAGAATTTTATAAAGCCAAAAGCATTTAACTATATAAACTATACAGAATGCACTTCAAATGAATGACTGCCTTCCAGATTAATCATCTTTCACTCTTAAGATATCAAGAAAGGAAACGAGCTCAAGCACAATATCAACAACAGCACAGGCAGAAAAACTCTGGCTGCAGTGTATCTCATTATTGCTGACTAGAAAAAAATCTTGTAATTGTCACTGGTGATCCCACAGAACAGGGATGGGGACCAACTTATTCTTGCAAATGCTGTAACCACACAGTGAACGCACCAGAGCCCAAAGGTAAGAACCGTTCAATGCGTGTGTAACTTAGTAAAGATGTTCTACAACAGGATGGAAAATATGTTCTCAGGCTCACATCAGCACTATAGCTACCACTGCTGTACCAGGTATATTAATGCACCACGATTATTAAAAAACAGTGGCGAAAACACTTTTACAAAGTTAAATGTGACCACTGTCATCTGACAGGATGCAAAGAGTCAAATCCTGACCCTACCATTTTTACTGTGTAACCTTAAGCAACTTAACATTTCTGAGCCTTAGTTTCCTCATCTTTCAATTAGTGATTAAAAAATCTACTTCTCAGGGTTATTTTAAGGAACAATGAGATAGATGTCTATACTAAATGACAATAAAGGGCTCAGCACATAGCAGACACTCAATATGTGACTCTTTGATGATTGCGACCAAGACTATCTTTACTTGATACTGCATGTTCTAATTTCACCTATTGACAGGAGAGTAGCTATACATGTGCTATTGGTAAGCACAGGTAGGTAGCTCTGTCTTGCCTCTACTAATTGTTCAGCATTATTAGTCCAAGAACCACAAAATCTCTCTCCCAACAATAACCTTAAACAAATGGTTACAAGTGTGTGGCCTCTAATTTTGCAAGCTTTATCCATCTGTTCCTTGAAAGGTAAACACAAATCAAAACACTACAGGGGCAAAAATAAGTGGATGATGGACCCCACTGGCGACAAGGCATCAACAGGAAGTAATAAAAGATCTAAAATTCAAATGGATATACATGGAGTTAGGGTTAATGCTCTCTTCTCAACAGGAAGCAACAGGGACTTCTCCACACCTCCCTCCTGTAAGATTTCAAATCTCCTGCAAACAATCCATGCTTCCTGACAGTTTAATAGACCTCTTTTCTGTAGTAAAGCAGCAAAGTGGAAAAAACTCCACAATGACGACAAAAAAAGTGTTAACTGAAAAAAAAAAAGTACTATATACTCAAAAAGCACATACCCTGTTCTGATTAGTTATGAAATTAATCTCTGTTTTAAAAAAGGAATTTAAGAATAATAAAAAGTAGCTGGATCAGCTTTACATTTTCAGATATCAGTGATGATACCGACTCTAGCATGGTAGTTGCTTCTGTGCAGTATCAAAGCCCGTGTTTTAGCTACTGAAGCAAACATCCACAGGTAAAGGGAAACTTCCTAGGTGGTCACCTCAGCCCTCTCTGGAGCTCATGCGGGGTTTTCTTACCATTCGAGCAGGTAAGGCCTTCCTTACCACACATCACAAGTTTTAGGTCACAGGAAAACAGAGTAGTCCAACAGATTACCGTGAAGTAGGTGAATTTACGACTGCTCAAACCATCCCTCTTCTCTAATCAAAAAACCCAGAATTATGAACACGTCAAGGCCTACAAGAAATAAACGGACGCGACAATTTCCGTGAAGGTTCAGGAAAGTCAACGGCACACCTTACAAAGATCTGAAAGAAGACGGAAATCTCCACGGATCTGGGCCCAACAGCCCAAGGTCACACCAAGCCAGCAGCTAAAAAACCCAAGAAACGAGCCTCCTGCAGTTGAGGAAAACCCTGGCCAGGCATGGAGTCTGCGCTGGGGAACACTCGGGTCAAAGCTTGAACGTGAACCCCAAGCGAGCGCAGCGGCTCGGTGGGAAGAGCCCCAGCGTTTCGGGCAGGAGAATTTCCCTCCATGTCCCCAGCCTCCCTTCCAGTCACCCCCAACACTCACATCTCCGGAGCCACTTCATCCAGTGGTAGACGATAGTACTGTGGTGTTTCTTATTCTCTATACACCAAGACGACAAGCCTTGAATGGATTCCATGGTGTTGGTTACCGACTGGAATTTTCGATCCAACGAGGACTCCAGAGCCCCTGCCGAAGAGGCCGACGAGGAGGAGGCCTTACTGCTGCCTCCGCCGCCGCCGGCCGCCATCTTCCCGGTTTGCACAAGCGCTGCTGCTCCTCCGGCGGCGGCGGCGGCGGCGGCGGGAGCGGGCCAAACAATCACTGCGAGTGCGTGAGGGCCGTAGGTGGGGAGGGAGGCCGGGGGTGGGGACGCTGCACGCGCAGGGCTCTCCCGGAGGGACGGGCCGGAGGACCAGCTGCTGGGCACGCTTGCGGCTCGCACACGCTGCAAGGAGGGGCTGCAGGTTTCCAAGGTTTATCAGTATTGTTCAAGGGGTCGTGTTTATAAACCAGTCAGTAATCACGGAAGAATTAGGCAGAAAACAGGCCCTGCGAACCTTTCAAAACGGCTGCCCGCGAAACTAAACGTTTTATATCCTTCGGCTCTCAACACTGAGGACCTTCCCCACCCCGATCCCCATAATCCTGCAGAGTATGGGCGGGCGTTAATCTCTCAAATTTAACACTACCCGACTGCCCCCTCTCAGCTGGAGAAACCTTTCTCCTTTAGATCCCCAAGCACAGAAAAAGCCCGAGGCTACCTAGTCAGGATTTTTTTTGCAACGCAACAGCAGCAGCAAAGGAACAGCAACAGTACCGCGCACGCGCTACTTGGCCCCGCCCCTACTCCCCCGTTTCCTTCTCAACCTAGAAAACAGCAGAAGTGATGGCGGGGCAATCTGACCAATCAAAGGAGAAGAAGGAGAAGCGCGCGCAATAGCCCGCAAGCACCAAAGGCCAAGGAGACGCTGCGAGTATTTGTGCGCCTGCGCAGCAGATCAGCGCGTAAGCGAGCGGGCACGGAGCAAAAAGCGGGAGGGAAGCGTGAAGGGAGTTGGTTAAGTTAAGGGGAGGCTTGGGGGAAGGGGTGCACCACTCCTCCCCTCTTTTGCTCCTTGGAGGGATAGTTTCTCGAGGCACTTCAGCTCACAGAACAGGGCTCTCACCGCTCGACAGCTACTGTTATTATCTGGCAGTTGCAGCCCCCGCCTCTGCTGACTCCACGGAGCAACGACACAGAGCAAAGTGATTGGCAGCCATCTTGCAGCGCCTCACATGAGGCGCATGCGCCATCTTCAGCGAGCGTTCAGTTCGCCATCTCCTAGAGCAAAAGATGTTTCACGCTCCCCTTGGGCTATACCGTTCACAGCCGCTTGACCGTTTGGATTGTAGGAAGAATGACGTGAAAGGAAATATTTTCCCCCTAAAGTTTTTGAAACGAGGAAAGAATAAAGGACGTGACCTCACTTTCCGCCGGTTATAATACAGTCTCACAATTGCATGATAACATAGTTTTCGAGAACCTTAGAAAGTCTTTTTTATCGAGTAGAACAACCTCAGAATATCCATTCCGTTGCCTCTAGAATATCCATTCCGTTGCCTCTGCCAATGTGAACTTCTCTGAGCAGAGCGGGGCCTCCTGTTTCCACTGGAGTTCGTGGGTGCTGCAAATAGTCAACGAGCTCAGCTTCTAATAGGTTGGAGGTTTGAGTCCACCCAGAGGCACCTTCAAAGAAAAGGCCTGGCAATCTACTGAAAAATCAGCCATTGAAAACCAAATGGAGCACATGAGTGAGTTGGAGTAGATTTAAGGGCCACTGGTTTTTATGTTCCCACTGAAGATATGCAATTACTGTGTTTTAATTCTTAGTATGTCTCCCCACTAGACTCTCATGTTTCTTGAGGCGGGGAATCTGTTAAACTCATATTTAAACAAACAAAAAAAAAACCCATTGACATCCAGTTGATTCCACCTCATAGCGACCATATAGGACAGAGGAGAACTGCCTCAGGGTTTCCAAGTCTGTAAATCTTTACAGAAGCAGACTGCCACATATTCTGCCATGAAGCAGGCTGGTGGGTTTGAACCAGCTGGTGACCAGCTCAGCACTTTAACCACTCAGCAACCAGGGCTCCTCCAATCCATATCTAAAAAAAAAAACAAAACAACCAGATGCCATCCAGTCGATTCCAACTCATCATATCTAAACTAAAATTAATTTGGAGCCTTGGTGGCATAGTACTAAGCAAAAGGTCAGCAGTTTCAATCCACCAGCCGCTACTTGGAAACCCTATGGGACAGTTCTATTCTGTCTTATAGGTTTGCTTTGAAACAGGATTGACTCAACAGCAATGGGTTTTTTAAGGGGGTATTCATTAATTCAACAAAAAGTTGTGCACATCTTTGTGCCAAGCATTGTTCTAGATGCAGAGAGCAAACCAGACAAAATCCCTTCCCGCTGGGACTTGGTGAGAAAGAAAAAAATTACAACAGGCATCTTACTTTGATTTTAAGGGGTTTCTATTACCCGCTAGCCCAAAAATTAACCATAAAAGCCTCATCCAAAGTGCAAAAGTATTGACTTTTTTTTTCACCAGGAAATTCTCTGCAACATTGTAAATTTGTGTTTTGGGGGTGCAAAAGGGTAGTCAGTAACTAACCCATTTCCTCATAATTTAATGAAAAAGCCTGTGTGCTTCCTTGATTTTGGTTTCAAGAGGTCTCATAGCTACAAATGGGTAAAGAGTCAAATTTTCAGGAGTTACTTTTTTAATGCTACCTCAGTAACCATTAAATACTTCTTCACCATCAGGGACAGATTAAGGCACATGAGAGCCCTAAACATTGATAATCTGTGGTGCCCCTTTCTCTGCTTATATGTGTGTGTGTGTGTTTTAGCTATCCATGATGTAACTTGTTTTTAAATGTGACTATAATATTAAAGATTGAACGCAAAAGAGGTGTATGCCATTTCAGTGGAATGAGGTGAATTGGATTATAAAATTTTTAGTGGATTTAGGATACCATCATGGATTGAACTGTGTCCCCCCAAAATGTGTGTCAACTTGGCTAGGCTATGATTCCCAGTGTTATGTGATTGTCCAACATTTTGTCATCTGATGTGATTTCCCTATGTGTTGTAAATCCTACCTCTATGATGTTAATGAGGCAGGATTAGAGGCAGTTATGTTAATGAGGCAGGACTCAACCTACAAGATTAGGTTTTGTCTTAAATCAGTCTCTTTTGAGATACCACAGAGAGAAGCCAGCAGAGAGATAGGGAAACCTCATACCACCAAGAAAACCGCACTGGGAGCAGAGCACATCCTTTGGACCCAGGGTTCCTGAGCTAAGAAGTTCTTAGAGCAGGAGAAGATTGATGACAAGGATCTACCCCCAAAGCTGACAGAGAGAGAGCCTTCCCCTGGAGCTGGCACCCTGAATATGGACTTCTAGCCTCCTAGACTGTGAGACAATAAATTTGTTTGTTAAAGCCATCCACTTTTGGTATTTCTGTTATAGCAGCACTAGATAACTAAGACAGAATTTGGTACCGAGAGAGTGGGGTGATCTAACAGATACCTAAAATGTGGAATCAGTTTTAAAACTGTGAATGGATAGATGCTGGAAGAGTTTTAAAGTGCCTAATAGTAAAAGCCTAGGTTGCCTTGAACAGACTGTTGGTGGAATTATGGACATCAAAGACAATTCTGGTAGGACTTAGAAGGAAGTAAGGAGAGCTGTTACACTGGAGATGGCGCAGACAGGAGAAGCAGCAGCAGAGAAACGGCAACAGCAGAACCAGGACACCAGCACGAGACAACACTGGAGCTGACCCATGGAGCAAGCTAGAGAGCTGAGTGCCTTTGTGAAGGAGGCTTCTTGGCAGAGTGGGGTGTCTCCAGGAACTTATCAGTGGAGCTAAAGAGTTTTGGAACACTTGCCCCAGCAGGGCAGACTCGAGCAGAGAGGCTCAAGGGGCTGAGAGGCCAAGGAAGCAGAAGCTGAAGAGACAAGGAACATAAGAAGCAGAACTGCCTCAGTCTCAGAGGGTAGGGCTGCGGCATTTGGGGTCACAAAAGGGTGGAGTTGCCACTCAGATGGACTAGGAGAATGGAGCCACCCAAATTCGAGGGAGCAGAGTTGCTGTTCCAGTGGGCCTGGAAGGCAAAGCTGAAGCCCAGGGCCAAGGGACCTCCACTCAGAATGCTGAGAGTGTTGCTAATACCTAGAGTGTAGACGGCAGGGCCATTGTCTAAATGGTCTCAGAGAACAGAGAATTATTTTCAAGCCTTGAGGGGTAATGTAATGTGTTCTGCTGACTTGCTTGGTGCCTGTTATCCCTTCTTTCCCTCCATTTTCTCCCATTTGTGATGCAAATGTCTAGCTTGTGCCTGTTCCACCACTGTACTTTGGAAGGAGATAACTTGTATTTTAGATTTCACAGAGGATGACTTTTTGAATTTTGGACTCAGAGTTGACTTAAGACTTTTGCTATGATATGATGGGGTAAATATGTTTTACATGTGGCAAGGACATAAATTTTAGAGAGCCAAAGGGTGGAATGTGATGGATTGAATTGTGTCCCAAAAAAAATCTATGCCAACTTGGCTAGGCCATGATTCCAAGTATCGTGTGATTGTCCAACATTTTGTCACCTGATGTGATTTCCCTATGTATTGTAAATCCTACCTCTATGATGTGAATGAGGCAGGATTAGAGGCAGTTATGTTAATGAGGCAGGACTCAACCTATAAGAGTAGGTTGTGTCTTAAGTCAATCTCTTTTGAGATATAAGAGACAGAAGCCAGCCGAGAGACAGGGGAACATCATACCACCAAGAAAGCAGCGCTGGGAGCAGAACGCATCCTTTCGACCCAGGGTTCCTGTGCTGAGAAGCTCCTGTATCAGGGAAAGATTGATTACAAACACCTTCCCCCAGAGCCAACAAAGAGAGAGAGCCTTCCCCTGGAGTTGGTACCCTGAATACAGACTGTTAACCTCCTAGACTGTAAAAGAATAAATCTCTCTTTCTCAAAGGCATCCACTTGTGGTATTTCTGTTATGGTGGCACTAGATAACTAAGACAGGTACTAAGATCTTTATACTGCATTTTCCCCAAGAGCACAATTAAGTGTTCTGGAATTCCCATTCTTTACAAGGTTATCCATAATTTCATATGATCCACACAGTCGAATGCCTTCACATAGTAAATAAAACACAGGTAAACATCTTTCTGGTATTCTCTGCTTTCAGCCAAGATCCATCTGACATCAGCAATGATATCCCTCATTCCACATCCTCTTCTGAATCCGCCTTGAATTTCGGGCATTTCTCTGTCGATGTACCGCTGCTACCGTTTTTGAATTATCTTCAGCAAAATTCTACTTGTGTTGGATATTAATGATAAATGTCTTAGTCATCTAGTCCTGCTCTAACAGAAATACCACAAGTGGACCGCTTTAACAAAGAGAAGTTTATTCTCTCACCGTCCAGTAGGCTACAAGTCCAAATTCAGGGTGCCAGCTCCAGGAGAAGGCTTTCTCTGTCTGCTGTGGAGGAAGGTCCTTGTGATGCATCAGTCTTCCTTTGGTCTGGGAGCATCTCAGCGCAGGAACCTCAGGTCCAAAGGACGAGTTCTGCTCCTGGCACTGCTTTCTTGGTGGTATGAGGTTCCCATGTGTCTCTGCTTAGTTCTTTTATATCTGAAAAGAGACTGGCTTAAGACACTATCCAATCTTGTATAACCTCATGATAGTGATAGAGTTTACAACACGTAAGGAAATCACATATAACCTCATCACAGTAATAGAGTTTACAACACATAAGGAAATCACATCAGATTTACAGAATGGTACACAATCATACAATACTGGGAATCATGACTCAGCCAAGTTGACAGTTATTTTGGGGGATACAATTCAATCCATGACAGTAAACCAAAACTAAACCACCCTGTTGCCATTGAGTCGATTCCAACTCACACTGACCCATAGGGATTTCAAGGAGCAACTGGTGGATTCGAACTGCTGACCTTTTGGTTAGCAGCCAAGCTCTTAACCACTGTGCCACCAGGGCTCCGATATTAATTATATATATATATATAGTTAACCGGAACATTTAATTGTGCTCAGGAGGAACCTGTACCTAGATCAAGAGGCAGTTGTTCAAACAGAACGAGGGGATACTGAGCGGTTTAAAGTCAGGAAAGGTGTGTGTCAGGGTTGTATCCTTTCACTATACCTATTCAGTCTGTATGAGCAAACAGTATGAGAAACTGGACTATATGAAGAAGAACGAGGCATCAGGATTGGAGGAAGACTCATTAACAGCCTGCATTATGCAGATGACACAACCTTGCTTGCTGAAAATTAAGAGGACTTGAAGCACTTAACGACGATCAAAGACTGCAGCCTTCAGTAGGGATTACACCTCAACATAAAGAGAACAAAGATCCTCACAACTGGACCAATAAGCAACATCATGATAAATGGAGAAAAGACTGAAGTTGTCTAGGATTTCATTTTACGTGGATCCACAATCAACACCCATGGAAGCAGCAGTCAAGAAATCAAAAGACGCATTGCATTGGGCAATCTGCTGCAAAGGACCTCTTTAAAGTGTTGAAAAGCAAAGGTGTCACCTTCAAGACTAAGGTGTTCGTGACCCAACCCATGGTGTTTTCAATCGCCTCATATGCATTCAAAAGCTGGACAATGGTTAAGGAAGACCAAAGAAGAATTGACGCCTTTGAACTGTGGTGTTGGCAAATAATATTGAATATACCATGAACTGCCAAAAGAATGAACAAATCTGTCTTGGAAAAAGTACAGCCAGAATGCTCCTTAGAAGCAAAAATGTCTCACATACGTTGGACATGTTATCAGGAGGGATCAGTCCCTGGAGAAGGACATCATTCTTGGTAAAGTAGACGGTCAGCAAAAAAGAAGAAGACCCTCCAGGAGATGGATTGACACAGTGGCTGCAACAATGGGCTTAAGCATAACGACGACTGTGAGGATGGCGCACGACTGGGTAGTGTTTTGTTCTGTTGTACATAGGGTTGCCATGAGTCAGAACAAACTCAATGGCACCTAACAACTGTATATACATATATATATAAATAAAACATAAAACAAATATATATATATATGTATATACAGTTGTGCTTTAGGTAAGTTTACAGCTAAAGTTAATTTGTCATACAAAAATTTATAAACATTGTTATGTGACATTAGTTGCAATCCCCACAATGTGACAGCACATACCCCTTTCCACCCCAGGTTTCTTGTGTCCATTCAACCAGTTCTTGTCCCTTCCTGCCTACTCATCCTGCCTCCAGACAGGAGACGTGCCTTTGGTCTTATGTACCTGATTGAACTAAGGAGCACCCTCCTCACATATATTATTTTTTGTTTTATACTCCTGTCTCATCTTTGTCTGAAGAGTATTTAGTTCTGGGATAACAGAGCGTCCAGGTGGCCATAGTTTTGGGGGTTCCTCCAGGCTCTGTCAGACCATTAAGTCTGTTTTCTTAATGTGAATTTGAGTTCTGCTCCTCATTTTTCTCCTGCACCATCCAGGACTCTCTGTTGTGTTCCCTGTCAGGGCAGTCATTGCTGATAGCCAGGCACCATCTAGTTCTTCTGCACTCAGGCTGTTGGAGTCTCTGGTTTATGTGGCCCTTTAGTCTCTTGGGCTAATATTTTCCTTGTGTCTTTGGTGTTCTTCATTCGCCTTTGCTCCAGGGGGGTTGGGACCAATTGATGCATCTTAGATGGCCGCTTGCTAGCTTTTAAGACCCCAGACACCACTCACCAAAGTGGGATACAGAACATATTCTTGATAAACTTTGTTATGCCAGTTGACCTAGATGTCCCCCCAAGTCTTGGTCCCCAGGCCCCAGCCCCAGCTACTCTGTCCCTCAAAGTGTTTGGTTGTATTCAGGAAACTTCTTAGCTTTTGCTGTGGTCCAGTTGTACTGATTTCCCCTGTACTGTGTATTGTCCTTCCCTTCACCTAAGATAATTCTTGTCTTCCCCTGCCGCTCCCTCCCTCCCTACCCTCGTAACCATCAAAGAATGTTTTCTTCTGTGTTTAAACCTTTTCTTGAGTTCTTATAATAGTGGTTTCATACAATATTTGTGACTGAATAATTTCACTTGGCATAATGCCCTCCAGATTCATCCGTGTTGTGAGATGTTTTGCAGATTCATCATTGTTCTTTATCATTGAGTAGTATTTCATTGTGTGTATGTACCATAATTTACTTATCCATTTGTCTGTTGATGGGCCATTTGTCTGTTGATGGGCACCTAGGTTGTTTCCATCTTTTTACTATTGTGAACAATGCTGCAGTGAATATGGGTGTAATGATATGGTTTGATAATTTCTGCATTATGTTGGATTACCTTCTTTGGAATGGGCAAAAACATGGATCTCTTCCAGTCAGTTCGCCAGGTAGCTGTCTTCCAAATTTCTTGGCATAGACGACTGAGCACCTCCAGTGCTGCATCTGTTTGTTGAAACATCTCAATTGGTATTCTGTTAATTCCTGGAATCTTGTTTTTCACCAGTGCCTTCAGTGCAGCTTGGACTTCTTCCTTCAATACCATCGGTTCTTGATCATATGCTACCTCCTGAAATGGTTGAATGTCAACCAATTACTTTTGATACAGTGACTTTGTGTATTCCTTCCATCTTCTTATGATGCTTTTTACATCGTTCAATATTTGGTCCATAGAATCCTTCAAAATTGTAGCTTGAGTCTTGAATTTTTTCAGTTCTTACAGCTTGGAAATACAGCCAAGAGGCAGTCTTTTGAACAGAAAAAGGGGATACTGCATGTTTAAAAGTCAGGAAAGGTGTGTGTCAGGGTTGTAGTCTTTCCCCATACTTCATACTTATTCAATCTGTATGCTGAGCAAATAATCTGAGAATCTGGATTATGTGAAGAATGTACCATCAGCATTGGTGGAAGACTCATTGACAACCTGCGTTATGCAGATGACACAACCTTGCTTGCTGAAAGTTAAGAGGACTTGAAGCACTTACTGATGGAAAATCAAAGACTACAGCCTTCAGTATGGATTACACCTCCACATAAAGAAAACAAAAATCCTCACACCTGGACCAATAAACAACATCATGATAAACGGAGAAAAGACTGAAGTTGTCAAGGACTTCATTTTACTTGGATCCACAATCAACGCTCATGGAAGCAGCAGTCAAAAAATCAAAGGATTGGGCCAATCTGCTGCAAAAGACCTCTTTAAAGTGTTGAAAAGCAAAGATGTCACTTTGAGGACTAAGGTGCACCTGACTCAAGCCATGATATTTTTAATTGCCTCATATGCATGTGAAAGCTAGACAGCGAATAAGGAAGACCAAGGAAGAATTTGTGTTTGAATTATGGTCTTGGCAAAGAATATTGAATATACCATGGACTGCCAAAAGAACCAACACATCTGTCTTGGAAACCGGAGTGCTCCTTGGAAGCAAGAATGGTGAGACTTCATCACACATACTTTGGACATATTATAAGGAGGTACTTATCTCTGGAGAAAGACAACATGCTTGGTAAAGTGAGGGCCAGAGAAAAAGAGGAAGGCCCTCGATGACATGGAGTGACACAGTGGTTGCAACAACGGGCTCAGACATAACAATGATTGTGAGGATGGCACAGGACCAGGCAGTGTTTGGTTCTGTTGTGCATGTTCTGTTGTACAACTCATTGTACACTATGAGTTGGAACCGACTCGATGGCACCTAACAACCATGTTTTCAACAGAAGGAATATTCCACATATTCTACAACAAAGAAAATAAGTCAGTAAACTTAGTTGTTTGAACAATCAATGTAAAATTGTTGATCTCCCACAATGAAAAATTGACTTTCACCAATTTTGCTTTAAACAGCTCCTCTTAGTAAAAAAAAATCTAATTACCAAAAAAATCTTAGGTTTTCTCTTTTTCTGACAGATGCTACACAGTTGTCTCTTTAATTTCTGGTGACAGAGAGCAGGTAAGTGGTTGCTTCTCATTGCAATGGTCAACTTATTCGAGTTCCCTTGCTTTTGCACGTCATCTGGGACTGGAATTCCCATTGGTTGTTTACCAGGACGTGTGCAAGAGCATACCCTTGTGTTTATATCATGGCAATTGCTGGCCCCCTGGCTGGAGCTGCTGGATCAGTAGATGTGGATGTACAAGACTGTTCTCTTAAAATGGATGAGAGACCTGTTATCTATTAATATAATCTGTCCTTGCCCAGTCACCACTCATGTTGGATCCAGTTGCATATTGGGTAAATACAGCAAGAGTTAAGACTCCACAGCCCACCCCTAACTCTTGTTTATTAGGAAGAAATAGCATACTCCCGAGAGACCTGCCGAGATAAGGAGTTTCAGTTACACAGGAGGGGACCTTAGGAGCCAGATGTCAACAAAGGTGTTGAAGTGGTAGCGGCTTCCCAGCTTAAACAACCTTGCATGTGGGTACCCTAGTGACCCTGTGTGAACTTTATTTCTGGCCAGGACATTCTCACACACAGGAGCTGGTATCAGTTTTATTTAGTGCCCATCCAGTTCCCTTCCGCTGCAGCGCCCACTTTTCCTTGTGTCCTGTCTGCTTGGCATCTATGGGTGTTTGAACAACTGGTGCCCATTTTGTTGATGCCTAAGTGGGTGCTTACCTTGCTTATTAGGTAATCTGTCCCTGGTCACCATGGAAACTTATATTCATTAAACAAAAAATATTTAAGCTTCTCTGAAATCTCCAATCCTCGGGAATGTTTTTTCTGCATCTTCTTCATGCAGGGAGACTTGCACTCCCCCGATTTGCAAATGGTTTTATAAAGCATACAGCAATCAAATATTGTGTTGTTTTGACCTAATTCAAAGATTTACTTTTCAGTAATTGTACTTTGTGCCACTTGTTTTTGGAAACAAAATTATCTCCCTGCATGCTTAGAGATTAACTGCTTGAAATAAGCTCTATGTTTTAATTTCATTGTGTTTTGATTATTTTTAACAGTGGCAAGAGACCACAAACAAATATATATCGGGTAGTAAAAATAATTATTGAACACCTACCTTCTGATGACATCGCCATTTTATTATTTCTAGAATTTCATCAAGGTAAACCACTTATAGGGAGGAAAAATCAGTCTATCTAATTATCGCATTTTTAACTAGGAAAGCTATTATCTAGCATGATCATCTCACTTTATCCTCCATCCTAAATTCCAAGTGGCATTTAAAAACTGTTTCCAAAACTCTACCTAGAGGACAAAAAACTGCCACTAACTAAAGATATTCAAAAGGATTTGAAATGTAAAAGAAATTCCCCCACGCGTCTGTCAGTTTGTCGTACTGTGTGGGCTTCCCTATTGCTGTGATGCTGGAACCTATACCACCAGTATTCAAATACCAGCAGGGTCACCCATGGAGGACAAGTTTCAGCTGAGCTTCCAGACTAAGAAAAACTAGGAATAAGGACCTGATGGTCTACTTCTGAAAATAATTAGCCAGTGAAAACCTTATGAATAGTAGCAGAACATTGTCTGATCAGATGAGACCCCCAGCTTGGAAGGCACTCAAAATAGAACTGGAGAAGAGCTGCCTCCTCAAAGTAGTCAACCTTAATGACATGAATGGAGTCAAGCTTTCAGGACCTTCATTTGCTGATGTGGCACAACTCAAAATGAGAAGGAACAGCTGCAAATATCCATTAAAAATCAGAATGTGGAATGTACGAAGTATGAATCTTAGAAAATTCGAAATCATCCAAAAAGAAATGGAACACATAAATATCAATATCCTAGGCATTAGTAAGCTGATATGGACTGGTATCAGACATTTTGAATCAGACAATCATACAATCTACTATGCCAGGAATGACAACTTGAAGAGGAATGGTGTTGCATTCATCATCAAAAAGAACATTTCAAGATCTATCCTGAAGTACGACGCTGTCAGTGATAGGATAATATTCATACGCCTACAAGGAAGTCCAGTTAATGTGACTATTATTCAAATTTACGCACTAACCACTAAGGCCAAAGATGAAGAAATTGAAGATTTTTACCAACTTCTTCAGTCTGAAATTGATCAAACATGCAATCAAGATGCATTAATAATTACTGGTGATTGGAATGCAAAAGTTGGAAACAAAGATGAAGGATCAGTAGTTGGAAAATACAGCCTTGGTGATAGAAATGATGCTGGAGATCGCATGATAAAATTTTGCAACACCAATGACTTCTTCATTGCAAATACCTTTTTTCACCAACATAAATAGCGATTATACACGTGGAGCTTGCCAGATGGAATACACAGGAATAAAAAAAACTACATCTGTGGAAAAAGATGATGGAAAAGCTCAATATCATCAATCAGAACAAGGCAAGGGACTCGCTGCGGAACACAGCATCAATTGCTTATATGCAAGTTCAAGCTGAAACTGAAGAAAATTAGAACAAGTCCACGAGAGCCAAAGTACGACCTTGAGTATATCCCACCTGAATTTAGAGACCATCAAGAATAGATTTGACAGTGAACACTAATGACAGAAGACCAGATAAGTTGTGGAATGACATCAGGATATCATACCTGAAGAAAGCAAGAGATCATTAAAAAGACAAGAAAGAGAGAAAAGACCAAAATGGAGGTCAGAAGAGACTGAAACTTGCTCTTGAACGTAGAGTAACTACAGAGAAAGGAAGAAATAATGAAGTAAAAGAGCTGAACAGAAGATTTCAAATGGCGGCTCGAGTAGAACAAGTAAAGTATTACAGTGAGCCGCGCAAAGACCTGGAGATAGAAAACCAAAAGGGAAGAACACGCTACGCATTTCTCAAGCTGAAAGAACTGAAGAAAAAATTCAAACCTCGAGTTGCAATACTGAAGGATGCTACAGGGAGAATATTAAATGACACAGGAAGCATCAAAAGAAGATGGAAGGAACACAAAGTCACTATACCAGAAAGAATTGGTCAACGTTCAACCATTTCAGGAGTTAGCATATGATCAGGAACCGATGGTACTGAAGGAAGAAGTCCAAGCTGCACTGAAGACACTAGGGAAAAACAAGGTTCAAGGAATTGATGGGAATACCAATTGAGATGTTTCAACAAACGAATGCAGCACTGAAGTGCTCACTTGTCTATGCCAAGAAATTTGGAAGACAGCTACCTGGCCAACCAACTGGTAGAGATCCTTTTTTTTTTTCTTTAATTGTTGTAGTTTAAGTGGAAGTTTACAATTCAAGTCAGTCTCTCATACAAAAATTTATACATACACCATTATGTGACCCCAATTGCTCTCCCTATACTGTGACAGCACACTCCTCCTTTCCACCCTTGATTTCCTGTGTCCATTCAACCAGCTCCTAACCCTCTCCGCCTTCTCATCTCACCTCCCGACAGAAGCTGCCCGTTTAGTCTCATGTATCTACTCAAGCTAAGAAGCATGTTCTTCACAATATCATTTTATGTCCTACAGTCCAGTCCAATCCCTGTCTGAAGACTTGGCCTCAGGAATGGTTTTAGTTCTGGGTTGACAGAGTCTGGGGGCCAAGCCTTCTGGGGTTCCTTCAGTCTCAGTAAGACCATTAAGGTCTTTTTACTAGAATTTGAGTTCTGCACCCCACCTTTCTCCTGCTCCATCAGGGACTCTGTTGTGTTCCCTGTCAGGGCAGTCAGTGGTGGTAGCCGGGCAACATCTACTTCTTCTGATCTCAGGCTGATGAAGTCTCTGGTTTATGTGGCCCTTTCTGTCTCTTGGGCTAATACTTTCCTTGTGTCTTTGGTGTTCTTCATTCTCTTTTACTCCAGGTGGTTGGGACCAACTGATGCATCTTAGATGGCCACTTGCAAGCTTTTAAGACCCCAGATGCCACTCACCAAAGTAGGATGCAGAACATTTTCTTAATAAACTTTGTTATGCCAGTTGACTTGGATGTTCCCTGAAAGCATGGTCCCCAGACTCCCACCCCTGCTACTCTGTCCCTTGAAGTGTTTGATTGTATTCAGGAAACTTCCTAGCTTTGGTTTAGTCCCATTGTGCTGACTTCCCCATCACCTAAGATAATTCTTGTCTACTATCTAGTTAGTGAATAACCCTCACCCTCCCTCCCCACCCTCGTAACCATCAAAGAATGTTTTCTTCTGTGTTTAAACCTTTTCTTGAGTTCTTGTAATACTGGTCTTATACAGTATTTGTCTATGACTGACTAAATTCACTCAGCATAATGTCCTCCAGATTCCTCCATGTTATGTTTCACAGATTCATCATTGTTCTTTATTGTTGTGTAGTATTCCATTGTGTTAACATATCATAATTTGTTTAACCGTTCATCCGCTGATGGGCACCTAGGTTGTTTCCATCTTTTTGCTATCGTGAACAGTTCTGCAATGAACACGGGTGTGCATATATCTATTTGTGTGATGGCTCTTATTTCTCTAGGATATATTCCAAGGAGCGGGATTGTTAGATCATATGGTATTTCTATTTCTAGCTTTTTAAGGAAGCGCCAAACCGATTTCCAAAATGGTTGTACCATTTTACATTCCCACCAACAGTGTATAAGTGTTCTGGTCTCTCCACAACCTCTCCAGCGTTCATTATTTTGTGTTTTTTGGATTAATGCTAGCCTTGTTGGGGTGAGATGGTATCTCATTCTAGTTTTGATTTACATTTCTCTAATGGCTAATGATCGTGACCATTTCTTCAAGTGTCTGTTAGCCGCCTGAATGTCTTCTTTGGCAAAGTGCCTGTTCATATCCCTTGCCCATTTTTTAATTGGGTTATTTGTCCTTTTATTGTTGAGGTTTTGCAGTATCTTGTAGATTTAAGAGATTAGATGCTAATCGGATTTGTTGTAGCCAAAATTTTTTTCCCAGTCTGTAGGTTGTCTTTTGACTCTTTTCGTGAAGTCTTTTGATGAACATTAAGTGTTTGATTTTTAGGAGCTCCATCTAGTCTCTCTTCGGGTGCTTGTGCATTGTTACTTATGGTTTGTATTCTGTTTATGCCGTGTATTAGGGCTCCTAGCATTGTCCCTATTTTTTCTTCCATGATCTTTATCGTTTTTTGATTTTGTATTTAGGTCTTTGATCCATTTTGAGTTAAGTTTTTGTGCATGGTGTGAGGTATGGGTCTTGTTTCAGTTTTTTGCAGATGGATAGCCAGTTACGCCAGGACCACTTGCTAAAGAGACTGTCTTTTCCCCAATTAACGGACTTTGGGCCTTTGTCAAATATCAGCTGCTCATAGGTGGATGAATTTATGTTTGGATTCTCAGTTCTGTTCCACTGGTCTATGTATCTGTTGTTGCACCAGTACCAGGCTGTTTTGACTACCATGGCGGTATAACAGGTTCTAAAATCAGGTAGTGTGAGGCCTCCCACTTTGTTCTTTTTCTTGAGTAACGCTTTACTTATCCGGGGCCAAGAGATCCATATTTATGCCTATTCCAAAGAAAGGTGATTAAAGCGAGTGTGGAATTATAGAACAATATCATTAATATCACATGCAAGTAAAATTTTGCTGAAGATCATTCAAAAGCAGCTGCAGCAGTATATTGACAGGGAACTGCCAGAAATTCAAGCCAGATTCAGAAGAGGATGTGGAATGAGGGATATCACTGCTGATGTCAGATGGATCCTGGCTGAAAGCAGAGAATACCATAAAGATGTTTACCTGTATTTTACTGAGTATGCAAAGGCATTTGACTGTGTGGATCATAACAAATTATGGATAACATTCTGAAGAATAGGAATTCCACAACACTTACCGGGCTCATGAGGAACCTGTACATAGACCAAGAGGCAGTCTTTTGAACAGAACAAGGGGATACTGCGTCGTTTAAAGTCAGCAAAGGTGTCCGTCAGGGTTGTATCCTTTCACCATACTTATTCATTCAAGCTGTATGCTGAGCAAATAATCCGAAAAGCAGGACTATATGAAGAATGGGGCATCAGGATTGGAGGAAGACTCATTAACAACCTGCATTATGCAGATGACACAACCTCGCTTGCTAAAAGTGAACAGGACTTGAAGCACTTATTGATGAAGATCAAAGACCCCAGACTTCAGTATGGATTACACATCAGTATAAAGAAAATAAAAATTCTCACAACTGGACCAATAAGCAACATCATGATAAATGGAGAAAAGACTTAAGTTGTCAAGGATTTCATTTTACTTGGATCCACAATCAACACTCATGGAAGCAGCAGTCAAGAAATCAAAAGACACATTGCACTGGGCAAATCTGCTGCAAAAGACCTCTTTGAAGTGTTAAGAAGCAAGACTAAAGTGAGATCTCCAGCAGTTAATACAATTATTATTCAAATTTACGCACCAACCACTAAAGCCAAAGATGAAGAAACTGAAGATTTTTACCAACTTCTGCAGTCTGAAATTGATCAAACATGCAATCAAGATTCATTGATAATTACTGGTGACTGGAATGCAAAGGTTGGAAATGAAAAAGGATCAGTAGTTGGAAAATACAGCCTTGGTGACAGAAATGATGGGGAGATTGCATGATAGAATTTTGCAAGACCAATGACTTCTTCACTGCAAATACCTTCTTTCAACAACATAAACGGTGACTATATGCGTGGACCTCATCAGATGGAATACACAGGAATTAAATCGACTACATCTGTTGAAAGAGATGATGGAGAAGCTCAATTTCATTAGTTAGAACAAGGCCAGGGGCCAACTACAGAACAGACCATCAATTGCGCATATGCAAGTTAAAGATGAAACTGAAGAAAATTAGAACAAGTCCATGAGAGCCAAAGTACGACCTTGATTATATCCCACCTGAATTTAGAGACCATCTGAAGAACAGATTTGACACACTGAACACTACTGACTGAAGACCAGACAAGTTGTGAGATGACATCCAGGACATCACACATGAAGAAAGCAAAGACAAGACTAAAATGGATGTCAGAAGAGACTCTGAAACTTGCTCTTCAACAATGAGTAGCTGAAACAAACAGAAGAAATGATGAAGTAAAAGAGCTGAACAGATTTCAAAGGGCGGTTTAAGACTACAAAGTAAAACGTTATAATGACATATACAAAGACCTGGAGTTAGAAAACCAAAATGGAAGAACATGCTTGGCATTTCTCAAGCTGAAAGAATTAAAGAAAAAATTCAAGCCTTGAATTGCAATACTGAAAGATTCTATGGGCAAAATATTAAATGATGCAGGAAGCATCAAAAGATGGAAGGAATACACAGTTGCTGTACCAGAAAGAATTAGACAACATTCAACCATTTTGGGAGGTAGCATATGATCAAGAACTGATGATACTGAAGGAAGAAGTCTAAGCTGCACTGAAGACACTGGCAAAAAACAAGTCTCCAGGAATTGACGGAATACCAGTTGAGATGTTTCAACAAATGGCTGCAGTGCTGCAAGCGCTTACTCATCTATGCCAAGAAATGTGGAAGACAGCTACCTGGCCAACTGACTGGAAGAGATCCATATTTGTGCCTATTCCAAAGAAAGGTGAGCCAACAGAATGTGGAAATTATTCAGCAATATCATTAATATCACACACAAGTAAAATTTTGCTGAAGATCATTGAAAAGGAGTTGCAGCAGAAAATCGACAGGGAATTGCCAGAAATTCAAGTCGGATTCAGAAGAGGATGTGGAATGAGGGATATCATTGCTGATGTTAGATGGACCCTGGCTGAAGACAGAGAATACCAGAAAGACATTTATTTGTGTTTTGTTGACTATGCAAAGACATTTGACTGTGTGGATCGTAACAAATTATGGATGACACTGTAAAGAACGGGAATCCCAGAACACTTAATTGCTCAAGAGGAACCTGTACTTAGACCAAGAGGCAGTCGTTTAACAGAACAAGGGGATACTGCATGGTTTAAAGTCAGGAAAGGTGTGCATCAGGGTTGTATCCTTTCACTATACTTATTCATTCAATCTGTATGCTAAGCACATAATCCGAGAAGCTGGACTATATGAAGAAGAACAGAGCATCAGGATTGGAGGAAGACTCATTAACAACCTGTGTTATGCAGATGACACAACCTTCCTTGCTGAAAGTGTAGAGGGCTTGAAGCACTTACTGATGAAGATCAAATACTACAGCCTTCAGTATGGATTACATCTCCACATAAAGAAAACAAAAATCCTCACAACTGGATCAATAAGCAACATCATGATAAATGGAGAAAAGACTTAAGTTGTCAAGGATTTCATTTTGTTTGGATCCACAATCCACAACCATGGAAGGAGCAGTCAGGAAATTAAAGGATGCATTTTATTTGGCCAATCTGCTGCAAAACACTTCTTTAAAGTGTTAAAAACCAATGATGTCACTTTAAGGACTAAGGTGCGCTGACCCAGGCCGTAGTGTTTTCAATTGCCCCATATGCATTTGAAAGCTGGACAATAAGGAAGACTGCAGAATTGACGCCTTTGAATTATAGTGTTGGCGAAGAATATTGAATATATCATGGAGTGCCAGAAGAATGAACAAATCTGTCTTAGAAGATGTACAGCCAGAATGCTCCTTAGAAGGATGGTGAGACTTCATCTCACATACTTTGGACATGTTACCAGGAGGGACCAGTCCCTGGAAAAGGACATCATGCTTGGTAGAGGGGAGTGAAAAAGAGGAAGACTTTTATCAAGATGGATTGACACAGTGGCTGCAATGGCTCAAACATGATTATGAGGATGGCACAGGACTGGGTAGTGTTTTGTTCTGCTGCACATAGGGTTGCTATGAATTGGAACGGACTTGACAGCACCTAACAACAATAATTTTTAGAAGTAGATGGCCAAGCCTTTCTTCCTAATCTTAGTCTGGAAGCTCTGCTGAAACTTGTCCACCATGGGTGAACCTGCTGGCATTTGATGTACCAATGGCATAGCTTTTGGCATCACAGTAACACACAAGCCGCTATAATATGACAAACTGACAGATGGGTGGTGGATAATAAACCATAGTATATATATGTATGTATGTGTGTGTGTGTATATAAAATACACGATACTGTTATAGTATACCCACTCCTCATTTACCAACATGGTTAGGTTTGGAAAACCAGGCCATTATGCAAAAATGGAGGATGACTACACCATTACATAACAGCCAGATTACATCATTACATAACTGCTTAATTACATCATTACACAAGTGCCTAACAGAATCATGGCCAAGCCAAGCTGACACATTACCTTAACCATCACAGCTAGCATTACTCTCGCCTCGCACCTCGGCGATCATTACTGCCAGATGTCCGTCGTTAATTCGCAAAATAGCACGATAGTAGACTTTTTACTATTGTTGTAAATGAAAAATGTTGGATACGATAGTCAATAAGTTAGGAGGTATATATTCTTTTTAGATTTCATACAATCAATATTCTTGAAATAGTATATAAATTATTTATATATATATTTTTGGCAAGTCCTTTAATAAAAGCAAAGGCAACCATTTTTATCACAATGAATTGTCCCCTTAAATTTGCTTTAATCAAGAAATTCCCAAAACTAGTTCAATTCTGTAGCTCCCAAGTCTTGCAGCTAAAGAAGTGATTACTAACAAGCACCCAAGAGACTTCATAGTTGTGTCCTGGCAATCTAGGCTTTTTCAAAGATTTAAAGAGCTCCAGGAGTTAAACCTCATCTGTCTGGATTAGTCTGCTTATCTCTTAAAGAAAGGACAGGAGGTGTACTAGTTTTTCCTTAAGGCGTTTTACAGTCTCCCTCTTTCCACCTAAACACTCCGCCACCAGGGCTCCTCTTTGAACCTAGCGTTCCCTAATACCACCTTAAAATCGGAACGCCAGTGAGCACACCTGAAATACATAACTTTTTAAAAAATGTTAATTTTATAACATAGAATATTTTAACTTCTTGTCAAGAATCCATTCCCTAACACCACTTCCTAGAAAGCTCCACCTGGCAGGGAGTTTTGGGCTCCAATTACTCCTGTCTTTGGTCCATTCCCAATACATCTTCACCAGGCAACAGAAACAGAAGGATGGGTATGGTAAGAATTTTGGACTTCAATGGATACTTATTCTGATCCCAATATTCCTAAAATCAAACCAGAAACATTAAATGAAGCAGAACCACATCTAGTCAGATTATTAAAAGAGAAAAAAATGAAAGTACATATTGTTTTTTAGAAAAGGTTTTTTTTTTGGTTTTAAACTTAGTAATGAAAAGAAATAGGCTAAAAACCGGAATCCCACTCCACTTTACAAATCAATCTGTGCATTCCTCCTTGGGCTCTCCTTGTGCCTACTTTATCCCCAGCATATATTCTCAAACAGACATCCCAGGCAGGGCTTCGAAAGAGACTGTTTGGTTCAAACCCCTGCTAACAATCTGCATTTCTAACAAGTTCCCTGGAAGAATCACCTGGGGACCTTGTTAAAATGTAGATTCTGATTCAGTATATCTGGGGTGGAAATGCAAATACTCAGCAGGGAACTCGTTAGAAATACAAATTCTCAACAAAGGTTTGAACCTGAAGGAAATGGGTGGAAACCTTGATTTGAGGAACTTACTTCCTGGAAAGACTACTTAGCCCAAAGAGATAATCCATCTATTTCATGACTATCTATTGAAGGTTAAAGGATGAACACTTATTTCTCCCTCATCCCTTACCTACTAAACACCTCTTCCTGCTTCATTCTGCTACAAGAAAACCAGTATTTATTATCCTTGCTCCAAGATGACATCAGAAATTCTCATTAAACCTCAAAAAATACATACCCACATGTATCAATGACAAAATGCTTTTTTCTGGAGCAATTGCTAGGTCTAGAAAAAAGATCACCTGAAGACCCAAACTCCACTATTGATGAGTGTGTGAAAAATATCATCCCAAATTTAAAAATAACTCTTTAATCATATGCACAGAAGGGGAGTAAAGGGAAGCACCAGGCTGACGGCAGAAGGGAGGAAGCTCTCCCTCTGTCCGTGTCTGCTTGGCACAGTTCTTGAGATCACACACACACGTGGGGGTGGAAGGGGATGTGGAATAAGGGAGAGGACTGAGGGGACCAAGGAAGTGGGCAGAGGCCAGGGCTTGCAGTAGTCTCAGTCGGCGGACTCCAGAACAGATTCACTTAGTGCAAGGTCCCAGTAGTGTTCTGCCCCGTGCTTTTTGAAATGCTCCCGAGCCATGTTCTCTGTAGGGCACTGTTTGAACTTCATCTCCCCAAAGCTCCGGTCTTTGGCTGTACCCTGAGAAACACACAAAATCTGTAATAAACACACTGCAATTTCTCATTTAAATCAGACAGAAGATTATTTTATAAGACCTGGTAACAACTGTATAGCAATGTGCCTGTACAGAACTGATTTTATGGTAAAAGCAATTCTAATCTCTGCTCCTGTGGGATTTATTTGCATGAGTTTTCAGGAATTCATCAGGGTTTCAGTTTTTTGACTGAAGGAAGGAGTAGTTTTGTGCTCTGGTGCTTGGGTGGAGAAGCAAGTCAGGACAGAACTATGAAGGAAGGGGATGGGATAACCTTGTCTTCTACCAGGTCTCAAGCACTAGATTTGGGCCTTCAAGAAGAAATGAATTAGACAGCCAGAAGCTGAAAGAACTCTTTTGTCAAGACTCAGTGAGAACCTGTATCCAAGCAGTAGACTTGGGGCCCCGTGACAGACAGCAGTACAGAGTTGGGGTAAGAGGGGCCAGGAACTACCCGCAGAGAACTAGACACAGTACTGGGTGCCAGCCTTTTCACCAGAGTCACCAGCAGGGGGCAGTCACAAAGTACAGCCTCAGGAAGTTTCCAGGAAGCAGACACCATATGGAGGCTGGTGGAGAATTTCACTATTCCTGAGGACTCTCAGCAATAAATGAAGAGAGTTTGGAAGAGAGGAGGGGCTCAGATACTAAATATGCAGGTGGGGACCTATGAGACTGAGAAACAAGTATTAAGGTTATTATGACCTAATTTATATGCATACGTTGGAGGAATCTGGGATAAAACAGAAGGATACGTGAAAAATTCTAATAGCAAGTGCCTATAAAGAATGATCCTAAGGGATCAGGGAATGGGGAGGGGACTTTTTCAGTAAATGCCCTTCTGTATTACTAGAATTAAAAAAAAAAAAAAAAATCTTAATAAGCATTGATTATGTACTTTTATGAATAAAGAACTAAGGGGAATTTTGTAATAAAAAACTAGAGAACACACATATATTAACAAAAAAGAAATGTTAATAAGCATTCACTACTTTTATAATAAAAAACTAGAGGATACACATGTATTAACATAAAAGAATAAAATAAAAATATTAAATCAACACAACGGTAGCAAAGTATTTACAGTGTATAGAACACATTCTGGAGTGAAGATAAAAAGATTACTAAAAAAAATTAGTGTATACATCAGGATAAGAATCACTATCAAGGAAAGAAATTTTAATGCTTCCTGGAGACATAAGTATGATATTTTATGCTTCACAAAGGATGAACAATCTTTAGTTCACAGTTTGGCCTGAACAAGTATATTCATTCTTCAGAACTAATGCTGGTTCATTTAGAAGATTTCAAGGATAGAAGAATTGGATAACTAAACACACTGCAATTTGAAGAAGTTCCATTTGAAGAGTGACTTAGTCACATATTACAAAGCACTACCACATAATTATCTAATTTGGTTCATACACACACAACACATATTAAGAGTAGGAAGGGCAAATAATAATATACATATTTTATAGATAAGGCAACAGAATCTGATGTTAAGTGTCTTGCCAGGTTGCAGAGCTAGTAAGTGGCACTGCTTAGCCTCCCAATTTTATATTCTTAAGTTTAGTACTTCTTTCACTGTCTCTAAATAAAGAAAAATCCCACAATTTATTTCTCTTTCCAAGTTTCATATCCATGACTGTGAAATAAATAACTCTCAGCAGAAAATCTGTATTCCTGCCACCAGCATTTCCCATGCTCTTCCCCAAACAGCATCTACTATATACTCATCCATTTAGTTAAAATACAAACAGAAGAATTTGTTATCACCCATTTAAAAATAGATTCCAGAAAGAAACATGAATTACTTAAGAGATTATTCACTGCTAAGTTTTTACCATTCCATTGCTCCACTTGAACAGGAGAAACAATGAGGAATTAGCTGAAGTTCTGCTTCAGTGTTTTACAGCAAATCACCTACCTCCCAGACCAGCACACATTTGTTGGTCTTCTTCACTGCTTCCTCATCAGATTCTTCATCGTCTGGAAAAGACAACACAGCTAAGTCTCACTCTAGACTTAAACTAGAGACCTCAGATGTAGGTTCTAAACAGTATTCAGGTCTACCCAAATTCTCTTAAATAATGTCACCCTTTTCGTTGGGATCAAATGTCCCTTTTTCTATTACACTTTGCTTTCCCCAAATTAGACTGGGAGTGCCAAATAAGCAGGAACGTTAATTAATTCAACAAACATTTCTGAGCACCTACCATGTGCCAAAAGCTGTGCCAGGTACTGGGAATAAGGGGATAAATAAAAGATAAACAGTAACAAATAAAAGCTTGTTCTAGGCACTTTGGGAGCTAGGCAGCAGATGGCAACAGGATAGTCTGTTCTCATGGAGTTTTAATCTAATGGGGGAGGAGGGGACATAGAACCAAATGAAAATATCTTAGGAACACTTGCAAAGCAAAATAAAGGTCAGTTAATTATAGAACAAAAATGTACTTTCAGTACTTCAAGGACAAAAAGTAAAGGAGGGGCAAAGATAGAGAAAGTCAAGAAAATTAAGACTCTCTGCAGATGTTAAATGCTAACCCAGGTCTCCAAAGAAAGGAAGAATGAACACTGATGGAGGAATGACGGCAACGATAATGTCAAATATACAGGAAGAGGTAAGATAAAGCTGGGCAACTGAATGAAAAGTCTATTTTCATGATCAAAACAGAGAGCTTTTTTTTATCTGAAAATCTTTGTCTTCAATTCTTTTAAAAAGACTTTCTAAAATCAAAGAATAATATAACGCAACACTGCACATATGAACACACAGCTTGATAAATTTTCACAAACTAAACACACCCATGTAACCAGCACCAGATCCTGGGCAGACAGGGAAACCAGTTGGTAGAAAGGCCTTAAAGGACAGATAAATAACTTTATAGTTCATATACTAAATGCTGTAATGCATATGGAAACCCTGGTGGCATACTGGTTAAGAGCTACGGCTGCTAACCAAAAGGTCGGCAGTTTGAAGCCACCAGGCACTCCTCGGAAACCCTATGGCGCAGTTCTACTCTGTCTTATAGGGTTGCTATGAGTTGGAATCAACTCAAAGGCAACAGGTTTGTTTTTTTTTTTGGCATAATGCATAGAACAAATGTTACAGTAACTTTATTATGCATATAATAAATATCATGTGAATATCTAACAGGGCTTACAGTCTGAATTGTCTTTCTAAAATTCCTGAATACCATCTAGTGTTAGCAAGAGTGTCAGAGGGAGGGAATAAGATGAATGAACAGATGTACCAGCCCCACCTCCCACAGCTCCTCCACTTCACCCCCCTCCAGCCCCCATTCACCATCTCCCTTCGTGTTTGAGGTCTGTTCATCCCACTTTATCCGATGCAGCATAAGACGCTTAAATTTCTTCTGGGCCTTGGGGCCTGGAAACAGAGAAGAAGGTTTTTTGCCGGAACTGTTTAAGAAGATGGGGTGGAGAGAACCTCTGAGCTCATCTAATGCTCAGAACCTTAATGACGGAGTTGAAGCAATCCCAGGAGCCAAATCTCGGGGCCTTCAACTCCAGTAAACACAGAGACAGAGGCACAGGGTGTTCCCCCCGTGTGGCTCACTCTCTCTCCCTTTTCCCACCATGCTCGTTACTTCTAGGCCTAGAGGTGTCTGGGGATAGTCTCTCTGTTTTGCAGACTCACCCCCTTCCACTACTACCACGTTGACATCCTTGTGCAGTACCACCACCCCCGTCAGGTACAGCTGCCCAGCATTGGCCTCAATCTTGAACTTCTTGGCTGGGTTGCTCAAATTGCGAACTCTGGAGAAGGGAAAGTTTAGTTATGCCTTTCATTTTAGCATCAGTAGCTGCCTGAATGGAACGCAAAATAAACGCGTGGATCCAAAATGGTTTTCTCTCTAAAAACAAAGGCCTCTGGAGTAAACAAAATATAGAAATGCTTAAAAGGTAGAACTAAGTCTACAACTATTTCCACTTTGGCTTATATTTCTTCAGACTCTGGCATTGGACAATTACGACAAATAGCAGACAATCAAAATTTACTCAAAGGATGAGGGAGAGGCATTTACCATCATGCAAAAACATTTATAAGCTAATTGTACATGACAGTGTAAAGATCTACAAATTCTTTGCCCTCTAGATGCTTGTGATGTAGTCACCATGCTATGCATAAAACTCTTCTAGAAGGATACATGAAAAACTGTTGATAGCAACTACCTATAGAGAGTGGTGCTAAGGGATCAGGGAACAGGAAAGAAACTTTTTCAGTAAATGCCCTTCAGTACTGTTAGAGTTTTTAAAATCTTAATAAGCATTCACTATATTTATAATAATGTCCCACTTTTATGATAAAGAACCAATTAATAAAAATAAGCACATTTAAAAACCAGAGGGTACACATGTGTTAACATAAAAGAAGAAAATAAAAATATCAACACGAAGGTAGCAAAATATTTACAATTTATAAAATGCATTTTGGAGACGAGATCAAAGGATTATTAAGAAAAATAAGTAGGACATATATCAGGATAAGAATCACTACCAAGGAAAGAAATTTTTAATGCCTGGAGAAATAGGATGATATTTTATGCTTCACAGAGGACGAACAACCCTTAGTTCATAGCTTGGCCTGAACAAGTATATTCATTCATTTGTTCTTCAGAACTAATAACTGGTTCACTAAGACTTCAGGGATGAAAGAACTGGACCATAAAAGTAAGTCCCTAGCCTCACCATTATAAGACTTCCTGATCCTGATTCACACCAGCATCATTAAGAGAGTAGGGACTGGTGTTAGGGATGCTTTTAGAACACAGTGATCTGCCTCAAGCACTTGGAAAATATTCTGGTCTTTCTATGGGAAAGGCGGGCCCAGTACGGACACCTACCTATATACAGATATGTGTACCCCCTGTGAAATGTCTTCTTTAAGCTTTTTAATTTTCTTGACCTTTCTCTGTTCTGCTGTAAGTTTTCGGGCAGCGTTGGCCTCTTCATGCGCTCTGTCGTGACAGGAAGGACATCCACAAGTGAGAAAGGCATTGAAGATCAGAGGCAGGGCTGAGGGAAAGAGAGAGCAACAGAGGACTCTCCCCTCCCTCCAAATATGGATCCCCAGGGAGAGTCTGGGCAAGATACTTGCCCAGGTTTCCACCCAATCCCATGGCACTTACTTCTGTCTCTTTGCCATCTGGGCTCTGACATGGGCTTCTACCTTCGTGGGGTCTTGAATAGCTTCTGTTCCTAATACTCGCATCAAATTAGAAATTCTCACTGCAAGAGACAGAACAGTGATCAATCTCCTAGGTCACCTCTCCAGCTGGGATACCTGTCATATCCTCTACCAATTCATACTGCTCACCTACTTCAAATCTCTGCTTAAAACTCACTTCCTCCAAAAACCCCTACCTTGACAAGCCCACGCACTTAACACTAACGGAAGGTCACACAGTTAATCTAAATAGCTGGTCTGCATATAGATTGCTTGAACATTTGTGAAAGACAAGGAACATAATTTCTTTGGTATCTTTCCCTCTGATAACAGCATACATGTAACAGTGCTCACTCAAAATATTACTGATTGATAATGAAAACTATAGGGGTGAGTTTCGTTCTTTTTACATTTTCATTTTTAATATTAAGAATTATGCACATAACAATACCCAAATACTACAACTACTAAGATTTCAGGGATGAAAAGAACCAGACCATAAAAATAAGTCCACACCCTCACCGTTATAAAAGATTTCCTAGCCCCTGATTCACACTGCAGTCATTAAAAAGAGGGCAGCTAGTGAACTTTAAGACCATTATTTATCAAGATCAGAGTGTTATATAGTTACTAATACTTAAAAATAGCCTTAAATGACATCTGCAATGAATATGTTGACTCGTCTTCAAAGACAGTACAGAGCTTAGGAAATTAAAAAAAAAAAAATTAGCCAATGAATGATTCTGCGGAGCAGAAGGCAGCCAGATACAAGGAAACGCTAAAGTTCTTCCGGAATTAAAAAGACAGACCTGCTACCCTTCCTTATGTCTCCCAGTCACGCACCTTTGGGCTCTGGAGGAGGCATCAGGCCCAGCCTGACTTTCTCTTGGAGTTCCTTCTGAGCTTCCCGCCTTGTCTGCCTGCGAAGTTTCTTCTGTTCCTTCTTGGTGAGATACACCCCCAGGGTCACTGGTGTGTCGTTGTCCACTGTGAGGCGGAGGAGGAGTGTGCCAAGCAACAAGCGTGTTAGAGGGACTGAGACGAATATAAATGGAAAGGAATTTTAGCCTAACTGTTATTATTTTGTAGGGTGTGAGACCAGAAGTATGGTTATGTTTAGAAACGCATTCTTCTCTTTCTTGAGTAGTGTTCTCACTTATTTTTCCTTTAAGTAGTTGATCCTTTCATCAAATGAAATGTGGCAAAAGGCCAACACAGAAAACAAAACTGGAGCTGCTCTGGTTACTCTAACTGAAGATTTGGGGGAAGTTAGGGGCATCTGGAGTCCTTGGGGGGTGCAAATGGTTAATGCACTCAGCTGCTAAACCAAAAGGTTGAACATTCATGTCCATCCAGAGGCGCTTTGAAAGAAAGGCCTGGTGATCTACTTCTGAAAAACCAGCCATTGAAAACCCTATGGAGCACAGTTCTACTCTGACACACACAGGGCCACCATGACTTCAGAATTGATGGAAACTGGTTGGTTGGTTGGCAGGCGTATCTAGAATCCCATCTCCTGAACCAGTATGTCTATAAAACCATTTGAAAATCAGAGTTACAGAGGTTGGAAAAAATCCTCTGGACCCCTATTTACTCATCCTTTTAAAACAAACAAACAAAAAGTCCCACATTCTTCTAATGACCCACACTTCCAACGGCCAAGTAGAATCTGGTTAAGTAAAATTCAGTGATTATTATAACCTGTATTATCTCAAGATCTCAATCTATTTTTCTAAATTTACTGGAGCTACTGTCCAGTGAATGTACTAACTGGGGTATTATCTCCTCTGCTCATCCCAAGTCTGGTGAACGTGTTAAAATCTTTTATAATCTGCATAACCCGTTAAAACAGATCAGTCTGTATCCTCCCTATGAGGAAATTCAGTGTTCTAAGTGACTTTCCCAAGGTATTAAACTAGTTAAAAACAGCCACAACTAAAATCTATCTCTTTTGACTGAGCCAATAGATTTTTACTACAAAAACGATAAAGCAATAGAAAGGATGAAGACAAAGATCACAGGAGAGACAGGAGTTCAGTGGTGGTGCACAAGACTGGAGGTGGGATCGGCAGGACAGCAAAAGCCCAACTCTGATCTCTGGACGGATCAGGCCTCACTGCTCTCGAGCTGCGCCGTCCAACACGGTAGCCACAAGCTACACATGCTGTTTAAATTTAAATGAAAACTGAATAGAACTTTAAAAATTTTTAAATTAATTTAATTAAAACTAGTGTAATTCAGTTTTCAAGTGCTCAGCAGTCGCGTACGGAGACTGACTACTAAACTGGACAGCACAGATACGGACCATTTCCATTACCGTAGAAAGTTCTGTTAGGTGACGCCGCAACAGACATGACTGAGTAATCTACGTTACCTGGAGGGCTGAGCTGGGCTGGATGTTCAACAAGATTTGTGATTCCAAAATAATCTTCTCTCTTGGGATTTTCCTCTGTACTAAAATTCGAGGAAGAGGGGAAAATAGGATATGTGGGTAGAGATGATTTTTCTGAGAGGGAGTCTCAGAAACACAAATCCACTATCCATAATGTATTCTAGCCTCTTTCAGCATTTACATCTATATTATTACAAAAATTTTCCAGATGAGAAGACTGGGTCCCGGCAAGATTGGGAGCACTCTCTACACCAGTCCTACTCAATGTTTTCTGCACCTACCACCCCTGAGACACCACACTCTCTCCTTAGTAACACAATCGCTGTAACAGTGGCTGAGGAAGGAAGGTTAAAGAGAGGCAGAGACACCATCTCCTAAGCCGTGCATCAGAATGATGAAGCAGAACTGGTGAAAGCTCTCCAAATGTTTCCTATACGCTTTATTTACCATCCCTTCCCCCATCAACTAAGAATGCTTGCTTTATACTACCAACTGGGATCCGCAAGAAACATACACATTTTTTATTAGGATAAGAATGTAATTAAGAAAACAAACGTGCTAAAAACAAGTAACAATGTATAACAGAATAAAAAACTTATAGGTTTGTTTTCTATATTATTTGTGACCCTGTTTCTCCTCTATTAACCCAAATAACTGAAAGTTACCCACCCAGTATATTCTTTACAAATACATTAGCTTGTATACAGTTACCTATTTCTCTTAGATTTTAAATTTTTTATTTCATGCAAGACCAGCATCTCTCCCGTTAAAATTATAGTCTTATTAAAGGGTATTAACTAACAAACTCACAGGTCAAAACCATTGGGGATGATGTAAGAGTCCCACCACTCAATTTCAGGGATATCTCCTTCCTTTAACTCCTTCTTAGGGGCAATGAGGGCCAGCTTAGTTGAAGTATGGATGCCTGTTTTTCGAGCTGCTTGTGAGATCTCTGCCTGAAGCTTCTCCAGTTGAGCCTAAGGACAAAATAAACCAAAACAGGAAGATAAATAGGAGTCACAGAAAACAGGGATGTAGCAGAATCTGGATTTTTTTTTTTAATTGAGCCCTGCACATCTAATGCAATGAAGTCATAATTTCTGAAAGCTCAGAGTAAAATGTAGTTCTTTATTTTCTCCTTTAGTTTATTTACATACACCTCTCACCCTCACCTCTCCCTCCACCCCAGTGTGTGCCTGCAGCAAATACAGAGAAACGGAATTCAATGAACACCTCACGTTGAGAGGACAGAAAGGAGAAGAAAAAGTCAATTCTCCAGGTGTGTGGATTCTCTGCAGTAAATTTAACTCCAGGCTACGTTTCCTGTCATGCAGAACTTTCTGAATTGTTTCCCTCCACTGTCACGGGTATGTTAAGGATTTTCAAACTCAATTTTACTTCCACCCAAGCAGAATGTAATTAGGAAGACCAATCAGTTAAAAATCAAGAATTCCAGGAATAAATAAAGTATTTTAAAATTATTCATTGCTTTAAATTACCTGTTTATCTAATTCCCTACGACACAGAGAACTGAGTTGACAATATGTTAGGGTTGTGTTCAATTTCCTCTGTCATCTCCCTAACTTGTCCTAAGTGGTGGGTTATTTCTAAGCCACATAGATACCTTTGTCCGTAATCGTTGGGCGATCTTCTCAAATTTGCCTTTGTCATGGAATTTAAAAGTGCGTCTCTGGCGCTGGGAAGGGGCAATTGAAACCCGGGGGTCAAAGTATGTATTGGACTCCATGTCTTCTGATGGCTTTTCTTTGAGCTGCTGCTTGAACTGCTCCCTCTTCACGGCGCGAATATTGGCCTTCAGAGTTGGCATGCGGTGCGTGAGCTCGATCTCTTTGCCTGTCGCGTCGACAGTGCGGCCCTGCTCATCTAGAATCAGGGGTGTGGGTTTAGTTTGATCTTTTAACTCCACCTTCCTGAAAAACAGCCCATAAACAAATAAACCCCTTATGGAGCAATAAGGCAAGCAAGTAACAGAAAATAAAACAACATGTTGACTGAAAACACTCATCAAACGGGATATCTGATTTATCACAATCAAATGAAGTAAACTGGTAAGTTATAGTGATGAGAATTTGTAATGCTATCTTTCTTTACTCCTGAATTCTTGAGTCAGACATGGGATACCAGACCAATCGTAAGTGCTAAAAATAGTCTATCATCTTTACCCAGTTGTAGAGAACCCCCAAATCTGGTCTCACTCAATGTGGTCTAATGGATAAAGCTCTGGTTTAGAAAACAGGAGACCAGGTTCTATTCATAGCTCCAATACTAGATGAATAATCTTAACCTCAGTTCTAGCAATTGTGAAAATAAAAAAAAAAAAAAAAGGCACTAAATCCTGCAACAAGGAAAACAAGAGAATAAATTCAGTTGGTATTTACTGATATGTCAGAAACATGAAGCCGTGAGAAATCATTTAGGTTCTTTGGAAGAAGAGAATCAATAACATTCAAATGTTCTTCATTGCTTTTTAAGCTTCTAAAATGACGAAGGATTCCATGAAGCAGATACTCACGGGGGAGCAATGCCCATGGCATGGAGATTGGCCAGGCCCACCATGTTGGCGTTGCCAATGAGCCCTGGCTTCAGGGCCAGCTGGGCTTGGATGCGGGCTTGCAGTTCAGCGGCTTTCCTCGCCTTCTCGATGGCGTCATTCATGAAGGTGGCAGCCTGGGAGGGCTGAATGGTGTTGCCGATTGGAAGGCGCTCTGGTTGGGAGGAAGAAGGCGTCTTTGCCTGTGAGACAGAGAGAAAGAGATCAGAGGAAGACAAATAAGACACACACACACACACACACACACACACACGTACACACGCACGCACACACGCACAGACACACGCACAGACACACACACAGACACGGAGTGGTGGATTATAGGAGACTGTGGTAGATGCAATCACTTTCCGGACTGTCATCTGAGCGGAAAGCAAGCAATCCTGCGCTGAAGATTTTTGTTTTTAGCGTCACCCGGGCACAGTACCTGAGCTGCAGGGGGGCTGATGAAGCTCAGCTGTTTCTTCCTCTCCTCGATTTGCCGTGTTGCTGCCTCCATCATCTGTTTGATCTGCCCTCCAGGAAAAAAAAGTTGAAAAACTGTTAATTACTACTCTTTATTTCACCCGTACAGGTTCCTAAACCCAAACAGCTTTCAGGTGTCTACCTGCACCTCAACTCTCTAAAGATCTAAAAATTTCTATATTCTCCCTGTACCAAAAGCTAGAAAATGTAGTAGTAAAGATTAAGTCTCCACAGATGAGCACCAGAATTTTTCAACTCACCTTCTCAAGGCAGGACTGGCATATCAGGTAGCTTGATGATTAAAACCTGACATTGATCTTAACTGAGCCACTTAATGCCTGTGTGACCTTGGACACATTAGGCTCCAAGTGTCTACAAGGGGGAAAATACTATCTTTCTTACAGAGCTATCGTTAGCATTGAAATAATGCATGTAAAACTCCTAATAAAACCCATGTAAATTATTAAACATGTTTTTAAATCCCTGAATTCCCTGAATTGGTTCCTGAATTCCTAGTTTGGGACACCAGACATTATAGTGCGAAGACCTGCTCCTTCGTTTCTGGAAACCCCTTCTTTGTCCTAAATAAGTTCAGAATGATAAGCTTTGAGGATGCAGTCAAATAACTCACATTTTCCAAAACAGACCTGATCTCAAGGTTCTCCAAGATATTTTTTAAATCTATTTGTAACTTTTTTTTTGAGTAGGCGATATATTTACATAGTTCAAAATGCAAAAAGTACCAAACCATAAAAACCCACTGCCATCGAATCAATTCCAACTCCTAGTGACCCTACAGGACAGAGTAGAACTGCCCTATAGGGCTTCCTAGGCTGTAATCTTTATGGAAGCAGACTGCTACATCTTTCTCCCATGGAGCAATTGGTGGGTTTCAACCACCAACCTTTTGGTTGGCAGCTGAGTGCTTAACCACTGCGCCACCAGGGCTCCTGGGGCAAAAAGTAGAAATGGGTATATTGTGAAGTCTTCCACTCCTATTCTCCATAAAAAAATCATCAGTTTCTTTCCTTCCAGAAATATTTTATGCATCCATAAGCAAATACATACATAAATACACACATACGTATACACATATACATTCTATTTCCCATCAAGTAATTTTAGATGGTACAAGAAATATTTACTGCTCATATGGTATCACAATTGCTTAGGTGCCCATTTTAAAAACACAGATACTTTCCGTTCAAAAATATGAAGTCAACTTGAAATTATTTATAAGTAGATTCTATCTACACTGCGTTGTATTCGGAAATCCTTCTCTGCTATCAAGCCAAGTTCTGATTATTTCAATTAATTTTCCCAATTACCCAATGAGGTAGATAACTGGACAAACAATAATGTATGTGACACATACAGGTCATTGCTTGTCATGTTGCAGGCATTCAGTACATGCTATTTCAAACGCCCTCAACTGGAATACTTCTGGTTAAACAAAGCAATGTAAAGCAGGAAATAAAACCTTCCTAGTGATAAATACTACTTCAAATCAGGATCAGAATACACCTGGACCCACACACATCCTGCTTCTTCAGCTCATACATCACTGTGCTTCCAGTCCTAAGGACCAACCTGAAGCTTAGTGAGCATGCCGGGGCTCTCTGATGGAGGCCCAGGGATCACCTCTGGCTCCTCTTCTACCTCCTCGAAACGGGGTATCCGCCGCTTCTTCACTCCTGATGATTCCTTGGAGATCTCAGAGTCGTCACCAAACACCTCCTGAGGGAACCCAAAATAAAGAAGAGTTGTTTCCCTGCCCATGGGAGACGGGAAGACTCCCCCTAGTCCCTACCAGCGTTCTGTGGCTTTTCCCAGGGGAATATGACACGACCTTGCAAATGGCTACTTGCCAGCAGCCAGGGCCTCCTAGACCCTCCGCCATGTGGACCATCTGACCCATCTCCATCATTCTCCTACTCCAGTCAAGCAAATTTCATCCTGTGTTCTTAAAAATATTCCCATCTCAGGGTCTTTGCAAATGCTACTGCTTACAATTGTAACGACCTCCCTCAACTTTCCCACAACCCCTGTTCCAAATCCTGCCTAAAACTCACCTCCTCCAGGCAGTTTTCCTCATCAGCAGCCTCATCCCACTCTGGTCAAACCTTTTAGTTTCACATCCTCTTAGCACTTAAGAGCTCGGTTCACACTAAGTTAAAATTACACTGTTGATAGTCTGTTTGCCAAGTGTTAAATCTTTCAATGTTAGTACTTTCTTCCCACTAGCATCTAAGTTCTTCCAGGACAGGGGCTTTCTGTTTTCCTCAGTCTTCCCCAATAAACACTGTGTTCTCACCAAACAATGGGAACTCAAATACGCTGACTAATTTGCAAGGTGAATTTAACAGGACCAAGAGTGGCCAGCTGGAAGGGACAATGGGAAAAAGCAAACGTACACACCGGTGGTAGGCTTTGGGTGACATCCCCTCTTCACTAGGAGGGCTCGTGTTTTGCAAGGACATATCCTCAGCCAGGGGCGAGCGCTTCCTGGAACTCCTACAGTTCAAGAAAAAGGACTCTCCCATAATATATTGTGTGGGGTGGGGACCTGAATGGACCAAAAATGGGACCCATATCCCAATGCTATCTAGATACCTCCTTCAAGAAACCATTTTGATTAATCCCACCCAATGTAGTCACTTCATTCACAGCATGCCCTCAGCACTTATACAGCAGCATGCCTTATGACAACATAATCCTCACTGCACAGATCTGTGT
Source organism: Trichechus manatus latirostris (assembly GCF_000243295.1). Taxonomy (NCBI): domain Eukaryota; kingdom Metazoa; phylum Chordata; class Mammalia; order Sirenia; family Trichechidae; genus Trichechus; species Trichechus manatus. The sequence continues at coordinate 2,205,666 of NW_004444186.1, forward strand.
ATACTGTGGATCAATCATTCCCCCTTAAATATAACAAAATTCAATATAAGTCTGAAATTCTATAGTCAGCCCACAAGGCAACTGTAAAATGTACTGTTTAGATTTTATGGTTTGTGACTGCATTCTACTGCCCCTCCTCCACTTTAAATTCAAACCCTTTTAAAGGAAAGACTATCTCTCATTCCTCTAATGACCCTACAATGCCCTACACAAAAGACACGTAAGTCTGTTTCTCTTGGTTCCATAGCCTGGCCAAGGGCCCAAGCAGAAACCACTTATCCATTCTTTGTGCCTCAGGATGAGCAATGGGGGACAGCCAAGCTATCAAAAGCACTTTGGAAGGTTTGATAGGAGTCACGGAAATTTTTTTTTTTTTAAAGAGAGACAGAAAGAAATGAGATACAGAAATTAGCTACTCTGTGCTGCTAATATGAAAAAAGTCACCATGACTGATTAGTGACTATAAAATTAAAAGCACAGTAAGTAAGGGGCTTTTGATGACTATTGCACTGGCCCTTTAACTACACAACTCATGGGGCCAGATGACCCATGCTATGCTTTATAATGAAGCGTAAGCATAATAATAAGCGTAAACAATAGTTCTTTTTAGGTATTCTATCTAAAAAACCCCTGCAGAGAAACCTCTATAAAGGAGCAACAATGAGGTCTACAGCTCAGGTAGACCAACATACTAGGCTTCAGGTAAACAAAAGCATAAAATCTTACAGCAATCAATTTACGCTAGTAGTTAAGGGAGAATAAAGGAGCTATAAGTAGATATGAAGAGCAAAACTCCTAACCACATATGAAAAAGAACACAGCTACCAATTATGTCTTTGGACTATTCCAACCCACGATGTGTTTAGGTATTCTCCCATCATAAGATGGTGATAACACAAGTTCACCCCCTCTAGGTGAATGCCTAAGTGCTGCTCCTGAACACCTGATACTCTACTGTGGCTGTGGAGGTGCGGCCCAAGGCAAGCGTGGCCGCATCATCGCCCTTCAACCACTCCCACACTCTTCAGGTAGTGAACTGCACCTACCTTGAGCTCTCGCTTTCTGCTCCTGTCACTGCTAGACTTGGAATGCCTAGAGCTTCGGCCCTCCTCCACAGCCTCAAACAGTTTGTCCACAAATCGGAGAGTAGAATCATCAAGGAAAGGCTTCAGATGGTCTGACAGGTGAGAGAAAAAAAGTGATAGAATTGAAATGCAAGAATACTTAACTCAATACGAAGCACATAACAGACATCAGCACTGGAAATTTATCCCTGAGGAAGGGGGGGAAATGTTTTACTGAAGTTCTTTGTAGGATTCCCATAAATACTCTTACACCGAATGAGCCTGCCCTATGAGGAAAAACACAGTTATAGTTTTTTTGGAGTAGGAAGGAGCAGAGCCAGAGCAACCTATTTAGGTTGAGCATCCAAGTTGAGGATGAGTAATCAATCTAACTCTTCTCAAACAGCAAATGATGGGACGACTACCATTAACAAAATCTTCCTCCCTCAATCTTTTTCCCGTGTTTTAAACAGACTTCTTTGTTTAGATGTCAATGTGAATATGTAAAGATATTCCTGTCTGACTTTAGCATATTTCTTAAATAAATATAAGTACAGTGGCCAAAGGGAGTCAGTCTGAGATTCAAAATATGCCATAAATAATATAAAAAATAAGCAATAAGAGCAAAGCAAAATTAGTTAGTGAGACTATTTCCATTATACTGCAGGAGAGAATAAAATGTGGCCTGACCTAAATTTGTTAACACGTTCCCAACAGAAGGAGAATTTAGGGGAAGTTCCAGGCAGAGTTTGGGGTCATCCAAAATGCTAGGTCAAAAGGTTCAGAAAGGTATATACCGGCTGCCTTCTTCTTGTCCATGCCCTTCCCCACACAGTTCAATGCAGCTGTGACCACTGTGGGCTCTGAGAAACCCAGTACCCTCTTCACCGTCTTCTCTATCCATGGTTTCAGCTCATCCAGCTCCCTCTTCGACAGTGCCATTCTTTGGGGAAAAAGAAGGATCACTCAAATGGGACTCAATACTGCACCTAAAAAGAAACCAGTAGGGAGTTAAGTTAGAGGGCAGGAAGACTAAGGCGATCTAGGATAACGGTTAGTACATCAGGAACACCGTCCCCAACCACAGTCTCAATCCTTAGGCAAGTTCCTCCACTTAACTTAAAGCCAAAACTTTCCCCAAGGACCATTCTTGAGCGCAGAAAGAACTAGACTCCATTTAATTTTTAACCCCAACTCAGTCATTATCAGTGAAATGTGTGGAATAAACAAATAAGCAAACCCTGGGATTCACCCAGTCTAAGAAATTAGTTGCAGGTTTTTTTTTTGTTTTTTGTTTTTAACTCTATCATATCAATAAGAGCTGGCAAATATATAACGTGAACGCAAAACTGAAAAAGCCCCTCCAGAGGTCAGCTTTTCTACTCCTCCTACTTCTACGGAGGCATTCCCTAAAAGAGTTCTGACCTATGGGTTTCCTCTTTTTAAGGAATGCAAATAAAGGAGGGTTTATCCAGGTCGTTGATCCTGTATTAGAGCTTAATCCTTAAGAATGTTCTGCCTCATTTCTCAGTAGTGGGAATTCTGCACCAGAGGATAAACTCTCTCTCACGTTCTCCTACCCAGTCTCTGACAGCTGACTTGATCAGAGTAATCCCTCAGCTGGGAAATGAATACCCTCATTCTGGATGCACTCTTTTTCACCTCCGTTGTACTTTTTAGCTCAGCAGAGAAAACACTACCATAAAGGACTCTTGTGGGACAAAAACTCGGTTTGGCCCTTTGACTCTGTTTCTGAAAACCACCCAAGCAATCAAGACGCCTTTGTTTTCCAAAACAGCCAAGCAGGCCCCATACCTGGCAAACTAACTTCAGGAAGGGAGGAGACCTGATGCAGTTATGCATATTTATTGACTGGATCAATCACAACTATGCATTAAGGTCCAAGTCACGCATACTCATTGAGGTCCCAATGACTAGGGGACCCAGGACCTTGGAGCACGCTCTTTCGGTCTCCTGGATTGGTGAGAACGTCCATGAACGGGAGAGGGTGACATGTCCTTGGGGACAATGCAGGCCCTGTGCCAGGATCTTCCCAGATCTTGCCTGATGCGCCTCTTCGCTTGTATCCTTTCCGGTTCTAATAAATGGGTAACTCTAAGTATAGGTAATAGTCTCCATGAATTTTGTGAGTGCTTATACAGAATTGATGAATCCACAGGGGCAATGAGTCAATTTGTGTAGCCCCAGCTCTGGGTGGCTGGTAGTCAGGGAAAGGCTGCATGGGCAAGTGATGAAGAAAAATATTATAGCTTGTGACCTAGTCCCAGGGGACTAGAGAGAGTAAGAGGGAGGCATAGTGGTGTGAAGTGCAGGGAGCTGTACAGACTCCTGAGCCTATGGCTGGTCCTCTGTGACCTGGGCTCAGGTGGCCAGGCATGTTCTAACCCGGCTCAAGGCGGCTGGGGATGAGGTCTGATCTAAGCCTGAGTGGTCAGTCAGAGAGAGGAAGTGCCATGTGAAGTGGCTGGCGACGAGTAAGGTTTGCCCGCCTTTTATAGTGGAGTTCGTAGAGTCAGAGTTGTTGCAACTCTCCACAACAAATCTTTAACTTACTAATAACGCAAGTTAGTATAATTTTAAAACATTATGCATGTTTACATTTTGGTCTTCTGCCTAAATCTCAAAACTCCTCATGAGTGTAGACAAAATTTTATTTCTCTGATTTTCTCCACAGTGCTTAGAAAACAATATACTGCACTGACCTCAGTGTCCAAGCTAACCTCCTCCCAGCAGCACCATGCATCAGGGTCTGACCTGGAACTCAGTCTTTCAAGATGTTTTAAGACATCTTTTCTCTTAAAAGATACAGTCTAAATAACTTCCACATCCTTGGCAGATTTACTCTCTGTAAGATCTCTTGCCAAACAGTAGACTTAATTTTGGTACAACCAAATTAAGTTAGTAGATTACAGTCATGAAACGAAGGGAGAAAGGCTGTATAAGAGCAGAATATGTGCTTCACTGACTGTTAAATGAATAAATTCCATGGTGGCTCTATTCTCTCACAATGGGATAACAGTACAGCCTAGCAATATCTACATATTGCTGTTGTCGGGTGCCTTCCAACAGATTTTGACTCATAGCGACCCCATGTGACAGAGGAGAACTGCCCCACAGGGTTTTCTAGGCTATAATCTTTACGGAAGCGGACCTCCAGGTCTTTCTCCCAAGGAGCCACTGGTGGGTTCGAACTGCCAACCTTTCAGTTAGCCAAGTGCTCAACCTTTGTGTCACCAGGGCTCGTTCATCCACACATTAATTGTCCATTACTTTTAAATAAAAAAGATTGGAGGCATATTCAGGTACCGCAAAGGGTACACATCTCCGGGCATGAGAGTGAAGAAAAAAGCTCAGCAGGATAGAAAGAACACTGAACATCTGGGACACCAAACCCCACATTTACCAGTCCATTAGCACTTGGGCAAAGTAATTAATTCCTCTGAGCCTGAGTTTACTCACCTCACAAAATGAGGACAACTGCTATATCTACATCTTCCTTAATTCATTCAACAAATATTTCTTGAGCAACTACTAAGTGCCAAGCAGCATACTGGACATTGAGGATACAGCAGTGAACAAAACGCGTAAGAATTCTCACCTCAATGGAGCTTAGTTCCACCAGAACCGAATCATAGGCTAGAAAGTGGACGGAATTTGAAAGCCCAAAGCAATAAATGAGGTACCCTTATCATGAGGTGAAACGCATGCCCAAGCCCTACAGTTAACAGATGTATTCAAGTTCAGCCCAAGCCTCCATAAAATGATGTGCAAACTAAACAGCCAGTGGACAAAAAGAAAAATGTCAGAGAGTACCTAGCTTTCTCAGCAGACAAATGTACAACAATAACTACGGGTGCGGGGTGGGGTTTGGGGTGCGGAAGGAGGAAGGCAGGACTGCAGGATGAGCAGGGAGCACATTCTCATCTTCTGAAGGAATGATTCCTTACTCTGGGCTCTGCTTTCCACAACCGGAGTCTACCCTGAAACCCTCATTCTTCTGGTTTCACTCTTTCCCACCTCTTTCGGCTTAAACGCCAGCCGCCGCCTATCACACCTGGTTACACCCGAACTCCTCAGCTCGGAGCTGCTCTCCCCACCCCGTCCCCTCTCGCCCCCGCCCAGTGCCTCCCAACAATCCCACTGCAGCCCCGTCCCCCACACAACCCGGACTTCCCTCAGCTGCCCTCCCGCTGAGCCCGCTCGCCCGGTCCCCCTCTAGGGCTCAGCCCCGGCCCCGGCCGCTCGGACCGGGGAATACTCTCTGGGCCCGGGGCCACTACTCACCTCACAAACTTCAGCCCCTGAGACGGAGCCCGAACGTTACACCGGAACCGGAAACCCTCCGGCCGCCGCACGGCTCGCCGTCGCTGCCGCCACAGCCGCCGCCACGCCGCTGTCTCCCAGCGTGTGACGAGGGAGGGCCGGGCCGCCGAGGCGCGCAGCCGTAGTGGCCGCGTCGCCGGCGGCAGGGCGCGTGCGTGGCGGGACCTTCAAGTTCTCCCAGTGCCGTTGCTTCCGTCCGTTTCCCCTGCTAGAGGAGTCGGGTTATCTATTAACCAGATGACTGGAAAGAAGTCCGTGTTCCCCGAAGCGGAGAGCGGACTGCTAGCAGTTTTCTTGGCGTGGAGCGGAAGTCCGCGAAGCTAAAGTTAAGCACGAACTGAAAGCGGGGCTTCTGCCTTTGGCTCGGACACGGTCTTTCTGGTAGAAAGCAAACCCTCTGAGCGGGTGGTGATCACTATTCCTCGCTCCCCCGCCTTCGCTTGTCCTAACTTCACCGTGGTGCCAGAGATCACGGGGGAAAAGACGAGTACAGAAGGACTCTGAAGAAAGCAGCCCCGCTCCGCGCCTCTGTTGGCTGCGTTCATTAACAGAGCGCTTCCTGACCCCCTATTCCTGGAACGGTGCCGGGCACCCTCGGAGAGTCGGTGAATCGGGGTGATTAAGAGCTCGGGCGCCAAAGCCAGCTGCCTGGATTTGTATTTCAGCTCTCCCACTCATTCGCTGTATAACATTAAGCTAGTGGCTTAAGCCCTCGTTTCCTTACCTATAAAATGCAATACATCAAAAAAAGAAAGAAAGAAACCCACCTCACAGGGCTGCTGTGAAGGTAACGAGTAAATGAGGGCGACACGCTTAAAACAGTGCTGCTCACGGAGTTCAATACATGGTAGTACAAACATATATGAAAAAAGATGAGTATAGAAGGGTCTGAAGAAGCAGCCCCCCCTCCGTGCCTTTGTTCCCTTCATTCATTAACAGAAGAAATAGCTATTGACCGCCTGTTACTATAAGTGATCACTAGCGTTCGTTGGTATGTAGGCAGTTCGCTAATACGTAGGCAATCGGAGATCTGTGTACATCTCTCTCTCCACATAGATCTCCAATTGCCTACAGAAATGTAGGGACAACAGTGGTTCCGTGGTAGAATTCCTGCGTTCAAATCTTGGCCAATGACCTCATGCACAGTCACCGCCCGTCTGTTATTGGAGGCTTGCGTGTTGCTAGATGCTGAACAGGTTTCAGTGGAGCTTCCGGACAAGACAGGCTAGGAAGAAAAGCTTGGCTACCTATTTCCAAAAATCAGCCAATGAAAACCCTACGGATCACAACTAGCTGACCGTGGGGATAGCACAGGACCGGGAAGGGTTTAATTCCGCTGTGCATGGGGTCGCCATGAGTTGGGAGCCAACTCAACGACAGCTAACAGCAACACATAAATGTATTTAAAAAACAAACAAAACATTGCTGGGAGTCCGTTTCGACTCACAGCGACCCTATGGGACAGAACTGTCCCATAGGGTTTTCAAGGAGCGGCTGGTGGATTCAAACTGCCAACCTTTTGGTTAGCAGCCATAGCTCTTAACCACTGCACCAGCAGGGCTCCAAAAGTATAATCAACATCTCAAACTCAGCATGACCATAATAAACTAAGTTTATTAAGGCTGCCCCTACTCAGACGTAAACTCCACGAAGGCAGTGATCTTTGTTTTGTTCACTGATATAACCTAAGTGCCTGCAACAGCACCTGGCACAATGGAATACTTAATGTTTGAATTAGAGGATCCCTGGGTGGTGCAAATGGTATGCTCTCAATTACTAACCTAGAGGTTGGTGGTTCGAACCCCCCTAGCAGCACCAAGGGAGAACGGCCTGGCAATCTGCTTCTGTAAAGATTACAGCCAAGAAAACCCTATGGAACAGTTCCACTCTGTAACACATGGAGTAACCGTGAGTCAGAATCAAGTCAATGTCAATGGGTTTGGGTTTTTTGGTTTATTTGAATTTAAAGGCTCAATCTTTTTCAGCAGTGGGTCTTGTAGGCCCCAGCACCTGCGGAAGTCTATTTTTTGCCTAAAGGATGGAAATTCCTTACGGGCAGGAATTGTATCATGTCTTTTGAGTCCCTGACCTATGGTAATGCCAGACCTAGTAGGTACTCAAATGAGTAAGACCTGCCAGTACAGCTTTCTTCATTCTATCCGTAAGCGTGTATTCTTCCCTTTCTTCCAAATGAGGCTCTAAACCTACTGACCCTTTAAACCAACGATTCTAAAAGCAGGTGTGGGCAGAGTGTAGTTTGAAAAAGTGTGTCCAGCAGTATGACACAATGTCACGTGAGAAATGAAAAACTGTATTTTCAGATTGCAAACTACAGAAATTAAAATTCCACGATGCCTTCTTGGATGGTAAGCTCACCAGAAACTGCAGTTGTTCTCTAGGAAGGTTATGATTAGAATTTCCCAGGGAGCATGAGATTTTCCTATCATAGGCTGGTTTTTAGAAGTTTGAGAAATCAATGCCAAAACCCACCTGCCCTGATGGGGCAGCAGGATAAAATACAGCCCCGCTTTGAGTACCAAGCTGGGCGAACTCGAACGTGCTGCTCAACTTACTCACTCTTGCCCGTGTCCTCACTGTTTCTACAATACCTGAAACCAATGTCTCACTCATAATAGCCACTCAAAAAGTCAGTTAAACGGGTCAGAGAGTTCCAACTTAGCAGGATAGTTGTAAATTTTTGTTTGTGTTTTTAACAGTCTGCGTTGAATTCCCACAGGGAAGTATTTTTCTAGAAACTGATTTTATTTCCAATTGTTGGAATCACATGGGTTTCAATCCTTTGTTTCCCAGTTACTAGCTGTGACTCCTTGGGGTAATTAATTTTTCTGAGACTGTTTCCCCAACTGTAAAATGAGAATAATCATCTCTTCTCCCAGAAGGTATTGTGAGGATTAAACATATCATGAAACACATTTAGTACGTGCCTGGCACATAGTAAGCCTCAATAAATAATTGCTATTGCCATATATTCAAGAAATATTTATTGAGAATAAATGCTGAGCACTATACCAGGCAACAGAACCACAGTGGTACAAAAAGGCAGAGCCGTGTATGTCACAGACGTAAACTCAAGACGCAAGAGACAGAGAAGAGCACCTGACAAAGGCACCGGGGAGGGCGTCTCAGAGAACATCCGAACTGAGCGCTGAGGATGGGAGGAGAGGAGAGAACAGCACTGCTGTGATCCAGGGGTGTGTCTGAGGGACAAATGGCTCCAGGGAAAAGGAAAAGCATGATTCAGTCCTGAGGAATCTTAAATGCCACGGTCTGGATTTCATCTTGAAAGCAACGAGGAACCAACTACCAGCTTAAGCAGGAAAGTGACAAGATCAGGACTGCATTTTGGAACAATTATTCTGACTAAATACAAAGGGACTGGAGCCAGGCAACACTGAGGCAGGGAGACCAGTCAAACGGCTGTAATGATCCAGGAAAGTTAGGATGGTAGCTGGGACTCGAGTTGTGGCACGAAGTCGTAGACACAGCTGGAAGAGATGACGAATAAATAGGTGCTGGTGATGACTGGCAGCCCTGGTGGCGCAGTGGTTAAGAGCTCGTCTGCTAACCGAAAGTAGGCAGTTGGAATCCACCAGTCGCTCCTTGGAAACCCTATGGGGCAGTTCTGCTCTGTCCTGTAGGGTCACTGTGGGTTGGAATTGACTCGACGGCAATGGGTTTGGTTGGGTGATGACTGGGTGAAGAGGAGGACACACGGATCTGGTTTCTGGCTGGCACAACTGGGGGATTATTATTAGCTGCTAACATCTGAGTTCTTACTAAGTGCCAGACACTGTGCTAAGCACTTGACATGCATTATCTCATTTCACCCTCACCACAAACCTGTAGATACCACTATCCCCATTTTACAGGAAAAACAAGGGTTTATGTTAAACAAGTTGCCAAAATTACAAGTAAATCCAGATTCTTTCGACTAAAAGATTATGTATGTAGGTAGTTCGCGTATAGTGGAAGCTCCAACATTTTCTTTTCCCTTCAATTACCTACATTAACATGTAATTCCATCATTTACCTTGTTAGTATACCAACCAAAAAAACCCATTGCCTTCGAGTCAATTCTGACTCACAGTGACCCTACAGGACAGACTACAGCTGCCCCATAGGGTTTCTAAGGAGCGGCTGGTGGAGTTGAACCGCCGACCTTTTGGTTAGAAGCTGAGCTCTTAACCACTGCACCACCAGGGCTTCTGTCAGTATACAGTGAATTGTTATTCCTTAGTATTTTTCAGTTGGCATATACTAGTGTACTGCTGGAAACTTTAAAGTAGAATGTCAAAGTTACTCCAGAGTCCCAATTTTAAAGGGGTACCTGTTTCTAGAACACAAACATAAGATTCTTAAATTATGACTGGAGGAGGCCTGCCAGAGACAATCCAGTGACTTGCCAAGAGAGTTCACAGGTGCCCAGGATCGGGACAGTGTAAGTATTGCGTCTGTCACCCAGTAACTGGGTAAATACCAAACCATCCCTCCCTGAACCCAGTGCAGGGACAGGTTTAGAGCAACCCCAACTCTTAAACCACCATGCAGTTACCTCCTAGCTTCCCAGGGCAGGGAGTGGGAGAAACACAAGCAGATGGGACTTTGGCCAGCTACCCTCTTCACACATGAGGCCTCTCAACTGGCTCCCTGCTAAAAAACCCATCAGTGCTCACTGCTCTGTGTGGGTGGGTGGGGGGGCATGGACAATGGTCAGGACTGGAGATGAGGACAAGCAGGGGACACCTATCAGAGACGCCCTAGTGTTCTGAAGGGAGCTCAGGAGAAGGGGCCAGGGGATATCACCAAGCAGAGGCTGGTTCTGCCATAAACATGCCCCACCACGTTGGCACAGGCCAGGCAGGAAGCGACACCATGCCGTGGCTCGAAATCACACGTGATGTCACCAAAGACCAAGCTGAGTGACTGAAAAGTGGTTAAGAAGTAGCAATATACAACTTGTTAAAGTACAGGTTGTACAAAAGTAACAAAATTGAAAAGAAGCTGTATACAGAATTTCTCCGACCCCAGTGTAAGTTTCCAAAGGCAAGGACGAGATCTTCAGTGTGGAAGTTATATCCATGTGCGCCACTGCCCAATACACGCTTTATTCACCATGGGCCTCACTGCTGAGGACCGGAGGAAGGATGATCAAGCCCTGAGACAAAAACCAGTGGTTCCAGAATATCTTCTTGCAGGCCCTGCTTAATCAATCAGTAAGAATGGGAACTGTGAAGGGAGAAAAGATACTTCAACGACTTAAGGTCAGAGCAACTCCAAGCCACTCTTGTTCACCACCAGGGGGCGACGTTTGAACATGAGCAGTCTGGAGAGGCAGGAGCTTGGCAGCGGCTCTGTTTACTTCCCTCTGTCACACCATGCTGAGAGCCGGCAGCCTGGGTGAGGAGGGCTGGGCTAGCCACCTCCGCCTCCCACTGTGTCCTCCCGCAGGGCTTGGCGCCGACTTTCCCTAGAATAGCAGCATGGCTGTCAGGGGACCGCGGCCAGAGGAAATAGATAGCAGGAGAGGAAGCAGAGCAGCTGGTCTTCCCACAGCAGATGCCCCCAGCTGTCAGTCATAGCCAGGAGGCCAACCCGGGAGAGGTGGAGGCGGAGGTGGGTCTCCACCCGGAATCTCTGAGCGCAAGGCAGTCATTCTCAGGCTTTCGTGTGCATGAGAACCACCTGCAGAGCTTGTTAAAACACTCAGGGTCCTGCTCCATTTAGGATCAGGAAGCTCAGAGTGGCTGCATTTCAAAGTCCCCCATGACATCACTACAGTATTTCTGATTCTGGGCTCTTCTATCAACACTGCCCCATTTCCTCTCTTTCCTACCACCCATCTACTGCTTTATTTCTTCTCCACTATCCCTCCTCTGAGCCCTGGTGGTACAGTGGTTAAGAGCTACAGCTGCTAACCAAAAGGCTGGCAGTTCAAATCCACCAGCTGCTCCTTGGAAACCCTATGGGGCAGTTCTACCTTGTCCTCTAGGGTCACTATGAGTCGGAATCAACTCAACAGCTACGGGTTTGGTTTATCCCTCCTCTAGCCTCCAAATAATAGAAAACTAAAGGAAAGCCAGAAAAAGAAGTGAACATTAGGTTAGGTTTGTCTGAAGGATTCCTTCGGGCTGATGAGTGTTTAAGAAGCAGTTTATTCCCAGTACATACAGGCTTCCTCTCCTCTTGACCTCACAGTAGGGAGGGGGAGTGAGTCAGTACAGAGTAACAGATACTTTTCCACTAGTAAGATTTTGCTTTGGGGTTCATAAAAACTGGGTAAGAAATAGCAGACATACTCTACTACGTTAGAGTATCTCCTCACTGCTCCTGAACTGCCTTCTGACTCAGCTTCTTTTTCGCTTAATAAGAGAGGGTCCACTGCTGACTAGCGGGGTTACCTCTGCAGGCGTAGGCCTTCCTGCACGTATGTTGCTGGGTTTATTGCAGAGAAGGGGAAGAGAAAGTGGGTTCGAGAAAGGAAGGGTGCAGAGACACAAAAGGGCCTCAGCAGCCCTGCCAGGGATCTGCCCGATTCTTCCGCATCAAGAAGTTGATCTTGCGAGTCATCTCCGTGTTGTAGATCCGCCGGCAGATTTCATAGCTTTCCCGCTGCCGGCGGCGGCACGGCTTCTCGTAGTAACGCCTTCGCTTAATGTCCTCGATGAGCCCGTCCGTGGTAAGGATTCTGTATGAAAGCAATGAAGTCAGACGCTTAGGCTCATTATTCTAAGGGTGTCACAGATGGTCAAAATCAACTGACCAAACCACCGGGGTTTGTGAAAGTTACAGTGGGAAATGACAGCCACACAGTGTCAGCCAGCTACTTTCAGAGCCCCCAACAGGAACTTGTAGGGAAATGGAAAAGCAGTTAATCACACGGTGCTTGCCCGGGGGAATTGACAGACAGGGCCATGTTCTCCAATTTTTCTACCACAACACACCTGAGAGACAGCCCAGCCTCACAAGACCACTGGTTCCCGATGGAAGTACTTCTAGCCAAGGGGTCATTTCAGAACTTCAAACGGGGTGAGAGGTAGTCATCTGCAGTCAGAAAAATATCTCCAGGGGTGAATCCTACATGGCCCTTAGTGGGGACGCAGGTCCCTCCCTGCTGATACAGTTAAAGCCTGCAGGTCTGAGGACTCTCTGGGCCTGCGTGAGATGGCCCGTATCACACCAGCGGTACAAACAGGAGCGTGAAAATCCAGCCTCACTCATCGTCATTCCGTGTACCACATGCTCCAACCATATCGTTCTGCTGGCTGTTCCCTGAACATACTTTATTTTATTGTACACCTATTTATTTGGCAGTTATTTCATTCTGCCATTCCATTATTTACACAAATGTCTCCCTCATTAGACTGAAAACTCCCTGAAGGCAAAAATCATGTTTCATTAATCTTAATTTTATGACGGTCTACAAACCTGAGCTCGACCTGTGTTTCCTGCCCACCCAGCTCCTTGCAATGCCATTTTTCTCACTGACTTATAACACCCCCATCTCAAACTTACCGCTTTTTTCTCACTGAGCCAAGAGGACACAGATTTTACTCTCTGACCAACCTCATCCCTAGACTCCTGAGAGCTGTGGCTTCACTGAGATTTCTCTCCCCTTCTCGACTCCTCCTCAGTTGGTCCCTAGGAGGTCTGGAAGCCCCTTCTAGTTCTACCCTCCATTCCCGGCATTGTTTACAGGACCCCACTCCTCTTTATCCAGTCCTTTCATTGTATGAAAAAAGTCACAAACGCAACTGGAGAGCAGGAGGCTGAGACATCACTGTTATAACTGGAAGAAGGGAACAGAGGAGGAAGGAAGTGCAAATGAGAATCCACCAGCTCCTTCTGCCCAGTAGGAAACCCTCCTCCGTCCTCTTACATTATACCACAAAGCCCGAGAGAACGACAGACTGAACACAGACCTGAAAGCACTGGGCTGTGAGTAACCTACAGCTGTGACCAGACGCGGGAGGTGCCGTCCGCTGGTACCCTCTCCCAGCCTCCTGCTGTTTAGTACCAAGAACCATCTGTAGGCTACTAGGATTCTATCCGCACAGCTCAGCGTGTCCGGGTTTTAGGGGGAGGCAGATGGGGAGGCAAGGGAATTGCTGCAAACTCCCAGAAGCAGGAGAAGCAGATTAATGCAGGTTCTGCTGGAAATACAGTCATGCCCAGAAGTCACGTGGGTCCAACACTAGAACCTTAGAGAAGTGGGGCACTGAAGACCAAGACTCAGGATCCTGGCCACAAAGGGTCTCCGCTGGCTTTCTCCATCCATTAACCCTTAAACGTTAGTGTCGCTCCAGGTGCTACAGCCAATCTCCTCCTTTCTGGCTCCAAACGATTCCTTTCACCTCTACCAGTGGGTCTCAACCCCGATGCACAACAGTCATCTCCTACAGGGTTTTTTTAAAGAGGTGCTCGTACCTAGGCCCGAGCCCACAGAGATTGATTTCATCCGTCTGGAGTGGGGCCACGCACTGCCAACTCTGTAAAGGCTCCCCAGCTAATTCTAATGTACGGCCATGGTTGAGAACAACCGACTCAGATACTGCTGCCTCCTAAATATTTACCTCTACTCCCAATTTTATCTTAGAGCTTGACTAATCTTCCCCGCTACCTCAAACCCTACACAAAACCAAATGTGTTGTCTCCTCCCCAGATCTACTCTTCTGCTCACGTGCCCTCTGTTAATGTCACCACCAGTTACTCAAGCTACAAATCTCACCGTTTCTGGACCGGGCCTTCTCCTCTACTGGCTACGCTCCCGGTTATCACAGCCTATGAATTCTACATCTGAAGCAGTGCTTGGATCACTCCCTTCTCATCTTCCCTACGGCCACAGTTCTGATTATGTCCCCATCATCTAGTACCTAAATTATTGCCATAATCATCAAAATCAAAACCAAAGACCGAACTCACTGCTACTGACTCAAATCTCGACTCACAGTGACCCTACAGGACAGAGGAGAACTGCTCCAGAGGGTTTCTAAGGCTGTAAATCTTGACAGAAGCAGACTGCCGCATCTTTCTCCCGTGGAGCTGCTGGTGGGTTTGAACCCCTGACCTTCTGGTTAGCAGGTGGGTGCTGTAACCACTGCGTCACTAGGGCTCCTACCATCATCCAACTGGTCATTTAATCAATAAGTGTTTATGGGATCACAACTCTGTACCAGACACTGTATTCTGGTGGCCTAGTGGTTAAGTGCTATGGCTAACCAAAGGGTCGGCAGTTCGAATCTACCAGGCGCTCCTTGGAAACTCTAAGAGGCAGTTCCAGTCTGTCCTATAAGGTCGCTATGAGTTGGAATCGACTTGACAGCAATGGGTTTGGTTTTTTGGTTTTTTTTTTTTACAACATAGTATGATAGGTGCAAACATAAAGAAGGCATTGCCAGAGGAGCACACAGGAGATGCATTTAACTTGGAGTTGAAGGATAAGAAAATGGTTATGAAGGTTTCCTAAAGGCCAATTATCTGAAATGTGAAGGATAAGTAGGTTGCCCTATTTCCATTCTCTTTCCCTTCACCAATTACTGTTCTAAAAGATAAATCAGATCATACCACTTTGGTACTAAAAAAAAATCTTTCCCCACACACAGAAGAGTCTAAGCCAGTGGTTCCCAGACACATCTGCATGTTAGAATCACCTGGGGATCTGAAAAATATTCCACACCCTAGGCCACATCCCAGACCAATAAAGTCACAATGCGGGCAAGGGGGACATCAGTTTTGTTTTGTTTTTTAAGTCGTTTGGGTGATTTCAATGTGTAGATGAGCTTGAGAACCACTGCTCTAAACTCAAAGACCTGAACTATTGAGCCTCACCCCTAATTTTCGAGCTTTATCTTTAATTCCTTCCCCCTAAACCTTATGCCCTAGTCACACTGAACTATCTGCAGCTTCCCAAACACACGACCTGTCTACTTTTCATCTTGCTCACGACGTTCCTTTCCTCTTCTACCTTATGAAATCCTGTTTATCCCTCAAAGGCCCAAATCAACTGTTACCACATCTGTGAACTGGTCTAAGTGAAAGCAATCATTCCTCTCCTTGGTTCCAGAGCACAGTGGTTCTCAAACTTTAGCAGCCAGCAGAGTCACCTGAAAAGCTTGTTAACACAGGATTACTGCGCCAGCACCAGTTTCTGACTCAGCAGGTCTGGGATGAGGCCTGAGAATCTCCATTTCTGACAAGCTCCCAGGTGATATTGCTGCTGTTGGTCCAGGGGGAACCGCCTAGCACAGTGGACCAACCTACTGGCATAATACACCATCCAGGCCTCTTCTATAGCACTGATGAGACAGTATTATATGTATCCAAACAAGTCCCTGAAAGAAGAAGTGCTAAGACCGTATATACAATGTGAAAAGGGCAAGGAGACTGGATTTGAAGAGAGACTGTAGAAAAGACAGAAACTTATAGCATTCCTTAGGAAGAAGACTATTGGAATGACAAAGTCGGTTTAAAAGAAGGATGAAAGAAAATTACAAAAGGATGAGGAGTTTAGATACATAACCTACTGGTGTTTCAAAAGGGTTCTGAGCCAGAGGTGATCGTCTCACAGACTGCTTGTGCTGTGGGGGAGAGGCAAGGCAAGGAAAAAAACAACGGAAGAATGGAAGGGTGGAGGAGGAGGAAGAATCGCAAGATCAGGGGCCCCAACATTAATGACGGAGTTGCTAAATGGTGTTCCCTGGATGGCTGAAACTACATCCAGAACATAGACCAAATAAACTCCAAAATTCAAAATTCCCTCCCTCACCCTGCACCTTCCAGTCATGCTCAGACAGCAGATTCCCCTCGAATGCTGCAGACTCCCTGCAGTGAAGGCATCTACTCAACTCCGTTTCTAACAGAAACAGATGCAAGAAAGAGCTCTGTAGAACTCACCGAGAAAATAGGAAGGGTGTTACTAACGACGCTTCCACTTCCAAAGGCAGTTCAAGGACTAGCAAACCGAGAGCTTTAGAGTAAACAGAGCAGCCTGGACTGTGGGCGCCTGGCGACTGTTTAACACTGCAGGAGAAACCAGCTGCCAGTTTTATGAAATCCCACGAGTTACGTAAAAGGCGCCAAGCTGTCTGGGTGGGGGAGAGGAGCTGGGGGTGGCGGACTCACATGTCAGTGTAGCCAGCTTACTTCAGGACCAATGTGCATGCGGATGGGCCCAAGGGCCCTGAAGTGCACCCACCGCGAGTGACGGGGGTCAACTGGGCCTGCTTCCAGTGTGCCTGCCTCTCCTCGCTTGGGGATGGGCCGTGACAGGGGTCAACTGGGCCTGCTTCCAGTGTGCCTGC